>NW_006922036.1:776905-832873 GCF_000298275.1 Orycteropus afer afer | reverse complement strand
GTTTTGGTATCAAGGTTATGCTTGCTTCATAAAATGAGTTAGGGAGGATTCCATCCTTTTCTGTGTTTTGGAATAGTTTGAGGAGGATTGGTGTCAGTTCTTTTCTGAATGTTTTATAGAATTCTCCAGTGATACCATCTGGGCCAGGACTTTTTTTTTGTTCGTAATTTTTTGTTATGGATCTGTTCATCTTTTTTACACCAGTCTGTGTTAGTTTAGGTAAGTGGTGTGTTTCTCGAAATCTGTCCATTTCTTCTAGATTTTCAAATTGTTGGAGTACAGTTCTTCATAGTATCCTGATATTACCCTTTTTGTTTCAGTTGGTTCTGTTGTGATATCACCCATTTCATTTCTTATTCATATTATTTGTGTTCTCTCCCTTTTTTCCTTTGTTAAATTTGCCAGTGGTTTGTCAATTTTATCAATCTTTTCAAAAAACCAACTTCTGGTCTTGTTGATTTTTTCTATTGTCTTTCTATTTTCTGTTTCATTGATTTCTGCTTGAATCTTGATTATTTCCTTTCTTCTTGTGACTAGACTTTTCTTGCTGTTCTTTTTCTAAATATTGGAGATATTGATTTACAGTGTTGATTTTGGATCTTCTTTTCTGATGTGTGCATTTATTGGTGTAAATTGGCCTCGGATCACTGCTTTTGCTGTGTCCCAAATATTTTGGTATGTTGTATTTTCATTCTCATTTAATTCAAAGAATTTTTGAATTTCATTTTTTATTTCTTCTCTTACCCAGTCTTTCTTAAGGAGCATGTTGTTCAGTTTCCATATATTTGCTCTTTTTCCATTGATCTTCCTATTTTTGATTTTTAATTTGATAGAATTGTGATCTGAGAAGATGCTTTGCAGTATTTCAACATTTTAAAATTTATTACGGCTTGCTGTATGGCCTAACATGTGGTCTATCATGGAAACTGTTCCATGTGCAATGGAAAAGAATGTATATTGTGCTGTTGTTGGTTGAAGTGTGCTGTAGATTTCTAAAAGGTCAAGTTGATGAATTGCATTGTTTACCTTTTCTGCATCTTTGTTGACTTTCTTTCCAGTTGTTCTATCTTTCATTGAAAATGGAGTATTAAAGTCTCCCACTATGACTGTGGAGTCATCTATTTGACTTTTCAACTCTTTTAAAGTTCATTTATATTTTAGGGTTCTTTCATTGGGTCCATAGATATTTATTATGGTTGTATCATCTGTTCAATTGATCCTTTAATCATTGTATAATGTCCTTCCTTGTCTCATATGGTGGTTTTTGTCTTAAAGTTCATAGCTGTGGTTTCTGGGTTATATTGTCTTGTGTATTAATGGTCAGTTGTTGTTTGCTATTATTGGTTCTCTCTTCAAAGGACTCACTTTAGTATCTCTGGTAAGGTTGGTGTGGTTTTAACAAATTCCCTTAAGTTCTGCTTATCTGGGAATGTCTTAATTTTGCCATCATGTTTTAGGGACAGTTTTGCCAGGTATGTAAATCTTGGTTGGAAATTTTTCTCTTTCAAGGTTTTATATATCCCATCCCATTGCGTTCTTGCCTGCATGATTTCTGCTGAGAAATCAGAGCTTATTCTTATTGGTTATCCTTTGTAAGTAACTTTTTTTTTTTTTCCTGTGATGTGTTCAGGATTCTTTCTTTGTCTTTTGTTTTGATGAGTTTGATGATGATATGTCTTGGTGATTTTCTCTTGGGATCTATCCTGTTTGGGGTTCATTGGACTTCCTGAATGGATATATTCTCATCTTTCATCATATCAGGGAAGTTCTCTTCCAACAAATGTTGGGTAATTTTCTTAGTGGTTTTATTTTTCTCTTCTGTTCTGGAATTCCAATGACACATATGTTATTCTTTTCAATGGTATCCCGCATGAATCTTAGGAGCTCTAGTAGCATAGTGCCAAAGGCACTTGACTGCTAACTGGAAGGTTGGCAGTTCAAACCCAACAGCCACTCTTTGGAAGGAAGGTTGGGAAATCTACTACTGTAGTGATACCACCTTTGAAACCCAAGGTGGGATCATTATGAGTTGAGTCTGACTTGACAGCACATAACAACAGCAACAGCACATGAATCTTAGGCTTTCTTCATTTTTTTTTTAAATCTGTTTTTCTGATTAATCCCTTTCCAAAGAAGTATTTAAATATTTGTCCTCAATCTTATTAATTCTGCTTTCCATTGCATCAATTGTACTCCTTTGCCCTTTCAATATGTTATCTATTTCTGACAATTTAGTATTAATCTTCTGGATTTTCTACTTTAGATTTTGAATCATTTGAATCACTGTGATTCCTGGCAAGTGGAGCTTGTTCTTAAGTCCCTGGAATCTGAGAGAACACTGTCACTTTAAATATCCACAATTGTTGAACCACTTGTAAATATTCAAAATGGCTGCACCCTCTGGACAGGCAAAAGTCCACAGCTTAGCCCACCTTCCTGTTCACTGATTCCCCTTTTATTCACTAGCAACCAGAGCAGTACTCTGTATAGCCCCTGGCTAGGAGGGCTGATTTTTAGGTTAATTCTTAGGTCCTAACACCACTCAGCAATATCCAAGCTGTCTGTGCCATCAGGATCTCTGCCAGACAGCAGCTCCATATGTCTCCTTTTTTGTTGTTTTCATGCAAATTCTTCTACCAATTGGGGTTTATTCTGCTTCTATATCTTTCCCTTCAAAGCTCAGGGGTCCAGGATTATCTTCTGTATCTGTGCTAATTTGTTCCCCTTTTCTTTGTTGAAGAGAGTCTGTGCAGTCTTTCTGCCTACTCCGCCATCCTACTGGAACTCTTTTTTTTTTTTTTTTTTTGCAGTGTTCCTTCTCCTCCCCTCCCATTCCTGGTAATCAACAAAGAAAATTTCCTTCCATATATAAACCTTTCCTTGACGTTTATGATAACGGACTAATACAATATTTGTCATTCTGTGATTGACTTATTTCACTCAGCATAATGCCAACTTCATCCACGTTATGCAGTGTTGTGCAGATTCTACAATATTCTTTAGTGTTGCATGGTATTGCATTGTGTGTATTTACCATATTTGATTATGCATTTTTCTGTTTATGGACACATAGGTTGTTTCCATCTTTTTGCTATTGTAAATATTGCTGTGATGAACATAGGTGTGTGTATGTCTGTTCTTGTCCTGGCTTTCACTTCTTTAGGATAGATACCTAGTAATGGAATAGCTGGGTCAAATGGTATTCTAATTCCAACTTTTTAAGGAATTGCCATACTGCTTTCCACAGTGGTTGCATCATTTGACAGTCCCACCAGCAGTGCATGAGAGTCCCAAACTCTCCACACCCTCACCAGCATTTGTTATTTTTTGTCTTGTTGAACTTTGCCATTAGTGCTGGGGTGAGGTGGTATTGGGTTGTTGTTTTGATTTGCATCTCTCTGATGGCTAATGATCATGAGGATTTCTTCAGTATTTGCTGGTCACCTGAATATCCTCTTCGGTGAAGTGTCTATTCATGTCTTGTGCCCATTTTTAATTGGATTATAATCTTTTTGTTTTTGAGGTGCTGGAATATTCTATAAATTTTAGAGATAAGTCCACTGTCAGATGTTATTGCCGAATATTTTTTTTTTTTCCCAATCCATAGGTTCCCTTTTAGTCTTTTGGAGAAGTTTTTTGAAACACATAAAAATTTAATTTTTAGAAGGTCCCATTTGTCTAGATTTTCTTCTGCTGTTTGTAGATTTTGGATTATGCTTGGCAGTCTATTTATTCCATAAATTAGGGTCCCTTAATTTGCCCATTTTTTTCCTTGAGGAACTTTATAGTTTTAGGTTTCACATTTAAGTCTTTGATCCATCTGGAGTTAGTTTTATTATATGGTGTGAAGCACAGATCTTGTTTCATTTTTCTAAAAGTGGATATCCAGTTTTGCCAGTACCATTTGTTAAAGAGACCATTTCTTCCCCACTTAATGGATTTCAGCCCTTTTTCAAAATTGAGCTGACCGTAGGTCAATGGATCTATTTCTGGGTTCTCAATTCATTCCACTGGTCTATGTGTCTGTTGTTGTACCAGTACCAGGCTCTTTTGACTACTGTGGCTGTATAGTGGGAACTCTGGTGGTATAGTGCCTAAGGCATTTGACTGCTAACCAGAAGGCTGGCAGTTCAAACCCACCAGCCACTTCTCAGAGGGAAGGCTGTGCAATGTACTTCTGTAGTGATACTGCCTCAGAAACCCAAGGAGGGGTCACTTTGAGTTAGATCTGACTCAATGGCAATGTGTTTGGTTTTTTGGTTTGGTGGCTGTATAGAAGGTTTTGAGATCCAGTAGAGTGAGACCTAGTTTGTTCTTCCTCTTCAATAGTACTTTGCTTATTTGAGGTCTCTTTCCTTTCCATATAAAATTAGTGATTGGCTTTTACTGTATCCTTAAAGGGATATAATAAGATCTGAATTGGGATTGCATTGAATGTATAGATTGCTTTGCATAGTATTGACATTTTTGCAATGTTCAATCTTCCTGTTGATGAGCATGGTATGTTCTTCCATTTATGTCAATCTCTTATGGTTTCTTGGAGTAATGATTTGTAATTTTCTTTGTACAGGTCTTTTGTTTCCCTATTGAGATTTATTTCCAAGTATTTTATTTTTATTATTTTTGCAGCTATTGTAAATGGTATTGATTTCCTTATTTCCTTTTCAGCAATCATCTTTGCTAGTGTAGAGGAATCAAACTTATTTTTGGATGTTGATTTTGTATCCCACCACTATGCTAAATCTCTCAATTAGTTCCAGTAGTTTTTTTGCTGAGTCTCTTGGATTTTCTGTGTATAGGATCATATCATCAGCAAATAGGGATAGTTTGCCTTCTTTCTTACCAATTTGGATGCCTTTTATTTCCCTTTGTTGCCTTATTTCCCTGGCTAAGACTTCCAATACAGTCTCGAATAGAAGTGGTGATAGAGGTCATTCTTGTCTGGTTCCTGTTTGCAAGGGGAATTTTTTCAGTCTCTCTCCATTGAGAATAATGTTTGCTGTTCATTTTCCATAAATGCCCTTTATTATTTTGAGGAATTTTCCTTCTATTCCTATTTTGCTGAGAGTTTTGATCAGGAATGGGTGTTAGATTTTACCAAATGCCTTTTCTTCATTGATTGATATGATCACATGGTTCTTTTCCTTTGCTTTATTTATGTGATATATGATGTTGATTGTTTTTCTAATGTTGAACCATCTTTGCATACTTGTTACGAACTCCACTTGGTCATGATATATTATTTTTTTTGGTATGTTGTTGCAGTTTATTGGCTAGGATTTTGATGATTTTTGCAACTATATTCATGAATTCTTGACAGATATTGGTCTGTACTTTTCCTTTTGAGTGATGTCTTTGCCTGGTTTTGGTATCAAGGTTATGCTTGGTTCCCAAAATGAATTGGGGGGGGGGGAAAGAATTCCACCCTTTTCTATGTTCTGGAAGAGTTTGAGTAGGATTGGTGTCAGATCTTTCTGAGCATTTGGTAGAATTTGCCAGTGAAACCATCTGGGCCAGAGCTTTTTTGTTGTTGGTAATATTTTAATGACCTGTTGTGATAATTGGAGCTGTGTGTCAACTTGGCTGGACCACAATCCTGTGTGGTTTAAGCAGTTGTGATGTGGTTATCCCCATTATGGGATCAGATGTATGTTTTTAGCAGCCAATCCATTGAAAGGGAGTTTCCCTAGGGGTGTGGCCTGCTTCCAGTATATTTATGGACATCCTGGGAAAAGAGAAATTCTTCTGTGGATTGAAATTCTGGTGTGCTGCCTACAACTGTCTATGAGTGAACAATCCACCATTCAGCCTGTAGATCATAGATTCGTCTTTCGTTTGACACATCAGCCAGTATACTGCCTGCCAACCTTGAGTTCCTCAGTCCCTGCAGCTGCATGAGTCGGGAAAAGCCTCCAGCTTGACATTTGATCCAAGAACTTTGGACTTGCCAGCTTCTATAAGTGTGTGAGCCATTTTGCTAAGATAAAATTCTCTTTCTCTCTCTATGTAAGCTTTACTGGTTTTATTTCTCTAGAAAACCCAGTCTAACACATTTGGTACTGAGACTGGTGTCTAGAGAGACAAAATCATAAGGATGGGCTTCCTAAATTGGTTCTCCAATATGATTAATCATAAAGACACTACTGACCCTGCCTCTGTTAGTAAAGAGAGTCCTGCTAATCTGTGGCATGAGGTGGCAACATTAATATGCAAAATAACACCACCAATAGATCAAGTACTTGTGAGAAGTGAAGCTCTGGGTGATCACATATTTGATACTTTTCTACAATTTTGTCAGCATGAGGAGTATAAGGAAGCTGGTTAGTTGGTCCTACTTACGCTAGACAAAGTGGTGAAAGAGCAAGATGATCTCAGGGCTGCTGAGTCACAGATTAAGTGCCACATACATGACCTCAGTGTTTCCAGTTGTGCTCTGAAAGAAAGCCTTATTTCTTCAAGTAACAGAGCTGATATTGCCAGAAACCAAACCCAGAGGCTTATTGTAAGGGTGGCTGAATTAAACGCCAATCAAATTATCAATGCAGAGTGGTGTCTGAAGTTAAAGTGATGGCATTGATTGGGAAAAAATGGTAGTAGGGGCCAAGTGGCAGCAGTTAATCGACAAAGGGAATGTGGACATAGTTACCATAATGGACAGCAGAGTTGGAAAAGTAATCAGAATAGTCTCACTCATGTGGAATTATGGCATTGGCTACTTGCTCATGGTGTTCTTAGTAGTGAAATACATGAAAAACCTATTAAATATTTACTTGATCTACATAAACAGAAGAATTCTAGGTCACATGAACAGCAGCCTAGATTGAATCACCAGAATACAAAATCATGGCACCTCAATCAATTCCCAGACTTGAGTCAGTTTGCAGACCCACAGTCCTTTGAATGAAGGGGAGGCTGGGTCCCATTGAGGAAAGACCCCACTACATTGCCCAAAATCTATAATGACAATCTTTCTTGCAGCCTTCCCCAAAGGGATCTGAGGCCTTTTACAAGAGTGACTGTTCATTGTGGAAAAGGAAATAATCAGACTTTGTTTTACTGGACACTGGCGCTGAAGTGGCACTGATTCCAGGAGACCCAAGGCATCATTGTGGCCCACCAGTCAGAGTGGGGGCATATGGAGGTCATGTTATTGATGGAGTCTTAGCTAAGGTGCATCTCACAGTGGGTACCTGAACCCATCCAGTAGGGATTTCCCCAGTTCCAGAATGCATAATTGGAATAGATATACTGAGAAATTGGCAGAATTCCCACATTGGGCCCCTGACATGTGGAGTAAGGGATATTATGGTAGGAAAAGCCAAGTGGAAGCCATTAGAACTGCCTCTACCTACAAAAATAGTAAATCAAAAGCAATCCTGCATCCCTAGAGGGGTTGCAGAGATTACTGCCATGATCAAGGACTTGAAGGATGCAGGAGTAGTGATTCCCACCACATCCCCATTTAATTCACCTCTTTGGCCTGTGCAAAAAAACAGATGGATCTTGGAGAATGACATTAGATTATTGTAAACTTAATCAGGTGGTATGATGGTTATGTCTGTATGTCAACTTGGCTAGGCCTGGTTGAGTGGCTGGGCAGCTGGATGTAGTAGTATTCCCCATGATGAGACTGGTAATCAACTCCATGATGGAATCTCCTGGGAGCAACTGAGTAGCTGCTTTTGGGTATGTGGTCTGCTTCCTGTGTATGAGGAGAAGCTTTGATAATGGTCTCTAGCCTATGGCATGCTTAGACCCTGCATGTAGCCATGTCATTGCTCAGCAGCCTGCTATGCTTTGCCAACCTTGGGACTTACAATGGACTTAAGTCATGGCCCGCCATGTGGTAACATTGGGACTATGCCTTTTTACTTGTCAACCTTGGGGCTTCTCAGCCTTAGCAGCCAGCATCTTTTTGAGTGAAGAAATGCCTCTGGCTCCAGTGGGCTGGGAGCAGGAGGCAAAGCTGGACCCCAAGGTTGAGGGGCTTTCATCCAGCCCCTAGAGCTTGGCACTTTGAACTTGGACTTAAAGCCTTCAAATTGTAAGAATAAATTCCTGTTTGTTAAAGTCATCCCATTTGTGGTGTATTCCTGTCAGAGCGGCACTAGGTAATCAGAACAGGTGGTGACTCCAATTTCAGCTGTTGTTCCTGATTTGGTTTCATTTCCTCAGCAAATTAGTACATCTCCTGCCACTTGGTATGTAGCTATTCATCTGGCCAATGCCTTTTTCTCAATACCAATTTTAAAAGACCATCAGAAGTAGTTTGCCTTCAGCTGGCAAGGCCAACAGTATATTTTCACAGTGCTTCCTCAGGGGTATATCAACTCCCCAGCAATATGTCATAATTTAGTTTGTAGGGATCTTGATCGCCATTCCTTTCCACAAGACATCACACTGATATTGATGACATTATGCTGATTGCACCTAGTAAGGAAGAAGTATCAATGACCCAAGACTTATTGGTGAGACATAGAGGTTGGGAAATTAACCCAACAAAAATTCAGGCACCTTCTACCTTAGTGAAATTTCTAGGGGCCCAATGGTGTGGGGCATGTTGAGATATTCCTACTAAAGTGAAGGATAAGTTATTGTATCTGGCTTCCCCCACATCTAAAAAGGAGGCACAATGTCTGGTGGGCCTCTTTAGATTTTGGAGGCAACATATCTCATTTGGGTGTATTGCTGTGGCCTGTTTATCGAGTGACTCAGAAAGCTGCTAGTTTTGAGTGGGGCTCAGAACAATAGAAGGTTCTGCAACAGGTTCAGGCTGCCATGCAGGCTGTTCTGACACTTGGGCCATATGATCTGGCTAATCAATTGGTGCTTGAAGTGTCTATAGTAGATAGAGATGCTGTTTGGAGTCTTTGGCAGGTCTCTACTGGTGAAACACAATGCAGACCATTGAGATTTTGGAGCAAAGCCCTGCCATCCTCTGCTGATAACTACTCTTCTTTTGAGAAACAGCTTTTAGCTTCTTAGTGGGCTTTAGTAGAGACTGAGCACCTAATCATGGGCCACCAAGTCACCATGAGGCCTGAGCTGCCCAGCATGAACTGGGTGTTGTCTGACACACAGAGTCATACAGTTGGATGTGCACAGCAGCACTCCATCATTAAATGGAAGTAGTATATCAGATATTGGGCTTGAGCAGGACCTGAAGGCACAAGTAAGTTGCATGAGGAAGTGGCCCAAATGCCTATTGCCACCACCCAGTCAAATTAACTTCCCTCTTCCAGTCTGCACCTATGGCCTCAAGGGTAGTTCCTTATGATCAGTTGACTGATGAAGAGAAAACTTGTGCCTCCTTTACAGATGGTTCTGCATGATATGCAGGCACCACTCGAAAGTGGACAGCGGCAGCACTGCCGCCCCTTTCTGGGGCTTCCTTGAAGGACAGTGGTGAAGGAAAATCCTCCCAATGACAGAACTTTGAACCATGCATATGGCTGTTCACTTTGCATGGAATAAGAAATGGCCAGATGTGCAATTATATATGGATTCATGGGCTGTGGCTAATGGCTTGGCTGGATAGTCTGGGTCTTGGAAGGAGCATGATTGGAAAATTGATGATAAGGATGTGTGGGGAAGAGATATGTGGATAGATCTCTCTGAATGGGCCAAAGGAGTAAAGATATCTGTATCTCATGTGAATGCCCATCAAAAGGTGACCTCGGCAGAGGAGGACTTTAACAATCAGGTGGATAGGATGACACGTTCAGTGAAAACCAGTCATCCTTTTCCCCAAGCTACTCCTGTCATTGCTCAATTGGCTCATGAACAAAGTGGCCATGGTGGCAGGGATGGAGGTGATACATGGGCTCAGCAACGTGGACTCCAACTTACTGAGGCTGATTTGGCTACTGCAACTGCTGAATGCCCAATTTGCCAGCAGCAGAGACCAACACTGAGTTCTTGATATGAAACCATTCCTTGGGGTGATCAGCCCCAACGTGGTGGCAGGTTGGTTACATCGGACCCCTTCCATCATGGAAAGGACAGCATTTTGTTCTTACTGGAATAGATACTTATTATGAATATGGATTTGCCTTCCCTGCATGCAATTCTTCTGCAAAAACTACCATCTGTGAACTTACAGAATGCCTTATCCACCATCATAGTATCGCACACAACATTGCTTCAGAACAAGGGACTCACTTCACAGCAAATGAAGTATGACAATGGGCCTATGTTCATGGAATTCACTGGTCTTACCATTTTCCCCATTATCCTGAAGCAGCTGGCTTGATAGAGTGATGGAATAGTCTACTGAAAACAATTACAGCACCAGCTATGTGGCAATACCTTGAAGGGTTGGGGCAATGTTCTCCAGGAGGCTGTATATGCTCCAAACCAGTGTCCAATATATGGTTCTGTTTCTCCAATAGCCAGGATTCACGGGTCCAGGAAACAAGGGGTGGAAACAAGAGTGGTACCACTCACCATTACCCTGGGTGACCCACTCAAAAAACTTTTGCTTCCTGTTCCTGCTACCCTATGCTCTCCAGGTCTGGAGATCTTAGTCTGATGCCACCTGGAGACACAATACTGATTGCATTGAACTGGAAATCAAGAATGCCAGTAAGCCATTTTGGTTTCCTCATGTCTCTGGATTAGCAGACTAAGAAGGGCATTGCTGTACTATCTAGTGTGATAGATCCTGATTATCAAGGGGAAATTGGATTGATATTACATAACGGAGGTAAAAAAGAGTATGTCTGGAATACAGGAGATTCTTTAGGATGTCTCTTCGTACTACTATGCCCTGTGATTAAAGTCAATGGAAAATTACAGCAACCCAATTCTGAGATGACTGCTAATGGCCCAGACCTTTCAGGAATGAAGGTTTGGGTCACCCCACCAGGCAAAGAACCATGACCAGCTGAGGTGCTTCCTGAGGGCAAGGGAAATACAGAATGGGTGGTGGAAGAAGGTAGTTCTCAATATCAGCTATGACCATGTGACCAGTTGTAGAAACAAGGACTGTGATTATTATATTTCTTCATTGTATATGTGCATCAAATATTTTTGTTTCCTTCTGTTATGAACTGTGAAATGGAAATAACGTTAATGCGTTTCCATTGTATGTGTATTAGTGTATCATGTTAGGCACAAATGACTTTATAATTGTCCTTATTTAGAGATTATATATGGTTCAGAAGATGTGTACAACTGTCAACTTGACAAGGGGTGGATTGTGATAGTTGGAGCTGTGTGTCAACTTGGCTGGACCACAATCCTGTGTGATTTAAGCAGTTGTGATGTGGTTATCCCCATTATGGGATCAGGTGTATATGTTTTTAGCAGCCAATCTGTTGAAAGGGAGTTTCCCTAGGAGTGTGGCCTGGTTCCAGTATATTTATGGACATCCTGGGAAAAGAGACATTCTTCTGTAGATTGGGATTCTGTTGCTGCCTACAACTGTCCGTGAGTGAACAATTCACCATTCGGCCTGTAGATCTTGGATTCGTCATTCGTTGGACACATCAGCCAGTATACTGCCTGCCAACCTTCAGCTCCTCAGCCCCTGCAGCTGCATGAGTCAGGACAAGCCTCCAGCTTGAAGTTTGATCCAAGAACTTTGGACTTGCCAGCTTCTATAAGTGTGTGAGCCATTTTGTTAAGATAAATTTCTCTTTCTCTCTCTCCATAAGCTTTACTGGTTTTGTTTCTCTAGAGAACCCAGTCTAACACACCTGTTCAATTTCTTCTTTTGTTATAGGTCTGTTTAAATTTTCCATCTCAGTCTGTGTTAGTTTAGGTAAGTAGTATGTTTCTCCACATCTGTCCATTTTTTCTAGATTTTTGAATTTGTTGAAGTATAGATCTTCATAGTATCCTGATATTATCCTTTTCATTTCTGTTGGTTCTGTTGTGGTGTCACATCTTTCATTTCTTATTTGTGTTGTTTGTATTTTCTCCCTCTTTTCCTTTGTTAAATTTGCCAGTGTTAGAAATTTTATTAATCTTTTCAAAGAACCAACTTCTAGTCTTGATGATTTTTCTATTGTTCCTCTATTTTCTGTACCATTTATTTCTACTCGAATCTTTATTATTTCTTTTCTTCTGGTGACTGTATGCTTTCTTTACTGCTTTTTTTTTAAATTGTTGGATATGTTGGTTTAAGGTATTACTTTTGCTCTTTCTTTTTTTGATGTGTGCATTTATTGCTATAAATTGACCTCTGATTACTGCTTTTGCTGTGTCCCATAAATTTTGTTATGTTGTGTTTTCATTCTTGTTTGAGTAAATGAATTTTTTAATTTCATTTTTTATTTCTTCCATTACCAACTCATTTCCAAAGAGGGTGTTATTCAGTTTTCATGTGTTTGCTCTTTTTTCATTCATCTTCCTATTGTTAATTTCTAATTTTGTAACATTGTGAACTGAGAAGATGCTTTATAGTATTTCAGTGTTTTTAAATTTATTGAGGCTTGCTTTGTGACCTAACATATGTTCTATCTTGGAGAATGTTCCATCTGCATTGGAAAAGAATATATATTGTGCTGTAGTTGGGTGAAATGCTCTGTAGATGTCTATAAGGTCAAGTTGGTGGACTGTGTTGTTTAATTCTTCTGTGTCTTTGCTGAGTTTCTTTCCAGTTGTTCTCTCTTTGATTGAAAGTGGTGTATTAAAGTCTCCCACTATGACTTTGGAGTCATCTATTTGCATTTTCAATTCTTTTAAAGTCTGATATAGATATTTTGGGGCTCTTTCATTGGGTGCATAGATAGTTGTTATTGTTATTCCTCTTGATCAGTCACTCCTTTAATCATTATATCATGTCCTTCTTTGTCTCATATGGTGGTTTTTGTCTTAAAGTCCATTTCATCAGAAATTAATATGCCATTCCTGTCTTTTATGGTTGCCATTTGCTTGATATATCTTTTTCCAACTTGATTTTTAGTCTATTTTTGTCTTTGTCTCTAAGGTTTGTCTCTTATAGACAGCATATTGATGGGTTATGTTTTCTTATCCAGTCTGCAACTCCCTGTCTCTTGAGTGGCACATTCACTCCATTGACATTCAGTGTAATTATTGACAAGTACTAATTTGTAGCTGCCATTTTGTTATGTGCTTTTTTGTGATATTGCTGATTTCTTTGTTCCATATAGTTTTCTGTGCTGAGCTTGTTTTCTTTATGAATTGTGTTATCATTTCATCCATTGCTATTGTTTTAGTAGGTGCTAAATATTTGTGCTACTCTTCTTTTTTATTGTGTTGTGAAGGTTTATGATTTTTCTTTGAGGTTACCCTGTGATCTATAATTTTCTTCCCAAGTTTGGAACAGTCCATCTATTTTGCATTTGTCTTGACTTTCCTACCATCCAGAAGTTCTGTAACTACACAGTTTTTTTCCCCTGTTTTTGGTTTGAGGTTGTCTTCATTTATCAATTGATGTCTGTGGTTCCCTGTTTACAATTGTAAGCTTATTTACATTGGATACTTCCATAACCAGGTTGGTTTCTGGCTTATGTCATCATGTGTGCTGATGCTTGGTTGTTGCTTGCTGTTGTTGGTTCTGTGTCCAAAGAACTCCCTTTAGTATCTTTTGTTAAGTTGGTCTAGTTTGAACAAATTCCCCTAATTTCTGCTTATCTGGAAATCTCATAATTTCACTATCATATTTGAGGGCAGTTTCGCTGGGTATATAATTCTTGGTTGGAAATTTTTTTTTTCAGGATTTTATATATACCATCCCATTGTCTTCTCACCTGCATGGTTTCTGCCAAGAAATCAGAGCTTAGTCTTATTGGTTGCCCCTTGAAGGTAACTTTCCATTTTTTCCATGCTGCTTTCAGGATTCTTTCTTTGTTTTTTGTTTTGATGGATTTGATAATGATATATCTTGAAGATTTTCTTTTGTGGTATATCTTGTTTGGGGTTCATTTGACTTCTTGAATGAATATATTCTCATCATTTATCATACCAGGGAAATTCTCTTCCAACAAATCTTTGACAATTTTCTCAGTGGTTTTATTTCTTTTCCTGTTCTGGAACTCCAGTGACATGTAGGTTATTTCTTTTGATGGTATCCCACATGAACTTAGGGTTTCTTCATTTTGTTTTCATCTTTTTTTCTGATTGACCCCTTTCCAAAGAAGTATTGAGGTATTTGTCTTCAATCTCATTAATCCTGTCTTTCACTGATTCAGTTCTACTCCTTTTCCCATTCAATGTTTTATCTATTCCTGAAAATTTAGTATTAATCTTCTGGATTTCTATCTGTAGATTTTGTATCATTTCTAATTTTTCATTTATTAGTCATTTTGTTCTTGTACTGTCTTTTGAAATTGTTCTAGAGTTTTCTCTCTGTTTTCCTCAATTTTGCCAGTGTTTTCTTTGATCTGTTTCTCAATCCATTGAAGGTACCTAAATATAAGTCTTCTGAATTCCTTATTAGCAAGTTCCAATGCTGCTTCTTCCTCAGGGATGTGTTCTGGGTCTGCATCCTGGTCCCTTGCTTCTCCTGCTTTATCTTGCTTCTTTGTGTGGAGTATGATGGTCTTTTGTCTCCAAAACAGTATGACATTTTTGTGTTTATATTTAATTGGTGATTGTATGTTGGAGTGATTTGTCCAAGATTTATATTTCTTTGTTTTGTTTAGATGTTATCTAAGTAAGCAGGGTACTGTGCTCCTCTTTTTGCTAGTTGGCAGCACTTGCACACCCCCCATCTCCTTTCCTGTTGTCAGCCTCCTGTATGTCCTTGCTGTCCTTGGCAAGTGGAGCCTATTCTTAGGTCCCTGGAATCTGAACGAGAATACTGTCACTTTAAATATGCAAAATGGCTGCCTCTTGCAAACATTTAAATTGGCTGCACCGTCATTCACTTTAAATATAGAAATGGCTGCTGCTTATAAACAATCAAAATGCCTGCACCCTCTGGACAACCAAAAGTCTACATCTCATGTTGTCTCTGTCTTTGCTGTTTCCCTTCTTGGTCATTGTCAACCAGCACAGTCTTCCCTGCAGCCCTTGCTGACCAGGAATGTTCTTTAGGTCAGTTCTCAAGTCCCAGCACCACTTGGAAATATTTAGGTTTTTGGTGCCATCAGAGTAGCTGACAGTCCACAGCTCTATCCATCTCTGTACTCACCCTTTTCATTCAAATTCTTCCATTAATTGGTGGCTAATTCACTTCTGTATACTTCTTTTCAGAGCTCAGGGCTTCAGGATTATCTTCTGTATCTCTGTCAATTGGTTTCTCTTTTCTTTGTTGAAAAGTGTCGGTGTAGCTTGTCTGCCTATTCTGCCATCTTTCTGGAAGTAGATGACTATGCCAAGAGATTTGCAAGATAGCTACCTGGCCAACTGACTGGAAAGATCCATGTTTGTACACATTCCAAAGAAAGGTGATCCCACAGAATGTGGAAATTATCAAACAATATCATTGATATCACATGCAAGTAAAATCTTTCTAAAGATAATTCAAAAACATTGCAACAATATATTGACATACCAGAAATACAAGCTGAATTCAGAAGGGGACTTGGAGTGAGGGACATCATAGCTGATGTCAGATGGATCTTGGCTCAAGCAAAGAATACCAGAAAGATGTTTACTTGTGTTTTATTGACTATGCAAAGGCATTTGATTGTGTGGTTATAACAGATTGTGGATAACATTGAGAAGAATGGGAATTCCAGAACATTTAATTGTACTCATGAGGAACTTGTATATAGACCAGGAGGCTGTAGTTTGAACACAACAAATGGATACTGCATGGTCTAAAATGAGGAAAGAAGTGTGTCAGGATTGTATCATTTCACCATATGTAATCTCTATGCTGAGCAAATTATCTGAAAACCTAGACTATATGAAGAAAGGTGGCATCATGATTGGAGGAAGGCCCATTGTTCTGGTTACCCAGTCCTGCTCTGCAGGAATATATCACAAATGGGATGGCTTTAAAAAACAGGAGTTTATTCTTACAATTTGGAGGCTTTAAGTCCAAGTTCAAAGTGCCAGGCTCTAGGGGCTGGGTGAAAGCTCCTCAACTTTGGGCTTCAGCTCTGCCTCCTGCTTCAACCCCACTGAAGCTGGAGGTTTTTCTTCACTCAGACACCTGCTAGCTGCTGAGACTGACAAACACAACGTTGACAAATAAAGAGGCACAGTCACAATGTTACCAAAAAACACAGCAGGCTATTGATTCAAATTCACTGAAAGTCCCAAGATTGGCAGAGCATGGCAGACTGCTAAACAATGACATGGCTACATGCAGGGTTCAACCGTGCCATACGCTGGAGACCATTCCCAAAGCTGCTGCTTATATACATGAAGCAGACCACATCCCTAAAGCAGCTACTCAGCTGCTTGTGGTAGATCCCACCATGGAGTTGATTGCCAGTGTCATCATGGGGAATAACTACCACCAGCTGCCCAGCCACTCAATCAGGCCCAGCCAAGTTGACACACCATCTTAACTACCATGCTCATTAATGACCTGAGATATGCAGATGACACAACTTTGCTTGTGGAAAGTAAGGATGACTTGGAGCACTTATTGATGAAAACTAAAGACTACAGTTTGTAATATGGATTACACCTCAATATAAAGAAAACAAAAATCTTCATAATGGACCAATAAGCAGCATCACAATAGATGGAGGAAAAATTGAAGTTGTTAAAGACTTCATATTACTTGGTTCTACAATCAATGACAATGGCAACAGCAGTCAAGACATCAAAAGACGTATTGCATTGGGCAAATCTGTTGCAAAGCCCTCTTTCAAGTGCTCAAGAGCAAAGATATCTCCTTGAAGACTAAGATGCACCTAACCCACGCCATGGTATTTTCAATCACCTCATATGCGTATGAGAGCTGGGCATTGAATAAGAAAGACTGAAGAAGAGTTCATGCTTTTCAGTTGTGGTGTTGGTGAAGAATGCTGAAAGTACTGTGGACTGCTAAAAGATCTATCAAATCTGTCCTGGAAGAAGTGTGACCAGAATGCTCCCTGGAAGTAAGAATTGCCAGACTTCATCTGACCTACTTTGGTCATGTCAGAAGGGACCATTCTCTGGAGAAGGATGTCATGCTTGGCAAAGTGGAGTGTCAACGAAAAAGGAGAAGGCCCTCAGCAAGATGGATTGACATGGTGGCTGCAGTGATGGGCCAAGGCATAGTAGGGATCATGTGGCTGGCACAGGTCAGGGCAGTGTTTCATTCTGTTGTATACAGGGTTGCTATGAGTTAGAGATGACTCAATGGCACATATTAATAGCAATGACTGGAGGTAGGATTTGATGCCTTTAAATTATGAGGTTGGTGAGGAATATTGAATGTACCATGGAGTTCTAGAAGAATGGACAGGTCTTTACTGGAGGAAGTGCAGCTAGAATTTTTCTTAGAAGGGAGAATGGCCAGACATTGTCCGTTGTACTTTGGTCATGTTGTCAGAAGGGACCAAATCCTAAAGAAGAATATCATGCTTGTTAAATTAGAAGGTCAGCAAAAAAGGGAAGAACCCTCAATGAAGTGGATGACACAATAGCTGTGATGATGGGCTCAGGCATGGCAATGATCATGAGGATGGTGGGGGACCAAGAAGTGTCATACATAGGTTCACTATGAGTCAGAACTAACTTGATAGCACCTAACAACAACAGCAACATCCATAAAACCCCCGAAAAGCCATCTGAGGTAGATTGAAGTACTTGTCCTGATTCCTAACTACCTGTAATAGGATCCTACAACCACCTTTGCTATGGCCTCGTGCTGTGCCAAGTATGCTCCCTGACCCTTTGCTTTGGGCTTGGACATATAATTTACTTTGGCCAAGTAATGTTAGCAGATGTGACATTAGCAGATACTTTGTAATATGCTTGAGAAGTTGGCTTTACCCCACAGCATACTGGTAACTGAACAAGAGGACAGCTTTGCCCAGGCAGCTGCTGCCTCCTTATCCTAGAACCCAAAATAAGCACATATTGAACCTGTATGTGGAGAAAGAAGTGCTTAGCCCAGCTTCACTCATAGCTTGATAAAGAGGTACCATACACCCTGCTGATCCCAGCTTCACCCACAGCTTGATGAAGCACTCACTGCCTTACTGAGCCCTGCCTTGACCTTTAATCCTGTCCTTAGTAGACCACACTCATAAACATGAGAGTAAATGTTTATTGTTATACACCACTGAGAGTATGTGGTGGTCGTTCAGCAAAGCTGAATGATCAACATCCTTCCATCCTTCTCTGGATCAAGTCTGAGACAGTTACAGCCCAATTTTATGATGTCAAAGGACAACCTAGAGACAATAATATTTCTAAGACTGTGCAGGCCACTTGCCTTCCTAATAGAGGAGTGTGTGTATGAGGAGAGGGGGAATCATAATCCCCAGTAAGGATTCAGGCAAATGGCCTGCTCCATGAGTGCACGGGGAGTGATTGAAGTCCCACCCAGGCACATCTAGGATAGAATTCCACAAAGATTTTATAGATGAACTCAGCATGAAATTGCAGAATTCTTATAGTCTTCTCCCAATTGTGTAGCTGTCCACTTCTGACAACTGACACTCATGTATCCCTCAGTAAAAAAGAGGTAGAAGGAACATATTCTGACTTTTTTTATTTTTTCCCTCAGTGGGGTGGAGACAGGGCAGATATACTTCCATTTTAGAACCTTGGAAGTTGCCACCACCAATTAGAGCTGTGTTTCCAACCATAACTGGCATTCTCATCCTCCCAGAATTTAAGTACAAAAGTATACTCTAAAGATCCTTATTTGCCTGAAGTTTATACACCAGATAAATGGTTTCATTTCTGAGATCCATAAAACACTGTGGATGGGGACCTGCAGGGCCAGCACAGCTATTCTAAAGGAATTAGTCACCAGTTGCAAAAAACCATTATATCAGGAGTGGGCTGAGGTTTGGTGGGTAGGTTGCATCCCATGCAAATCTGAGATGAGAACTCCAGGAAAGAATAGTCAGGACAGGTTCTCAAAGTTTCTACCTTCTGGTCTCACTAGTAGATTGACCTTGCAGGCTGAAAAGGGACATTGACAACTGGACTTTGGCCATCACACAGCCTGCCTCTTCCCCCTAACTGCCAGTTTAACTCAGTGGGTGGGTGGTGGGTATTTTTAGCCAGGTTTGGACCCATCCCCATATGCACTCTCCCACCCCCATGTATCTTTCCACATTCAGGCATTTGTGCAAAGACAGAAAAATAACAGAAGGACCCCCAAAAGTTGTACTGCAGTTGACATCAGAGCTGCTCCTCCTGTTGCTTCTAAAACCCCAAACAGAAAGAGAATTTCAAGAGCCACCCAACTCCTTTTAGTGCAATGGAATAAAACAAAAAGAAAACCAAACTCACTGCCATCGAGTCAACTCTGCCTCATAGCAACCCCGCTTGGGTTTCTGAGGCAGTAAATCTTTATGGAAGTAGATTGCCCAGTTTTCCTTCTGTGGAGTGGCTGGTAGGTTTGAACTTCTAGGCTTCTGTTTAGCAGTCAAATGACTTAGGCACTATGCCAGAATAAGGACACAGAATTTCACCATGACATCTGACACAGAGTCTTTCTGTTTCAAGTATACTCAAATCACAAGATAGTTTCATTCAAAATGAGATAAACAGAAAGTGATGCTTGGTGAGGCCGGTGTTATTACAGACCTATTTCTGTATTAGAGGTAATGAGAGAAGACTGCAAAAATGGCCATGACAGATTAAGAGAGGTGATGTTAAATATGCCTGATGCAAAGCATCTGCAGTGGAAGGTCCTCATTTATATAAAGAGGATGAACAGCAATGTGTGACTTATGCACCTGGCAGAGAGTGGGATGTCTGTGCCCCTTTGAGTATCAACAACTACAAGATGCTGTACTTCCACCCCAGAGTCTTTTGATCTTCACTCATTGAGCACTTAGCCTTCTAGGTCTAGTGAGTTCTGGAGAGATTGGGTAAGGTCTCCAGGAGACAATCCAATGAGGGATATGAAATAGAAGCAAACCTCAGGTCATCAGACAGCACCAGCAGGGGCCAGGTCCATGATCTAACAGGCCAAGGGAAGAGACCTGAAGCTGAAAACGAGACATGACCCCAAGCTGGGCAAGGGATGAGGCCATGGAATTGACACAGATAGATGACAGAAAACCAGATCCCAACTGGCTTCACAGCCAGAGTTCAAGTATAGCTTGATCTGGCCTTAAAGGAAGGTTTCAGAATGCAATTTCTCATTTTCCCCTCTATCTTAGTTACTCCTGCTATAACAGAAATATCACAAGTGGGTGGCTTTGTTGCTGTTGTTGTTTGCCATTATTGATTTCAACTCATAGTGACACTATATGACAGAGTAAAACTGCCCTATAGGGTTTCATAGGTTGTAACTATAAACTATTGTAATTGTAAAGTATTACTTTTTAAAAATAATACTTTGAAATTACCAAAAAATATTGTAATGGTAAAGCATTATAATGAAATATGCAAAGCCCTGAAGTTAGAAATCCAAAAGGGGAAAACATGCTTGGCATTTCTCAAGTTGAAAGAACGGAAGGACAAAAAAAAATTAAGCCTCAAATTGCAATACTGAAGGATTCTATGGGCAAACTCCACCACTTGTCTGTCAGTTTGTGGTACTGTGGTAGCTTACATGCTACTGTGATGCTGGGATCTCTGCCACCAGTATTTCACAGAGTAGCGGGTCACCCATGGTGGTGACAGTTAATTGTTGTTGTTAGGTGCCATCGAGTCGTTTCCAACTCATTGTGACCCCATGCACAGCAGAACGAAACACTGCCCAATCCCGCACCAGCTCCATGATCCCTGCTATGCTTGAGCCCATCATCGCAGCCACTGTTCCAATCCATCTTATTGAAGACCTTCCCCTCTTTCATTGACCCTCCACCTTACCAAGCATGACATCCTTCTCCAGGGAATGGTCCCTTCTTACAACATGACCAAAGTAGGTGAGACAAAGTCTGGCCATTCTCGCTTCTAAAGAGCATTTTGGGTGCACTTCCTCCAGGACAGATCTGTTAGTTCTTTTAGCAGTCCAAGGTACTTTCAACATTCTTCACCAGCACCACAACTCAAAAGCATCAACTATTCTTCAGTCTTCCTTATTTATTGTCCAGCTCTCACATGCATATAAGGTGATTGAAAATATCATGGCTTGTGTCAGGCACACCTTAGTCCTCAAGGAGACATCCTTGCTCTTCAGCACTTGAAAGAGTTCCTTCGTGGCCAACCTGTCCAGTGCTACATGTCATCTAATGTCCTGACTGCTGCTTCCATTGGCATCAATTGTAGAAACAAGTAATGTGAATTCTTTGACAACCTCAATGGTTTCTCCATTTATCATCATGCTGCTTTTTGGTTCATTTGTGAGGATTTTTCTTTATATTGAGACATAATCCATACTGCAGACTGTATTCTTCAATCTTCATCAGTAAGTGCCTCAAGACATCCTCACTTTCAGCAAGCAAACTTGTATTGTCTACACATCTCAAGTTGTTAATGATTCTTCCTCCAACCCTGATGCCACATTTTTCTTCATATAGTCCAGCTTCTTGGATTATTTGCTCAGCATATAGATCAAATAAGTATATGGGGAAAGGATACAACCCTGATGCACTCCTTTCTTGATTTTAAATCATGTAGTGTCCCCTTTTATTTATTTATTTTTGACTGGTGCCACATCAGCAAATGAAGGTCTCGAAAGCTTTCTCTTGTCCATATGAGTAAGGCAGAGTTTACTCAGATGTTTCAGGTCTTTCCCAGTCCTATTTTGAGAGACTTTTAGCCTAAACGGCCTATTCCTAAAGGTGTGCGGTAATGTACCAAACTGTTTCTTTGCTATTCATAAGGTTTTCCCTGGCCAATTCTTTGAGAAGTGGATGGCCTCTTCTTTCTTCTTAGTCTGTCTCAGTCTCTAAGCTGGGCTGTTACCTGTGCACCAGGTGCATCTCACTGGGTTTTAAACACCAGAGGCTCAGCCTCAAAACTCACGTCTACATGTCACCACAGTAGGACAAACCGACAGACAAGTTTGTCTTGCTGTTGGAGACCTCTCATATCACCCCCAACTGGGTCTCTGTGACTGACTCTTCCTCTGTCTGGCTTCCTGGCTTTTAATCCCCTTTCTCCTGCTCTTCCTGCCTGCTGCTTGGGGCATCCCTGAGTTGTCTCTCCTCACCTGTATCCCTGGGGCTGACTGCTCTTCTGTCCAGGTTCCTGGATTTTATCCCCTTTCTCCTGCTTTCCTGTCCTGCTGCTTTGGACGGGCCTGAGTTTCCTCTCCTCACCTAATCCCTTCAGCTGATTGCTCTTGTCTCTGGCTTGCTGGCTTTTAATCCCCTTTCTCCTGCTCTTCCCGCCTGCTGCTTTGGGCATCCCTGATGGCACTTAACAACAAACAACAAGTGTCCCCTTGTTCCATTTGAATGACAGAGACAGTTAATACTATTATTCAAATTTCCATACCAATGGCTAAAGCCAAAGATGGAGAAAATGAATATTTTTACCAACTTCTACAGTCTGAAATTGATCAAATATGCAATCAAGATTAATTGATAATTACTTGTGATTAGAATGTTAAAGTTGGAAACAAAGAAGCAGTAATGGTAGTTGGAAAATATAGTCTTGGTGATAGAAATGACACTGAAGATTGCATGATAGAAGTTTTCAACACCAACAACTTATTCTTTGCAAATACCTTTTATCAACAACATAAACTGCAACTATACAAGTGGACCTCACCAGATAGACTACACAAAAATCAAATAGATTGCATCTGTGGAAAGAGACGATGGAGAAGCTCAATATCATCAGTCAGAACAAGGCCAGGGACCAAGTGTGGAACACAGCATCAATTATTCCTTTGCAAGTTCAAGTTGAAACTGAAGAAAATTAAAACAAGTTCATGACAGCCAAATATGATTTGAGTTTAGAGACCTACTCAAGAATAGATTTGACCACTTCTGACTGCTCTGTAAGAGATCTCTAGATAGAGTGGGGGAAAAGGTAGAACAAAATCATAAGACCATGCTTACTGGTTTTATGAAGAATGGTGGAACCTCCAAGACCATGGCCCTTAGACACACTTCAAGCTAGGAACTGAGCTTAATACTCATGACCCAATTTTCAACTAAAAGATAGACAGGCATATAAGGTTAACAGACATGTCAGGAGGGTTTGTGCTCATTAGAGCAATCAAACATATGACCTCAAGAGGACAACATTTGCCCAGGGATAGAGCCAGGAACGTGAGAGGCTATGGGAAGAAGGGAAGGGGTGGGAACAGGGAGGAAGTGGGAAGAATGCTGTTATAGTGTGGCGACTGGTGAATGTCATGGAATGGAATGTGTATGGAATGTCGAATGAAAAGCCAATTAGCCCTGTAAACATTCACCAAAATTTCCATCTCTCTCTCACACACACAGAAAGAGAGAGTGAGAATAGATTTCATACATAGAGCACCAATGACTGAAGACCAGATGAGTTGTGGGATGACATCAAGAACATCATACACAAAGAAGGCAAAAGGTCATTAAAAGATAGGAAAGAGAGTTCCAGTAAGATGTCAGAATAGGCAGACAAACTACAGAGACCCTCTTTAACAAAGAAAAGAGGAATCAATTAACAAAGATACAAAACTTAATCCTGGAATCCTGAGCTTTGAAAGGAAGGATACAGAAATGGACTAAACTCCAATTAGTAAAAGAACCTGCATGAAAACACCAAAAAAGGAGACACACAGAGCTATAGACTGTTAGTGATCCTGATGGCACAGACAGCTTGGATATTGCCAAGTGGTGTTAGGGCCTAAGAATTAACCTAAAAATTGGCCCTGCTAGCCAGGGGCTGCGTGAAGGATTGCACTGGTGGTTGGTGAATAAAAGGGGAAGCAGCAAAGAGGTAGACCGGCTGAGCTGTGTACTTTTGGCTGTCTGGAGGATGCAGCCATTTTGAATGTTTTCAAGCAGTTTCACCATTTTGGATATTTAAAGTGACAGCATTCTCTCAGATTCTAGGGACCTAAGAATAGATTCCACTTGCCAGGGAATGCAAGGACATACTGGACACTGAAGACTGGAAAGGTGTGATATTCACCTTGTTACTCTTATATCCTACACCATCTTGGTGAATGGAGGTGCAGCCATCACTCACTCCCACCCACCTTGTGGGCTGGCAGTAATTCTATCCCAGTCTGTGTGGTCTGATGGAACCTGGGTGCCTTGCCCTGTCCTGCCCAGATTTTTATTTCCTTTTATTTTTTTTTGTTTGTTTTTAAATTATTATTATTGTTTTTCCTTTTTATTATTATTCTTTCTTCTTCCCTTCCCAGGTTCTAGTTTTTGGCTTTTTCTCTCTTCCCTTTTCTTGGTTCCCATTTTTTTCTTTCTTGTGGTTCTCCCCATTCCTTGTTTTTCTTTTTGCATTTTTCCCATTTTTCTATTCATTATTCTCCTACTCTACCTCTTTGCTATTATTCCTCCTGCTGCAAATATTGCAGGTTTTTCCCCTCCTCCTTTACTCATTCATATTTCTTTTGATTTTTTAAAGTATTTTTAAAAAATATTTTCTGTCATGTATTGCCTCCCCCCCCCCCTTTATTTTTGGTGATTGTTCCTGTGTGTTTATGTGGTGTGTAGTTTTTGTCCTCTTGTTTTTACTTTTTTGATGGTTTTTCAGTTGTTGTTTTTGTCCAACTGAAGGGGCAACAGCAACTGTGCCTATATGACCCAACCACACCCACAACTTCTGCAGCTCCACTTACTGAGAGCCATCACTTCCTTCTGCAGGAACTGGCCAATGATACATGATCACCAATAAGAGCCTGACTCACCCTAAGCTACTCTTCACAAACAGTTAACAAAGATCTGTGCAATCACTCTCATTCTCTATCACACCCATCAGGAAAGAGGTGGTGAGTGCGTAAGTGCTGCCAGCTAGTGAATAGAGGACCACAGTACCCTGCTTATACAGATACATCCAAAAAAAAAAAGTCTTGGGCAAATCACTCCAACATACAATCACCAGTTAAATATAAATACAACAAAGTCACAATATTTCAGAGACAACAGATCATCACAGTCCACACAAACAAGCAAGATGAAGTGGTAGAAGCAAGGGAGCAGGACACAGACCCAGAACACATTCCTGAGGAAGAAGCAGCATTGGAACTCCCTGATAAGGAATTCAAAAAAATTATATTTAGGTACCTCCAATGGATTGAGAAACAGATCAAGGAAAATACAGACAAAACCTTAGAACAATTTCAGAAGAAAATAGGAAAATAAATGAAAAATTAGAAATGATACAAAATCTACATATAGAAATCCAGAAGATTAATGCTAAATTATCAGAAATACATAACACATTGAAAGGGCAAAGGAGTAGAATTGAATCAATGGAAGACAGGATTAATGAGATCAAAGACAAATACCTGAATACTTCTTTGGAAAGGGATCAATCAGAAAAAAAGATCAAAAGTAAATGAAGAAAGCCTAAGGTTCATGTGGAATACCATCAAAGGAATAACCTATGTGTCATTGGAATTCCAGAACAGAAAGAGAAAAATAAAACCCCTGAGAAAATTGTTGAAGATTTGTTGGAAGAAAACTTCCCTGATGATGAAAGATGGGAATGTATCCACTGAGGAAGTCCAACAAACCCCAAATAGATAGACCACACAAGAAAGTCTCTAGTACATATAATAAACTTACCCAAACCAAAGACAAAGAATCCTGAAAAATGAAAAGTTAACTAAAAAGGGCAACCAATAACACTAAGTTCTGATTTCTCAGCAATAATCATGCAAGTGAAAAGGCAATGGAATGGTATATATAAAACCCTGAAAAATAAAAATTTCCAACCAAGAATTATATAGCCGGCAAAATTGTCCCTCAAATATGATGGTGAAATTAGGAGATTTCCAGATAAGCAGAAATTAAGGGAATTTGTTTAAACCAGAACAACCTCACAAGAGATACCAGAGGGAGCCCTTTGAACAGAGAACCAATAATAGCAAACAACAACCAACCATTAATACACGTTATGAGATAACCCAGAATCCAACACAGTTATAGAAATACCCAAAGTAAAATAAGCTTACAAGATTATAAACAGGAACCAGAGACATCAGTTGGGAAATGAGGACAACTACAAAACAAAAAGAGGAAAAAAAAAAATCGTGTAGTTACAGAACTTCTAAATGGTAAGGAAGACAAGAGAGTTGCAAGATAGAATGGACTCTTCTAAACTTGGCAAGAAAATGATAAATCACAGGCTAACATTAAAGAGAAATGACAAATATTCAAACTACAATAAAAAAGAGGACAAGAACAGATATTTAGCAAACACTAAAACAATAGCAACAAAGGAAATGATAACATGATTATCAACAAAAGGATCTCAGCACAGAAAATTATATGGAACAACAACAACAAAAAGGAACACCATTAAAAAAGACTTAAAATGACAACATTCATACTTGTCAATACTTATATTGAATGTCAATGGATTAAATGTACCACTCAAGATACAGAGAGTTGGAGACTGAATAAGAAAACATACCCACCAATATGCTGTCTAAAAGAGACACACCTTAGAGAGAGAGACAAATATAGACTAAAAATCAAAAGATGGAAAAAGGTATATCAAGCAAATGGCAACAAAAAAGAGCAAGAGTTTAAATATTAATTTCTGATCAAATTGACTTTAAGACAAAAACCACCACAAAAGACAAGGAAGGACATTATATAATGATTAAAGATGAATCAAAGAAGCTATAACCATGATAAAGCTATGGACCCAATGAAAAAACGTCAAAATACATAAATCAGACTTTAATGTAATTGAAAAGACAAATAGATGACTCTAGAGTCATAGTAGGAGACTTTAATACACTACTTTCAATTAAAGATAGAACAACTGGAAAGAAAATCAACAAAGATGAAGAAAAACCAAATACAATCCACCAACATGACCTTATAGACATCCACAGAGCATTTCACCCAAGAACATCACAATATACATTCTTTTCCAGTGCACATGGAACATTCTCTGTGATAGACCATAGGTTAGGCCATAAAGCAAGCCTTAAATTAAAAAAACATTGAAATACTGCAAAGCATCTTTTCAGACCACAATGCTATAAAATTAGAAATCAACAATAGGAAAATCAACAGAAAAAGAGCAAACACATGGAAACTGAACAATCTCCTTAAGAACAGCTGGGTAATAGAAGAAATAAAAAATGAAATTCAGGGGTTCTGGTAAGATGGCGGAATAAGCAGACAAACTACACAGACCCTCTTCAACAAGGAAAAGGGGAACCAATTAACACAGATAGAGAAGATAATCCTGGAACCCTGAGCTTTGAAAGGAAGGATACAGAAGTGGACTGAACTCCAACTAGTAGAAGAACCTGCATGAAAACACTGAAAAAGAGAGCTTTGAGCTCTCACCTTGGATATTACCAAGTTGTGTAAGGACCTAAGAATTAGCCTATATATTGCCAAGTAGTGTACTACCTCATTGCCATCGAGTTGAATCTGACTCATAGCGACCCCTCCTCGGGTTTCCAATGCAGTATCACTATGGAAATAGATTGCCCAACCTTCCTTCCAAGGAGTGGCTGGTGGGTTTGAACTGCCAAACTTTTGGTTAGCAGTCAAATGCCTTAGGTACTATGCCACCAGAGCTCCCAAGTGGTGTAAGGACCTAAGAGTTAACTTAAAAATTGTTCCTGCTAGCCAAGGGCTGCTCAGAGAACTGCTCTGATGGCTGGTGAATAAAAGCAGAAGCAGCAAAGAGAGAGACAGGCTGAGCTGTGGACTTTTGCCTGTCTGGATGGCATAGCCATTTTGAGTGTTTACAAGCTAGTCGACAATTTGGATATTTAAAGTGACAGAGTTCTCTCAGATTCTAGGGGCCTAAGAATAGGCTCCACTTGCTGGAAACTGCAAGGACATTCTGGACATGAAAGACTGGAAAGGTGTGATATTCCCATTGTTATTCTTGTACCCCACATCCTCTTGGTGAACAGAGGTGCAGCCATCCCTCACTTCCACTCACCTTTTGGTCTGGCAGAAATTCCTTCCCAGTCTGTGTGTTCTGACAGAGCCTGGGTGCTCTGGCCTGCCCTGCCCAGATTTTTTTTCTTGTTTCTTTGTTTTTGTCTGTTTTAAAATTATTATTATTATTTTGTTCATCCTTTATTATTATCATTCTTTATTCTACCCTTCCCAGGTTCTAGTTTTCAGCTTTTTCTCTCTTCTCTGTTCTGGGTTTCTATTTTTTTCTTTCACGTGGTTAACCCCATTCCTTGTTTTTCTTTTTGCATTTTTCCCATTTTTTTTCCTCATTAATCTCCTACTAGAGTATACAGTACTAGATAGTATCTAGTACTAAAATCTTTCCTCTTATTGCACCCTCCCCAGATATTGTGTTATTTATTTTTTTTGTTTCTTTTCTATTTTCTTTCTTTGGTGATTGTTCCTGTGGTTTTTTTTTTTTTTTTGTCCACTTACTTTTATTTTTTGATGGTTTTATAATTATTGTTTTTGTCTGAGTGGGAGACAGCATCCATGCCCACATGACACAATCACACTGGCACCTCCTGCAGCTCCTCTTACTGAGTGAGAGCCACCACTTTCCTCTCCACAAATTGGCCAATGATGAATGACCACCATGAAGAGCCTGACTCACCCTTAACTGCTCTTCACACAGTTAGCAGAGATCTAAATACAACAATGTCACAATGTCTCATTGCATATTCATGTGACCAACAAACACATGAAGAAAAGTTCATGATCATTAGCCATTCTAGAAACCAAACTCACTGCTGCTGAGTCAGATCTGACTCATAGCGACCCCTCCTTGGGTTTCTGAGGCAGCATCACTATGGAAGTAGATTGCCCAATCTTCCTTCTGAGTAGTGGCTGGTGGGTTTGTACAGCCAGCCTTCTGGTTAAGCAGTCAAATGCCTTAGGCATTACGCCATATTAAAGATATGCAAATCAAAGCAACAAGGAGATACCATCTTGCCCCAGCACTAGTAGCAAAGTTCAACAAGATAGAAAATAACAAATGCTAGTGAAGATGTGGAGAGATTAGGACTTTCATACACTGCTGATAGGACTGTAAAATGATGCAACCACTGTGGAAAGCAGTATGATGATTCCTTAAAAAGTTTGAATTAGAAATACCATATCACCCAGCAATTCCATTACTAGGTATATAGGCTGAAGAAGTGAAAGCCAGGACAAGAACAGATATATGCACACTCATGTTTATCACAGCACTATTTAAAATAGGAAAAAGATGGGAACAACCTAGGTAGCCATCCACAGAAGAATGGATAACCAAACTATGGTACATACACACAATAGAATACTATGCAACCCTGAAGAATAATGTGGAAGCTGCAAAAGACAGCATAATGTGAATGAACTTGGAGGATATTATGCTGAGTGAAATATGTATGTCAACCATAGCAGGACAGATAGTGTATTAGTACATTATTATAAAAAGTCAAGGAAAGGTTTATATAAGGAAGGAATTTTGTTGTTGTTGTTGTTGTTGGTTAATAGGGGTGGGAGGGGGGAGAGGGAACACTGCTAGATAGACAGACACAAGTATTGATTTGGGTGAAGGGAAGGACAATATACCAAATGTGAGTGATCAACATGGTGGCATTGAGGAAGAGGAAGACATATAGAGGTTCATGGGAGGTACAGATGACAAAGGTGAACCCTTTTGCACACACAGTACTGCATTGTCAGTGGTGGTATCTATACAGGTGGACTGATGGGTGGATTGATGGGTGGACAGGCTGAATGATTAGGTATGTCTATGCAAGGGGGTAGTGTCCCCATGGCCATGTATAGGATTGGCAGACAATGTTTCTACAAGTGTTTCTATGTTCTACAATAATTTACAGATAGTAGAGCTGACTAGGGACAAGGTTGTAGTCACTTATTGGCCACAGCCAGCTACCTGGAGGGAGCGAGTAATTGGACCTGTGGGCTTGGGACCATGGTCCCAGGGGACATCAAGCTCAATTGGCATAACATACCACACAAAAACATTGTTCTACATCCTACTTTGGCAAGTAGTGAATGGGATCTTAATAGTCTGCAAGCAGCCATCTAGATGCCTTGTCCAGGATAAAGAAGAATGAAGAAAGCCAAAGATATATGGAAGCAATTAGTCCATGGAACTCATACACCATGCAATCCTCAGCCTATATGACTATGAGACCAGAAGAACTAGATGGTGCCTGGCTACTACTGTCAACTACTGGGAGGGGGATCTATGTAGGAGATCCTGGATAGAGTAGGAGAATAATGTGAAACAAAACTCAAAATCTTAAGAAAAAAAAAGGATCAGTTTTGCTGGTCTGATAGAGCTTCATGTAACCCCTGAGACTATGGCCCCTAGCTGCCCTTCAGGTCTGGAATTACTGTTGTCTGAGAACTTTCAAGGAACACAGAACCTAAGCATATCACTTCTCTTCACACATCCCAGAGGTTCTGTGCTCCCATAGGATGAAGCTTGTGATCCTTAGGATGGTGACAAAGCCTCTCCTGATTAGGTGTCTGTTCCACTGTCTTGCAGGTCCCCTAAAGTCATCCTTCCCTCTTGTTTTGTTCTTCATATGCATCTACCTGAAGTGCCCCCCCCTTTTCCAGCTATAAAACTCAGGATCCCAGTTGTGTGACTCCTTCTCTAATACCTCCCCCAAGTTCTCCTAGGCTTTTGTGCATCTGTATTCTGGCTCTGTGCTAGCTTTTTCTTTATCATAGTGCAACAGCTGCCTCCTTGACTTCATTTGCCAGGAGCTCGGAGCTCCTGAAAGAGTGTAATATAAAATATTCTTTAAAATATTTTATTATAAAAATTTCAGACATCAGAAAACCACCACAGAAAATGTTTAAAATATATATTCACAACCCAGACTTAATAGATAATAACAGCTTACCACATTTATTTTCTCTTTCTCTTTTTGAGAAAAAAGAGTTCACTCCTGTGATAGTTGGAGCTGTGTGTCAACTTGGCTGGACCCCAGTTCTATGTGGTTGTTCCCATGATGGAATAAGATGACTGTGTTCTGAGTGGCCAATCTGTTCAAGGGCAGTTTTCCTAGGGGTGTGGCCTGTTTCCAGGATATCAAGGGACATCCTGGGAAGAGAGACATTCTTCTGTGGATCAGGATTCTGTTGTGCTGCCTACAACTGTCTGTGAGTGAGCAGTCCACCATTTGGCCTGGAGATCTTGGATTCGTCATTCGTTGGAGTCAAAAGCCAGTGTACTGCCTGCCAGCCTTGAGCTTCTCGGCCCCTGTGGGGAAAAGCCTACAGCCTGACGTTTGCTCCAGGGACTTTGGACTTGCCAGCTTCTATATGTTTGTGAGCCATTTTCCTAAGATACTTTTTTTTTTTTTTTCTCTCTCTCTCTCTCTCTATATATATATAAGCTTTGCTGGTTTTTGTTTCTCTAGAGAACCCAGTCTAACACAACTCCCCTCCCAGACTCCTGAAGCTGGAGCACATCTATTCAACATTGTACTCTTGAGATTTATCCATGTGGATATGTGTAAATATGTTTGTTCATTTGTGCCACAATGGAGAACTTTTGAGAGTAAGAATAAATAATACTTTACTTATTGTATTAATTTCCTAGAACTATTGTAATGAAGTACCACAAACTAGCTTTAAACAACAGAAATTTATTGGCTCACAGTTCTTCAGGATAGAAATCTTAATTCTAGGTATTGGCTGGGCCATCCTCCCTCCAAAGACTCTAGGGGAAGATTCTTCCATCTCTCTTCTAACTTCTTAGCTTCTGGTGGTTTCTGGCAATCCTTGATGTTCCTTGGCTTGTATTTGCATCACACAATCTCTGTTTCCATCTTCAAATGATTGTCTTCTCTTTGCATCTGTGTCTCTTCCATTTTATAAGGACACCTATCATACAGGATAGGGCTCATTCTACTCCAGTATGACATTATGTTAACTGGACATCTTCAAGGCCCTATTTCCAAACAAGGTCACATTCACAGGTACCAGAGGTGAGAACTTCAGCATATCTTTTTGGGGAGTACAACTCAATCCAAAACCAAAATCCATTCCCCACTGATAAATGGATTTTTTTTTCCAATATTACAAGCTGGGCAGCTGGATATAGTTATTCCCCATGATGAGATTGGTAATCAGGTCCATTGTAGAATTTGCCATGAGCAGCTGAGTAGCTGCTTTAGTCTGCTTCTGGTATATAAGGAAAAGCTTGGGGAATAAGCTGAGCTTTTTGGCACACATGGACCCTACATGTAGCCAAGTCATTGTTCAGCAGCCTGCCGTGTTGTCTGCTGATCTTGGGATTCTTAATGGACTTGAATCTGTTGTCTACCATGTGGTTTGGCAATATTGGGACTGTACATTTTTACTTGTCAACATTGTATTTTTTAGCTTCAGCAACCAGCAGCTGCCTGATAGAAGAAAGTCTCTAGCTCCAGGGGGCCAGGAGCAAGAGGCAGAGCTGAAGCCCAAGACTGAATGGCTTCACCCAGCCCCTAAAGCCTGGCACTTAGACTTCTAACCTCTTAATGTAAGAGAATAAATTCCTGTGTGTTAAAGGCATCCACCTGTGGTATTTCTGTTAGATCAGCACAAAAACCAAAACCAAACTCATTGCCATCAAGTCGATTCTGACTTATAGTGTCTCCCTTTGGGTTTCTGAGGCAGTAAATCTTTTCAGAAGTAGATTGCCCAGTCTTCCTTCTACAGAGTGGCCAACCTTTTGGTGAACAGTCAAATGCCTTAGGCACTATGCCACCAGAGCTCCTTAGAGCAGCACTAGCGGTAACCAAAACACAAACCACAGCAATAAATACCCTGTGTATGCTTTCTTGTGTCACAGGCAAGAACTAACCAGCAGATGTAACCAGTAGTGGAATCATTGGCTTGTGGAATATGTGAATCTTCAACTTTAATGGATATTGCCAAAGTCCTCTCCAAAATATTTACCTATTTATGCACCCACCAGAGGAGTTTGAGTTCTAGATTTCCCACAGCCTCACCAACACCTCCTTTTTAATTGTTGTCAATCTGACTAGTATAAAATGTCATCTTGCTTCCATTTGCATTTCTCCAATTTACCCATGAAGCTGAACCTCTATTCTTATGTTAGTATTTAAGCTTTCTCTTCTGTGCATTGGTCGTTTCCTAATCCATTTTGTATCCCTCTGCACCCTGGAGATGCCCTCTTTGTTTGTCATACTTAATGATGTCTCATATGTCCCTGTAGCCTCCTCAATGTCAGACATAGCTGGCATGTGGTGAGCATTTGCAGAAAAAGGGCAGAATGAATGGAACCTGGGAAGCTGAACTATCATGGATGGGGGGTGGGGTTGCCTCCATCAGCACAGGGCCTGTTTAGGAGGAGATGGGTCTGCCTACAATCCAGACACTGGAGAAATAAGATCGGAGTGAACAGAGAGGTAGGGATAGTCATACCAGGCTGAACATGAAAGGTGAAGCTCAGGAAGGGATTGGAGCCTATGGTCAAAGGCTGTGCTTAAAGAAGGTCTCTGTGAGGGGTAAAGAGGGAAGGAGGGGACAGAGAAGGAGCCGCTGATATTTTGAGAAATTGGGAGATGTGGCTTTCCACAGGCCGGGTTGGTGCTCAGTGGAGGCTGTTGGAAGGGCTGGTCTTAGCTCCTCTGCCCACCAGGAATCCTCTGCACCTTAGTGACATTGCTGGCAACTGTTATTTATGAGCCCTCCCTAAGCCCTTTGGAGAGCAGCAAGCAATCTGTCCACTTTTAGGACAAGCCAGACTCTTGACCCCCTTCCCAAGGTGAGCCTATTATTATGAGTGCTCAGGATACAGCTTTTGACATCTTATTTTCAATTTCTTCCTGTCTTGCTGCTGTTCTGCATCATTAAACAGGCATGCACGCCTTCCACCTGGGAACAAACACACAAAGGTGGGGCAGCTGGCGATCCTTCAGCTGACATCTCTGGCCATGATGCCTAATCATTCCCTTAATTAACAAAAAGCTTCTGTAGCCATTTTGTGGCCAGACTTCAACTCTTTCTTATGTGTGAATACTTCTTTAAATAAAAAAAGTTTGAAATAAACTATCAGAGGGCAGCAATCATAGCTGGCATTGTACTTGGCACATAAGAACCTCAGTAATGGTTTATTCATTAAATGAGTGAAAAGACCAGAATACTCAGCCCTGTAAAGATGGCACATCTCCCTAAGTTTGCCAATAAATTGAATTCCACCTCAATTAATTTATTGGTAGGATCTTATTTTTACCCAGAGGCACCTTGGAAGACAGGCCTGGGAATCTACTTCTGAAATATTAGCCACTGAAAACTTGAGGAAGCACAGTTTTACTTTGACACATATAAGGTCACCACCTTGGAATCAATGACAATTGGTATTGGTACTAGTTTATTTCATTTTTCAAAAACCACTTAATCAACTTATTCCTAAAGTTTATCTGTAGGAGCTCTGGTATCATAGTGTCTAAGGCACTTGACTGCTAACCAGAAGGCTGGCAGTTCAAACCCACCAGCCACGCCTCAGAGGGAAGATGGGGCAATCTACTTCTGTAGTGATACTGCCTCGGAAACCCAAGGAGGGTTCGCTATGAGTTGGGTCCGACTCGATGGCACATAACAGCAACAACAACAACAAAGTTTATCTAAAATAACAAACACATAAGAATAGCCAACAAAATCCTAATATGAAAAATTTCCAGATATTAAACTTCCTCAGATAATAAAACCTATCATAAAGGCACAATCAGTAAAAGAATTGGCACTGGTATAGAAGTGGATATATCAGTAGATGATATTAAAATGCAGAAACATATGCAAGTAGTATAAGAATTTAATTCATAAAAATGTCATTTCAAAATAGTGAAAAACTTATTATCCAATTGATGGCATTGCAACTTCTGGCAGAGTATTTGGAAAATGAGAACAGTTAGTTCATGACCTCATCCCACATACAAAAAATAAGTTCTGAGTCCCAGACTTTTCTAGAATGCATTTACAGTTCCCATCTCACCAGGCTGTGTAGCTTTTGACCACCAGACCCTCTCAATGAAGGCATCTTGGGGTGTATCTCCCTTTCCTAGGAGTCCCAGAAACATTGGGGCCCTGCCTTTGGGACTGTTATCAATGGTCAATGCTCTGGACTGTGTAGATTCCAGGTCCACAGCTACCTTCCCTGCCCAGGAGGCTACAGGCTCTTCAGTGGCTTTAGTGGCTGTGGCTGGTGAGACCACCCTCTGTCTTGCCAGGGAGCTGTGTATGACCAGGCCCTGCTACTTTTCACAGAGAATAGAAGATGAGCCCCCAGTCCTCCATCATTACCTACTCTCTTTTCCATGCCACTGAGGCTTTGCCAAGTGCTCCCTTGATTGGTGGCCACAGCTGAATGGTCCTGCCCTGGCATTTGATGGCACTTTCCAGCAGGTTGAAAAGGGGCCCAGCTGAGTGGCACTTGCCTCAGCATTTTGGGGAGGGTGGCTCAGGAGAGGCTCCTGCCTAAGTGAAGTGCCCTGAAGGATCTTGAGGGTGTGGCAAGGGGATGGGGCAGTAGGCTTAGCCCCAAGCCCCGAATAGCAAGCAGAGCCCTGTCCAAGTGATCCCTCTGGGCTCTGAGGCATTTGTGAGCATGGCAGTGTTATGCACAGGAGCTGCCCAGCTTGCTCCATCACTTTTAGGCTTCAGTGCTGAGTGCACTGGACAGATCACCTCCTTAGGTATTCATGGCAGGAGCAAGGCTGACTGTGTGCCATTGGTTGAGCTGTTCATTTTCTGTGCATCAGTTTCCCATCTTCCTCCTTCCAACTGACTTCTGATGATGATGATGATGATGAGGAGGAGGAAGACAATCATGATGATGATGGTGATGATCCAAAGCCAAACCAAATTCACTGCCATTGAGTCAATTCTGACTCATAGTAACCCCTGTTGGGCTTTCAAGGCTGCAAATCTTTACAAAAGCAGACTGCCTCATCTTTCTTCCATGGAGCAGCTGGTGGCTTCCAACCACCAACCTTTTGGTTAGCAGCCAAATGTCTGAATGACTACATCACCAGAGCCCCTGATGATGATGATGATAGGCAGCATTTCTTGAGCATTTCTATGTCAGGCACTCTGCTAAAAGTGTTCAGATAAGTATCATTAAATATACAAAACAAACTTATGAGATGTGGGCTAATATCACCCCCATTTTGCAGAGGTGGAAACCCAAGTCAAAAGCAATTCCACTGCCATCAAGTCGATTCTGACTCATAGCCACCTTGTAGCACAGAGTAGAAATGCCACATAGGGTTTCTAAGGCTGTGAATCTTTTTAAAATTAGACTACCTCATCTTTCTCTCACAGAGGGACTGGTGGGTTTGAACTGCTGGACTTTTGGTTAGTAGGTAGGTGCTTTAACCACTGCACCACCAGTGCTTATGCAGAGGAGGAAACTGAGACATAAATTGAATGAGCAATGTGCCAACAGTCTCAGATAACAAGAGGGAGCTGGATTCTGACAGGCAGGCTAATCTGCTCCTCCCTTCTTGATGCAGGCTTCCTCACTCCTCCCCCTCCCCTGGACCCCCATTCCCCTCCTTTAGTTTTCCCCATCCTCTGGTCCTCCTCACCCTCCCCTCACTCCCATCCCTCCCTTCCTCTGGCCCCAGCCCTCCTTGTCACTTTTTGCCCTCCCTTTGGGCCATCCTTCTGTATCATCAGTCGTTTGAACACAGAGTATTTAATATAAAGCATTATTAACTATATAAGTAAAAGTGCACAAATGGTAATTAAAGATATCACAGGGAAATAGATGCAGGAGCAACTTCCACCCCTAGGGCTGGAGAAAGAAGGGAAGGGAATAGAATTATTAAAACCTAAGTGCATTTAGGAGAAGCCAGTGGAGCTAGAACTCATTGCTGAGAAGGGAGCACTGGTAGGGCGGGGTTTCTGAGGCCGTGTTTCAGAGGGGGCCCTGGAGTCTGGTTTGTAGTGTTGAAAAAACTGCAAAGTGGCTTCAGCAACTGCTATGAGAGGGACTTGCCTTTGCTGGAGTGAAGAACTTGTTGGGGCGATGCTCCCAGGAACAGGAAGGAAACAGGCAGGAACAAAGTCCCCCTGCCCCTGGCAGAATCCAAGAGGGAGCACCTGGAAAAGTAAGACTATGGTTTGCAGGATCCCAGCCCTGACATCACAGAGCAAAGAGAGAAGGTAGGTCCGGAGCACTTACCCAGGATTGAGGTTGAGGCCTCCTCTCTGAGGCCCCTTACCCACTTCCTAAGACAGGCCATGTGGGTACTCAGCTTTCTGGCAGCTCTGCAGAGCTTCAAGTTTCCACATAGCCCCTGGTTCTCTTCTGTGGGGTGTGAATGGCACCCAGAGCCTCTCTCACAACATGCCCCCTGTAGGCAGGGCCTGAAACTTGTTTGAACACATCCCCATCCCTGGTGTCCTGGAGTCCAAATTCTGCTGTGAGTTTTGAGCTTTTACCAAAACTCTTCCCAGATACAGAACATAAGGTAGGTTTTTAGCAAAGTTGAAGCAGCAACATCAATGAAATATGTACCTAAGAATTCTCTCTGGGTTTTCATATTCCAAAAGGCTCACAATAAAAGTAACTGCAAAGTTGCTGAACTGAGAAATATACAATTACTATCTTGTTGGTGCAATACAATAAAAAGTACTATTTAGGCATTTAACTGGTGTCAAATAATATGCACTAATATGTTAATTAGACATCAATTACTGCAGAGAACTAGTTGACATTTGATAGGTATTCTAACTGATAACCAGTGTTTTCTCTGACAAGTTAAATAGTCTGCTGTGTTTGACAGATGAGTGGGATGTGGAAGGGGGTTTCAGGAGGCTGGTAGCCTGCAGAAGACAGAAGCCATCTCTAGAAGATCCTTCCAGTACCCAAAACACTTCAAGGGTCAAGTGATGGTTCTCTAGTCTTACACTTTCCTCAAATATTACCTGCTAGAAAAGAGGTGGTTCTCCTGATGAAACCAGGGCCTGCCTGCCTTATTGTTGCCATTGAGTTAGCCCCCAATTCATGGTGACTCTATGCATAATGGAACATAATGGAATGCTGCCTGGTCCTGCACCATCCCTATAATGGGTATGGATCAGACAGTTGTGATCTAAAGGGTTTTCATTGGCTGGATTTTGGAATTGTATCACCAGGCCTTTATTACTAGTTAGTCTTAGTCTGGAAGTACTGCTGAAACTTGTTCAGCATCACAGTAACATGCAGACTGCCACTGACAAATAGGTGCTGACTTTGCTTGAGGTGCATTGACTGAGAATTGAATCTGGGTCTCCCAGATGGAGGGGAGAATTCTGTTGTTGAACAACCACTGTCATCATAGAGCTAATCTTCCCATTCTCTTTCTTCTCTTCTCAGACTGCCAGGCACAAATTTGAGACCAATTTCTGTGGGCTTTACAGTGAGACCTACTACTTTCTGGCTATTGACATCAAGCACTTCCCCTGACTTCTCTGGGCTTCAGTTTCCTCATCTGTGCAACAAAGAATGTTGCCCAAATATCTGAGCTGTTGGTAGGAAGTGCTGGCATAGGTTTTTGCATGAAGCAGAAGCCCTGTAACTTTCAGTTTCTCCTCTTCTTCTCTCTCCTCTCTTTTCCTTTGGGGCTATGGCTTTGTTTCATATTGTTGGATTGTGACCCCACGACCATCTTTCCAAACTATCTGAATTGAGACCAAGCTTCAGCTATCCTGGGGGAAGCAGTGTGAATTAGTGTGGTATAAACCTTGACATCAATATTTAAACCTTGGTTTAATGGAGTCCCTGAGTGGTGAGAACAGTTAACGTGCTCAGCTGCTAACAGAAAGTTTGGAGTTTCAAATCCATTCAGAGATACCTTTGAAGAAAGACCTGGAGATCTACTTCTGAAAAATCAGCTATTGAGACGTTATAGGCACAGCTCTACTCTGACACACATGAGGTCTCCTTGAATCAGAATCAATTTAACATCAGCTGGTTTCACTACTCATTAGCTGTGAGACATTAACCCAGTTACTTGAATTCTCTGTTCTTTGGTTTCCTCATCCGGGTTATGGGGGAAAAATAACAGATGTACTTTCAGGGTTGACATAACATGTAAGACAGTGCTTGTGCTTAGGAAGTGTTCCATATATATAGGATATTGTATATCAGGCCCTGAACTCTAAGGGAAGCCTAGGGGAAAGCCACTGAAATTGACTCTTTTTTTTTTTTTTTTTAATATTATGTTTTTCAGTGATGGTTTCCACAGCAGTTAGGTTCTCATTCAATACTTTTTGCAAAAATTGTCCAGAGATGTTGATTACATTCTTCACAATGTGTGAATATTCTCATTATGTCCATTCTGGTTGTTCCATTTCCATTAATCCACTTTTCTGGCTATTTGTATTCTCTTCTTTGTTTTAAAGTGTTTGTTGACTGCTTGGCCTCATACAGGTGATTTTTTCTTAGCCCTTTTATTACCAAATTATTTTTTGTTTGTATGATTTTTTTTCACTCATGGAATCCATGCTGAATCACTGAGTGCTTTTAAATTTTTGTTAGGTATGATAGATTTTGAGAAATATTACATGGGACACATATGTCGCAATGGACTCTGCTAGTAGGATAGGTGGGATGAAACATGGAATAAATATTCACATGAATATTATGTAATCATGAACACCACCCAATAATATACAGGAAACAGTAAATATACATACAAGAATTATCTCACTGTATAGAAGAGACAAAAACTTTACATAATCACTCCTCCAGGACGATCACCTCATATGATAAACTCTCAACACAGAAATATGTTCCTGACAAACTTCTTTCTGTTTTATGCAGTTATGCAAGTCCCTTCCCCAATGCCAGAAAGTACTATACTCAGGAAAAAGCTTCCCAAGAAACCCCAGAAGCAGAAAATGTAAGTGGTACCTATATGTACCATGGGTTACAAAAGAGTTTAAAGGAGCACAGTACTTATAGGTAATACTCATTATTTTGTAAGCCAATCTGTTATTTAGCTACAAGATGACCTCAGGGTTCAAGCTTTGAAGAGTATCTCAGGGCAATAGTCTTTGGGAAGTCCTCCAGTCTCAATTAGTACAGTAATCTGTTTTTTTTGTGTGTGTGTTTGTGTGATTGTGTGTGTATGGGGGGAATTTGAGGTTCTATTCCACAATTTTCTGCCATTAAATCAAGGTCAATCTATTGGGGCCCTGATTCAAATGGTTGGTAGCTGTAACTTGGTACCATCTAGTTCTTTTGTTCTCAGAGTACATGAGTTTGTGGTTCACATAGACTAATTTGTCCTATAGACTAATTTTTTCTGATTCTTTGGTTTCCTTCTTTCTCTTCTGCTCCAGAGTAGTAGATACCAATAGTTGTATCCTAGGTAGCTGCTCACAAGCTTTTAAGATCCCAGATTCTACTCCCCAGACTAGGATGTAGAACATAACTTATGAACTATATTATGCCAGTTGACCGAGATGTCACATGAGACTATGGTGCTCATCCTTCAAATCCAGAATATTAATCTTGCAAGGTGTTTGGGTATGTCTAAGAAGTATCCATAACTGTGTCCCATATACAAATGCATGCACCTATATATCCACAAGCATATATGCTCACATACATATCCCTATATACATATATATAAAAAACCAAAACCAAAACCAAACTCATTGCTGTTGAGTCAAATCTGACTCATAACAACCCCTCCTTGAGTTTCTGAGGCAGTATTTCTATGGACATAGATTGCTCACACTTCCTTCCGAGGAGTGGATGGTGAGTTTGAACTGCCAGACTTCTGATTAGCAGTCAAATGCCTTAGGCACTATGCCATCAGAGCTCCCATGTACATATATACCTGCAGACATACCATAGCAATTACCAACAGGTCCTCTTGTGTACATTTTAGTGACATCATTTACCTTTGTCAACCTGTATACACTTCACTCACATTCAGTGTTACCTTTCCCATCACCAAAAACAGTAAGTAAATCCCCCCATCCTTGGTAACCACTAATGAACATTAGTTTCTGTATATTTACCTGTTCATGTCATTTCTTAAATATGGGAACATACAATACACATATATTTTTTATGTGTGTGATTGACTTATTTAACTCAACATAACATCCTCCAGGTTCATCCATATTCTATGATGTTTCAGGAATTCATTTTTTTTTTAATCACTGAGTAGTATTCCATTGTATTTATATACCACATTTTACATATCCATTCATCCTTTGATAGGCACTTAGGTTGTTTCCAACTTTTTGCTACTGAACTTGACCCTTAATCAGGGAGATCCCCCACTTCTCCAAGCAACCAGCTCTTATACATATTCAGGCTTCTACAATTCCTGTTTCTGGGTGGCATCAGGACAAGTGGCCTCATTCCATCCTCTTTACCTCCTTTCTCTTGAGGACTGTAAGATCATTCTGAATAGAACTGGCTATTAGAATGTGGCAACTGCATGTTTTGTTAAAAAAATGTATGAGGGTGTGTGTATGTGTGTGTTTGTGTGTGTGCACTCACGTATTGGTGCACACACTAATTAAGAGGTAATGAGCCCTGGTCCTTCTACTAGAGTGTAAGGAAAATATAGTTCTTTCCTTGCTACCAGTTGACATTTTATTGTAAAATATTGCTTGAGAACTTACAACACCTTATGGATCTAGATCAATTCAATGAAAGCTAATTTATTGAATGGCTAATTTGCCAAGAGTCAATTCACCAAAAACTAATTTGCTGAAAATCAATTTGCTGAATCATCAAATCACTGAATGGACACTTCACTGAAAAATATCAAACCCTCCACACTGTTTATGGCAGATGGCTGCAGCTGTTTTGCTGTTAGAACAAGAAGCATATACAAAAGACACTCAGGAGCAAGGTAAGGGTAAGGCAAAGGTCCTTAAAATAAATAAATAAGGGAACTGCAGTTAAGAGAAATTTCAACTGTTCATGTTTAAATGCTGCACACTCAAGATGTGCTCTGCCTTTGAACAAGTGAAGCATATAAAAATTTAATATTCTGTTGACTTGGGCAGGCTGCTCTGTGGTTAAATAGCTGTAAGGAAACAATGATAAAACTAAAACAAAATTAATTTTCAATAATGTAATGACTTGAACATTTACAAATTGGGATTGGCAACATGATTTTCACTGAGTTTGTCTGTTACCTTCCCCAGTATGGCCCTGGAACCAGATATACTGAGGTTAACATGGGAAAGATGAACTGGAAGAGACCAGCCCTCTGTCCATAGAGAGCAAAGGGCTGAAGCTGGCATTCAGTCTGGCATCTGCATCTCAGCCAGGGCTGGGGCAGGGAAACTTGGAGCAGGGGACTGAGCCCAATAGCCTGAGTCTCTGCATGGTGGTAGGATTGAGGATTAAGTCAGTGGTGGCTCTCTATTCCTCAGGGCATGTTAGAGGGATTCCAGGCCTGGGCTTTAGACAGTAGGCATTGTTCTGGAATAAGACACCTCTTGATATAGGATATACAATGAAAAAGAGGCATCTGACCTAAAATAAAAATGGCTGAACTAATTCTAAAAGTTCAGTTAACCTTTCACATAGATTCAGACCTATTGCTTGTGAACTAACCCTATTATTAAGGTTTTGTGGTTAGGCTAGGACCATAAATCCATAATCAAATTTGATCAAATGCTTTGTGTTAAATCTCCAGGAGATCTAATCTCTGGGTGAGGTAATGTTTAACAATCTGTTCCCAACAGTAGAGGTCATATCGATTGCAAGCTATTGTTTTGAGACAGTCATGTGACCCCTTCTGAAATTACAAACATTTGTAATTGTGTCTTTTAATCAATCAATATGTCTAGTTGTATTAATGTAACCAATAATGTTAAAGGTCATACTTTGCTTTGTCATACCTTTGACTGATCTCAATCACTGTAACCAAGCAGAATATCGTGTTTGTGGTTCTTCCTGTGGCACTATAATTCTGTGTGATTTATGTCCCTCACCAGGATTCGTGAGCTTCAGACACGGCGGTTTTCACTCTCTCACATTTGAATGACATAATGGCTTCAGTAAATCTCTTTAATTTCCTTTAGCAGAATTAGAGACTTTTTTCTCTCAGTACTCTTCATTCTCAGCCCTTCTATTAGGTGCAAAACAGACCTGGCAGAGGCCTGAGGACAGGTCCTGCCATATCAGCTTTGACTAGAGACCCCCAGCTCCCTGAATACAGGCTGACTTATTGAGTCAAAAAACATTTATTGTGTGCTACAGTGTGTCTTCTCACAACAACTCTAAATATCCTCTCTGCCACCAACTGCAAATGCAGTTATTCTTCTAAGTCTATCCATGAAGTCAGATCTCACTTTAAAGGACACAGTCCTTCAGACTGCTAAGTCTGTCCAACACTTCAGATACCAACACCAACCTTGGGGATCGCCAAGGTCCCCTCACTTCGGATCTGCTGGTTACAAATTTGGTGATTTCCACTACCCCCTCAGGATATCAGCCATAAACTCAGGTTCTCCAAGACCTCCTTAACTTCTGACTTGCTTGTTCTAAATTCAGTGGTTCTCACTATTACCTATGGACACTAGTCATAAACTCACTGTTCCCAGAGTCTCCTCACTTCTTACTTGCAGACTGCAAATTCAGGGGCTCCCACTACCCCCTCGTGTTTAATAAGAACACACTATTTTACAGTTTTAATAAAGCAAAAAGAATTCAAGTAAGAAGACATATAAGCAAGGTCTGGCAGGGTCCCCAATGCAGAGTTTCCATGTCCTGAAATACACCTCACCTTCCTGAGCATTGATATCTTTCACCAATCAAAAAGCTCATGCAGTGTCTAGTTTTTATTGGAGTTTCATTTCTGTAATGATTGAATGAATCATTGTCTACCTTGTTGAACGCAATATTCAGCAAACCACCCCTCCCAAGCTGAACCCGCCTCTACCCAAGAGTCATCTCATTGGCATAACTGGTAATGTGTAATCTGGAGCCCCTCCATGAATACCAAAGACTTGAGTTACTGGGAAAATTTCAAAGGTTTAGAGATTAGCTCTTGGGCATCAAGAACAAAAACCAGATTCTTTGGGTAAAGTTAATTGTACATACTACATGTGTCCATAATAGTAAAAAAGAAATAATATTAGTTGAATATATTGACCATTTACTTTGTCCAAGAACATTTCTAACATCTGTGTGCATGATTTCACTTAATTGTGAGAACAATCCTATAAAGGTGTGCCATTTTTGTTCATATTTTGCAAATAATTGAGACTCAGAATATTAAGAAGTTTGCACAAGATCACAGAGCTACCAAGAGTTAGAGATTGTCTTCACGTTTAGCTATATATGGTGCTAGATCTATGGTCTTGATCCAAACATTATTTTGCCTTCTCAGTATGAGTCAAGTATTGGACCAGGTTATTGGAGCAGAGCAAGGTAGACCCATTTTCTTTTTCACAGAGTCTTCAGTGGCCTGAAGCCAGTGGACCTCATCCCATGCTTGTGGGGCCTTCTTGGTATTTGGATAGAAGAAGCTTGCCCTGGGGAAGGATAGAACATGCAATGAACAGGTCAGTAGCAGGCAGGACTGTCTCACATCATACCTGTTAAGTCACACTTACTTGGCTTTCTGAGAACTTATCCAGCAAGCATTTTCTGAGCACTGCTGGACAGTTAGGCTTTGCTGGGAAAACACATCATCATTTAAGAGTCTGGTTGAAGGCAAAGAAATTATGGGATTAATCATGAATACAGGAAATTGTAACCACCAATTATGGCCTTAAGGAGCTCTGGTGGTGTAGTGGTTAAAGTATTTGACTGCTAAGCAAAAGGCGGTTGATTCAAACGTACCAACATCTCCGTGGAAGAAAGATGAGGCAGTTTGCTTCCATAAAAAACTCAATGGGATTGCTGTTAGTTGGAATCAACTCAATAGCAGTGAGTTTTGTTTTTTTTTTCCCCTTGAGTCATGGCCTTGTGGTCAGTTGTAGAAATGATGATCATAGTATATCTACACAGATTCTTCCTTACCTTAATATGTGTATATAGTAACAAATTTTTTTCTCTCTTCTTCCCCTATTATTTTGTATTAACTTTACAATATGCCACCTGTCTGTCAGTCTGTAATACTGTGGTGGCTTGTGTTTTGCTGTGATGCTGGAAGCTTATGCTACTGGCATTTCAAATACCAGCAGAGTCACCCATGGTTGACAAGTTTAGAGGAGTTTCCAGACTAAGCAGATTAGGAAGAAATGCCTGGAGATCTACTTCTGAAAATTAGTCAATAGAAACTGTAAGAATCACAACAGAACATTGTCTGACTCACTTACTTTGGGCATGTCATAAGGAGTGATCAATCACTAGAGGAGAACTCATGTGTGGTTAAGTAGTCAATATATATAATATATTAATATATTGTTCTCACCAATGAGAGTGAGAAGGACCCTTGATTAGGTGGTTTGGCACAGTGGCCATAGTGATGGACTCAAACATGCTGGCAATCATGAGTATGATGCATGACTGGGAGACATTTTGTTCTGTTGTTCATAAGATCTCCATGAGCTGGGGTCAACTCTATGACAGATTATCTATCTATCTATCTATCTATCTATCATCTATCTATCGGTCATCAATCATCTATCAACCATCTATCCTTATTTTACTTTAGGTTACTTAGGAGAGGAAATGCAAATTGTGACTGACTGAGATTAAGAATAAGCATAACCCAAACATAGATAAAGTAAATGTTGGGCTTAAGTGTCTCATTTTGGGTGAGAAGCTTAGCACATCTTTATGTAGAACACACCTTTGTGGAAGCCTATCTTGTTTGGAAGTTTAAATATGCATATTTTCCTATTGCTGTGTCATACATATAAGCATATATTTTAACATATTTATATTCCATTAATATCTTCTTTTTCTATAATTTTATGTAGCTGTATTTTGAGGTTGAATCATAACATTTAGTCCATCATTCGTAGAACATCAGCAAACAATTGTCACAGAACTTGAGAAGGAATAGGAATTATCCATTAAATGTAGATGTGGTGTTAGGTGAAAAACTCAAAAAGTCTTTGGATTGTCCTTGTTCTAGGAAAGATCATTAGTAACATTTTCCTGGGAAAGATAGTTTCATTATTTTAGGTGGAAACATTATTGTTGTGAGTTGGAAGATTAAACATGGAAGAAGGGCATATGTTGATGTTGGGCAGTCAAAGGAGTGGGTAATCATAGACATTTTTCTTTCTCTTTGGCCATCCATAAACATTGAACATATTTCCTATGTTAGAAGTTTACCACTTTGTGAATCATGGTGGGAAGCAGAGACATCTCTCTTATGGAAGCAAAGTACTGAAATATACCAGCTTCCCTTGTAGCTGAGGTTCAGGCATTTGAGTCTAGCTTTGCCAATTAATTATAGTCTTTTAGATTTTGAATCAGAATACAATGACATAGGAAGTTGTACTTAAGCATTCTGGAAAGGTTTGAGGCAGTTACATGGAGTTTCAGGAAGCAGAGTTTCTAGTTGTAACTATAGTGCCTAACACTATACTTATGGGTTTGATGACACAGACTGCAATGTCTATACCTGTAAGGGTGCCACCACAGTTCCAGTTCTGTGGAGTAATTTGAGGGCTTTCTCTGATTAAATGTCATGGCTGATTCTCTGTCTTTCCCATAGTTTCCTATCTTTTAATACATTTTTTTTTTCTTAAACTAACCTGAGTTGGTTTTTGTTGATTAAATTTAAGAACTTTAACTTCTATAGGGGAAAACAAAAATAACTCCAAATTATTGATCTTTGTATAATTGTCTTGTATCCATCCACTATATTGCACTCTCCTATTTATCATAATATTGTTTTAAAAATAGTCTTTTAGATTAACAATGAATACCATCATATCATGTGTAAATTAAAATATTTGTTTTTCTTTTTTTCCAAGAAAAAAAATGAATGAAAGTACAGATGATAGCATTAACCTACAGTCATCATTCCTTAGGTCTGTTGGACTTGCTGCAAATATTGGACCTCTGTTCAAGACTCTTCTATGAGCAGACTAGGGATGCTGTGGTCTAGGAAAGGCTGATGTTCTTGCAAAGGTTACACAAACTTGCCTTAGTGAAGGTCAAGTGCAGTAAGACTGTGATTTTTATCTTAAAGGAAAGGGGGTAGTTATCTACCTAAGACAGCTAAAAGCAGAAGGAAACTGTTTTGGTTACTATGTGCTGCTCTAACAGAAAAACCATAGGTGGATGGCTTGAACAAATAGGGATTTATTCACTTACAGTTTCGGCGGCTAGAAGTCCAAATTCAAAGTGCCAGACTCTAGGGGCTGGGTGGAAGCCCCTTGACCTTGTGCTTCAGCTCTGCCTCTTGCTTCTGGCCACTGAAGCTGCAGGCTTCTCTTAACTCAGGCACATGTTGGCTGCTGAGGCTAACAAGCCCAGGGTTGACAAATAAAATGGCACAGCCCCAATATTACCAAACAACATGGCAGACTACATGGCAGTTCAAGTTCAGAGACAGTCCCAAGATTAGCAGGGAATATGGCAGGCAGCTAAATGAAGACTCAGCTACAAGCAAAGTTCAAGCATGCCAAAAGCTGCAGACCTTTCTTAGTGCTTCTCTTTATACACTGGAAGCCAACCACATCCCTAAGGCAGCTATGCAGCTGCTCCAGTAGATTCCACCATGGAGTTGATTACCAATCTTACCATGTGAATAACTACATCTAGTTGCCCAGCTACTCAAACCAGGCCCCAAATAGACACGTAACCTTAACTACCATAGAAACAATGTCCTTAGAGATAGGGAATGGCAAGTCAGGAAACCAGACTTTATTTAAATTCTAAAACCAGGAAAAAGCAGAGATAAAACTAAGAAAACAAACCCAGGGCCAGGAACTAGAAAGAGCAGGAAAGGAGCAGGAACAGTGTTCAGATTAAAAGAAGGGGGCTTTTCTAGGTGCTGAACAATATGGATCTGGAGTATTGCTGGCTTACGTGCATCAGCTACAGGGTGAGTGGTGTATAAAGTATATGGACACACTCTAGGGGTCAAGAATTTACTAAGCTGAATGCTCTCTCTGTCTGTAGGGCTGAATCCCTGCTTTGATCTCACTCCCTGAAGTTTGTTTGATGACATCCTTATAGCAGGACTGTGTGCCTGAATGAGAAGAAATGCTTTATTGTCCTTAACTAACCTTATCTTCAGGATTGGGATATTAGATCAATATTCCAAGACTCAAGTCAATATTATTATTATTATTTCAATGTATGCAAATATTTCAAAAGCTTGTAGCCACCTTTGAAAATGAGGAATATTTGTGTAAATGAGTGTGTGAATGCATTTATGTATACATGCATTATGTGTGTATGTATGTGTGTATAACTATATGCATAAATCATTATCAGTAAATATATGCACATGGCAAATTCAGACACTGCAAAATGTAAATCTTTCCTCTATCCTCAATCTTATTCCTTAACATAACCACTGCTAATGATTTCTTGTGTATATCTTTTGTGTACATATGCTATTCATTATGAGCATATTAAACATATGTAAACATATTTATACATGTTTGTATTCTTTTCTTTTAAAATCCATTCCAATATGCCAGTATTCTCAGATTGTGTCCCCTGTGCCAGGATCACTATCATCACTTGGGAAGTTATTAGAAATGCAAATTCTCAAGTCTCATCCAAGGCCCACTCGAACAGAGACTCTGGGAATAGGGCCCAGCAATCTGTGTTTTAATAGCCCTCTAGGTGATTATTGCTCACTAAAGTTTGAGAAACAATGCTACCTCCTATCATCCCTACTGAAATCAGAGATCCCATTTTGGTGGTGACCAATATCATCCCTGGTCAGATGTTGTTGTTAGGTGCTGTCAAGTCAGCTTCGTCCCATAGTGACACTGTGTACAACAGAACAAAACACTGCTCAGTCCAGTGCCAGCCTTACAATCCTTGCTATACCTGAGCCCATTGTTGCAGTCACTGTGTCAGTCCATCTTGTTGAGGGACTTGCTCCTTTTTGTTGGCCCTCTGCTTTACCAAGCATGATATCCTTCTCCAAGGAATGGTCCCTCCTGACAACATGACCAAAGTCGGTGAGACAAAGTCTGGCCATTCTTGCTTCAAAGGAGCATTCCGGCTGCACTTTTCAGAACAGATTTGTTAGTTCTTTTGGCAATTCATGGTACTTTCAGTACTCTTCACGAACACCACAACTCGAAAGCATCAACTCTTCTTTGGTCTTCTTTATTCATTGTCCAGCTCTCACATGCATATAAGGTGACTGAAAATACCATGGTTTGGGTTAGGTGCACCTTAGTCTTCAAAGAGACATCTTTGCTCTTCAGCACTTTAAAGCAGTCTTTTGCAGAAGATTTATCCAGTGCAATACATCATCTGATGTCTTGACTGCTGCTTCCATTGTTGTTGATTGTGGAAACAAGTAATATGAAATCTTAACAACTTCAATATTTTCTCCATTTATCATGATGCTGCTTGTTGGCCCATTTGTGAGGACTTTCATTTTCTTTATATTGAGATGTAATCCATGCTGCAGACAGAGTTTTGGCAAGGATGCTGGAACTCCTAATCAATGCATTTCTCAATATTTCATTAAATTAAGTTTTTCTGGGATTCTGAGGAGACATATTTTTGGGTCATGTGAGGAGGGCACACATGATAAATCCACTTCAACATCCTTATCTCTCTAGTCTTTGAATATTTTCTCCAAAGAAGTTATACTAATGAAAGTATAGCATCTCCACATGATTTACCCTTGGCATCATTGACTCCAGGTTTCAGATGACCAAGCTTGTAATCTACCTGAGTGTGTCCCAGATGCTTGAGCTAATTTGTGGAATCTAGAATCTCTGGTTAGAGTATTCATGTGGATAAACTCATTTGGGATTTCAATTATGTTCCTTCCTCCCTTGTTTAGTGGCCTTAGAATCTCTTCACATAACAATCCCCAGGTATTTGTTTATATAATTAGTGAAATGTAATTGAATGTGTTTCTTTTGTGATATTTATACTCATACACTCGGGCTATTCTGGGATCTGACCCTAGTTATGGATCTTTAGGCAAGACGGAGTAATGGGGGTGGCTTTTAAGGAGAATAAGAATCCTCTTGCAATTAGAATCCTCTTGACCCTGGGTATGCTGTTAGGGTCTTGAAGCAAGTCAAAGCTATTCATCCATCTGTCACTGAAAGAAGAGGGGATGACTTTGTTGGCAAAGGATGGCTCAGAAGGATTTGGCAGTTCAAAGTAGTCAGGCTCATCCAAGTCCACCCAAATGACCCCATTCCAATTATGAGGGTTCATCTAATTATTGCTGTAATTTTCACATGAGGGATTTGGTGAAGCTATGAATTCAATTTACATTGTAATTCTGGGTTTTCAAGCTACTTAGGCTTTGAAAGAGGAGCTCTTGTACTGCAATGGTTAAGCATTGGCTGCTAACCAATAGGTAAGTGGTTTGAACCCATCAGTCACTCTGCACATCTGAATGGACTGGAACTTCTAACCTTTTGGTTAGTAACCACATGTATTAACAATTTGCACCACTAAGGGACTCTAAATCTTTATAAAGAAGTCTAGAAAATTTCTTATTGTATGTTATTAACTAAAGGAGCAAATTGCAAGGTAAAGTCCATAGTATGAATCTTCTGAGGTTAAAAATAATACAACAAAGTGTAAAGTAACAAATATGACATATATGTATATGCACTCATGTTTGTGTAGGGAAAGATGTACAAAGGAACACACCAAATAATTAACAATGATTATCTCAAGGTATGGAAGTTGGGTGGAAGGGCAAGTAGGAGACTTCTTTTCGTATAAACCCAAACCCAAACCCACTGCCATTGAGTCGATTCCAACTCATAGTGACTCCAATTGGGTTTCCAAGGCTATAAATCTTTATAGAAGTAGATTGCTTCATTTTCTTCCCATGGAGAAGCTGGTGGATTTGAACCACTGACTTTCTAGTTAGCAGACAAATGGCTTACTTCCTATGCCACCAGAGCTCATTTCTCTTCATATAGTTCAGTTTAAATTTTATAATGAGCTCATAAAACTTCTATGAAATTAAATATATCCAATAAAATATTTAAGGAAAGGAATAAACCTTACATTATTAAGTTTCCACATTTGCACCTTGGTTGATGACTATCCCATTTAGGTGATGCTGTGGCATTGACTATCGGTCAGTAGTTTAGTGTTGTCTACCCACTCTTTGTCTACACAGCAGTGTGCATTTACACAATACTTGAAGATTTTATGATGTTTTGTCTCTCTCTGATAAAAATGAGCAGATAGATATTCCAAGACAGTGGATTAGGCAGATACATTATCTACACCCTCTATAACAAAGACTTGAGAAAATAAGGGAAACAACTATAGATGACTATCCTGGATCCCAGAGCTTCAAAGGAAAGTTTAAAAAAGTACATGAGATGAAAAGACTGAATGATATCAGTGACAAGAAGTGGTAAACTATTGTTATTGTTACTACCTGCTCTCAAGTTAGCTATGACTCATAGTCACCCTACATACAAGAACAGGAAAAAATGTCTGGTTGTGTGCCATCATCACAAACCTTGCTATACCTGAGCCCATCATTTCAGCCACTGTGTAAATCCATTTCATTGTGGGCCTTCCCTTTTTTTGCTCACTCTTCACTTTACCAAGCTGACATTCTTCTATAGGGACTGATCCCTTCTGACAATGTGATCAAAGTGCGTGAGACTGGCCATTTTCACTTCCAAGGAATATTGCATCTGCACTTCCTCCAGGAGAGATTTGTTCATTCTTCTGGCAGTCCATGGTACTTTCAGTATTCTTCACCAACACTGCAACTCAAAAGCATCAACTCTTCTTCGGTCTTCCTTATTCATTATCCAACTTTCACATACATATGAGGCAATTGAAAATACCATGGCTTGGGTTAGGCACACCTTAGTATTCAAAGAGACATCTTTGCTCATCAGCACTTTAAATAAGTCTTCTGCAGAAGATTTGCCCAGTGCAATAGAACATCTGATTTCTTGACTACTGCTTCCATTGGTGTTGATTGTGAATCCAAGAAATATGAAATCTTTGACAACTTCAATCTTTTCTCCATTTAATATTATGCTTCTTATTGGTTGTGAGGATTTTAGTTTCCTTATGTTGAGGTGTAATCTATATTGCAGACTGAAGGCTTTAATCTTCATCAGTAAGTTCTTTGAGTCATCTTCACGTTCACCAAGCAAGGCTGGGTCATTTGCATATTGCAAATTGTTAATGAATCTTCCTCTAATCTTGATACCACATTCTTCTTCATATATTCCAGCTTGTTGGAGTATTTGCTCAGCCTACAGATTAAATAAGTATGGTGAAAGGATACAACCCTGATGCACACCCTTCCTGATTTTAAACCATGCAATATCTCCCTGTTGTGCTTGAATGATGCCTCCTGGCCTATGTACAAGTTCTTCATGAGAACAGTTAAGTGTTCTGGAATTCTCATTCTTAACAATGTTATCCATAATTTGTTATGATCCACACAGTCAAATGCTTTGGCATAGTCAATAAAACACAAGTAAACACCTTCCTGGTATTTTTTGCTTTTGGCCAAGATCCATCTGGCATCAGCAATGATATCCCTTGTGCCATGTCCTCCTCCAAATACAGCTTGCATTTCTGGAGGTTCCCTGTCACTATACTGCTGCAACCATTTTTGAATTCTCTTCAGCAAAATTTTACTTGTGTGTGATATTAGTGATATTAGTAGATAATTTCCACATTCCGCTGGATCACCTTTCTTTGGAATGGGCAAAAAGATGGATCTTTCCACTCAGTCTTTGTTGTCATAAAGACTGTTCCAAGATCTGTCGTGAACTACAATGCTGTCAGTAATAGGAAAATATCAATACACCTAAAAGGAAGACCAGTTAATACTACTATTGTTCAAATCTATGAGCCAACTACCAAAGCCTATTATGAGGAAATTGAAGGTTTCTACCAACTTCTGCAGTCTGAAATTGACCAAACATGCAATTGAGATGTATTGATTATCACTGGTGACTGGAATGAAAATGCTGGAAGCAAAGAAGGGTCAGCAGTAGCTGGAAAATATGGCCTTGGTGATAGAGATAATGCTGGAGATCTCATGATAGAATTTTGCAAGACCAATGACTTATTCATTGCAAATACCCCTTTTCATCAGCATAAATGACAGCTATACAAATGGACTTCACCAGATGGAATATGCAGGAATCAGATTGACTACATCTGTGGCAAAAGGCAATAGAGAATCTTGATATCTTCAGCCAAAACAGGCCCAGGAGCTGATTGTGGAACAGACCATCAACTGCTCATATGCAAGTTGAGGTTGAAGTTGAAGACAATTAAAACAAGTTCACAAGAGCCAAACTATGACCTTGATAACATCCCTCCAGAATTTAGAGACAATCTAAAGAATAGATTTGATGCATCAAACAGCAATGACTGAAAAGCAGAGGAATTGTAGAATGACATCAAGAGCACCATCCTTGAAGAAAGCAAGAGGCCATTAAAAAGACAAGAAGGGAAGAACAAACCAAAATGGATATCAGAAGAGACTCTGAAACTTGCCCTTGAGTGGAGAGTAGCTAAAGCAAAGGGAAGAAATGACAAGATAAAAGAGCTGAACAGAAGATTTCAAAGAATAGCTCGAGCAGACAAAGCCAATTACTATAATGAAATGTGTGAAGAACTGGAATTAGAAAACCAAAAGGAAAGAACAGGCTAGGCATTTCTCAAGCTGAAAGAATTGAAGAAAAATTTAAGCCTCGAGTTGCAATACTGAAAGATTCTAAGGGCAAAACATTGAATGATGCAGAGAACATCAAAAGAAAATGGCAGGACTGTATCAAGCCACACTGGTCGATCTTCATCCATTTCAGGAGGTGGCATATGATCAAGAACCAATGGTATTGAAGGAAAAAGTCAAAGCTACACTGAAGGAGGTGGCAAAGAACAAGGCTTCAGGAATTGACAAAATACCTGTAGAGATGTCTCAACAAATGGATGCTGTGCTGGAGGCACCCACTTGTCTACATCAAGAGATTTGGAAGACAGCTACTTGGCCAGCTGACTGGAAGAGATCCATATTTGTATTCATTTCAAAAAAGGTGATGCCACAGAATGTAGGAATTATCAAATAATATCATTAATATCATATGCAAGTAAAATCTTGCTGAAGATAATTAAAAAACAATTTCAACAGTATATTGACAGAGAGCTTCCAGAGATGCAAGCTGGATTCAGAAGAGGACATGGAATGAGGGATATCATTGGTGATGTCAGATGGATCTTAGCTGAAAGCAAAGAACACCAGAAAAGTGTTTATTTCTGTTTTATGCAAAAACATTAAACTGTATGGATCATAACAAATTATGGATAACATTGAAAAGAATGGGAATTCCAGAACACTTGATTGTACTCATGAGGAGCCTGTACATAGACCAGGAGGCTGTTGTATGAACAGAACAAGAGAATATGGCATGGTTTAAAATCAGGAAGGGAGTGTGTCAGGGTTATATGTATCCTTTCACCATATTTATTCAATCTATACGCTGAGCAAATAATCTGAGAATCTGATTATATGAAGAAGAATGTGGCATCAGGATTGGAGGAAGACTCATTAACAATCTGGGATACACAGATGACACAACTTTGGTAGCTGAAAGTGAGGATGAGTTGAAGTGCTTATTGACGAAGATTAAAGAATACAGTCTTCAGTATGGATTACACCTCAGTATAAAGAAAACAAAAATCCTCACAATTGCTCCAATACACAGCTTCATGACAGATGGGGAAAAGATTGAAGTTGTCAAGGATTTCATATTACTTGGATCTACTATCAGCACAATGGAAGCAGCAGTTAAGAAATCAGATGACATATTGCGTTGGGCAAATCTTCTGCAAAAGACCTCTTTCAAGTGCTGAAGAGCAAAGATGTCTCCTTGAAGACTAAGTGCGTCTAACACAAGCCATGGTATTTTCAATAGCCTCTTATGCATGTGAGAGCTGGACAATGAATAAGGAAGACAAAAGGGTTGTGGTGTTGGAGAAGAATGCTAAGAGTACCATGTTCTCCTAAAGGGACTAACAGATTTCTCCTCGAAGAAGTGCAGCCAGAATGCTCCTTGGAAGCAAGAATGGCCAGACTTCTTCTCAGGTACTTTGGTCATGTTGCCAGGAGGAACCAATCCCTGGAGAAGGAAATCATGCTTGGTAAAGTGGAAGATCAACGAAGAAGGAGAAGGCTCTCAATGAGATGGATTGACACAGTGGCTGGAATGATGGGCTCAGGTATAGCAAAGATCGTGAGGCTGGCACAGGACTGTATAGTGTTTTGTTCTGCTGTGCATAGGGTCGCTATGAGTGGGAAACGACTGGATGGCACTTAACAGCAAACAAACAACAACTTCCAGCCAGTTGGCCAGGTTGCTGTCTTCCAAATTTCTTGGCATAAGTGCCTCCAACACAACATCCATTTATTGAAACATTTCAATGTGTATTCCATCAATTCTTGAAGACTTGTTTTTTTAAGTTCCTTCAGTGCAGTTTTGACTTCTTTCTTCAATACCATTGATTCTTGATCATATTCCACCTCTTAAAATAGGTGCACTTCAATTAATTCTTTTTTATGTAACGACTCTATGTATTCCTTCCATCTTCTTTTGATGCTTCCTACATCATTCAATATTTTACCCAAAGACTCTTTCAATATTGCAACTCAAGGGTTGATTTTCTTCCTCAGTTCTTTCAGCTTGAGAAATGCCAAGTGTATTCTTCCATTTTGGTTTTCTAACTCCAGGTCCTTGCATATTTCATTATAATAATTGACTTGTTGAGCTGTTCTTTGAAATATTCTGTTCAGCTCTCGTATCTTGTCTTTTTTTT
>NW_006922036.1:775610-776535 GCF_000298275.1 Orycteropus afer afer | reverse complement strand
CTCTAAATTCAGGTGAGATATAATCAAGTCATATTTTGGCTCTCATGGACTTGTTTTAATTGTCTTCAGCTTCAACTTCAACTTGCATATGAGCAGTTGATGGTCTGTTCCACAGGCAGTTCTTTGCCTTGTTTTGGCTGAAGATATTGGGTTTCTCCATTGCCTATTTCCATAGATGTAGTTAATCTGATTCCTGTGTAGTCCATCTGGTGAAGTCCACGTGTGTAGCTGCTGTTTGTGTTGTTGAAAAAAGGTATTTGCAATGAGTAAGGTTGGTCTTGCAAAATTCTATCATGCGATCTCCAGCATTATTTCTGTCACCAAGGCAAAATTTCCAACTACTGGTGATTCTTCTTTGTTTCCAACTTCTGCATTCTGGTCACCAGTGATAATTAACACATCTTGATTGCATGCTTGGTCAATTTCAGACTTCAGAAGTTGATAAAAATCTTCAATTTCCTCATCTTTGGCTTTGGTGGTTGGTGCATAAATTTGAGTAAGAGTCATATTAACTGGTCTGATTGTAGGCATATGGGTATTATCCTATCACTGACAGCATTGTATTTTAGGACAGATCTTGAAGCATCCTTCCTGATGATGAATCCCTCTTTAAATTGTCATTCTTGGCATAGTAGATCATATGGTTGTCTGATTCAAAATGGCCAAAACCAGCCCATTTCAGCTAACTAATGCCTAGGATATCAATCTTTATGCATTCCATCTCATTTTTGACAACTTCTAGTTTTCCTAGTTTCATACTTTTACATTCCATGTTCTTATTGATGTTTGTAGCTGTTTCTCCTCAACTTGAGTTGTGCCACACCAGCAAATGGAGCTCTTGAAAGCTTTACTCTATCCATATCAGTAAGGCTATCCTACTCTGATGATGCAGCTCTTTCCTAGTTTTTTTTTTTTTTAATTTATT
>NW_006922036.1:757011-760482 GCF_000298275.1 Orycteropus afer afer | reverse complement strand
AAAAAACAGTAAAATAGGAATAGAAGGGAAATTCATCAACACAATTAAGGGCATATACACAAAACAAATAGCCAACAGTATTCTCAATGGAGATACACTGATAGCATTCCCTTGTTAATGAGATCCGAATATTACCTTGATTATATCCCTCCTGAATTTAGAGACCATCTAAAGAATACATTTGATGCATTGAACACCAATGGTCAAAAACCAGACAAATTGTGGGATGACATCAAAAACATCATCCACAAAGGAAACAAAAGGTCATTAAAAAGACAGTAAAGGAAGAAAAGACCATAATGGATGTCAGAAGAGTCTCTGAATCTTGCCCTTGAATGGAGAGTAGCCATAGCAAATGGAAGAAATGACAAGATAAAAGAGCTGAACAGAAGATTTCAAAGAACAGCTCAAGAAGACAAAGTCACTTACTATAATGACATGTGCAAATATCTGGAGTTAGAACACCAAAAGGAAAGAACACACTTGACATTTCTCAAGATGAAAGAACTGAAGAAAAAATTTAAGTCTGGAGTTTCTATATTGAAAGTTTCTATAGGCAAAATATTGAATGATGCAGGAAACATCAAAAGAAGATGGAGGGAATACACAGAGTCACTGTACCAAAAACAATTAGTTGATTTTCATCCATTTCAGGAAGTGGCATGTGATCAAGAACCAATGGTATTGAAGGAAGAATGTGGCATAAAGATTGGAAGAAGAATCATTAACAACCTGAGATATGCTGATGACACAATTTTGCTTGCTGAAAGTGAGGATAACTTGAAATACTGATGAAGAATGAAGAAAACAGTCTGCAGTATTCTTTATGGAAACAAAAATCTGCACAACTGGACCTATAAGCAGCATCATGATAAAGGAGAAAAGTTTGAAGTTGTCAAAGACTTCACATTGCTTGGTTCTACAATCGATGCCGATGGAAGCAGCAGTCATGACGTCAGATGATGTATAGCACTGGGCAAATCAGCTGCAAAGCACCTTTTTCAAGTGCTGAAGAGCAAAGATGTCTCCTTGAAGACTAAGGTGTGCCTGACACAAGTCATGGTATTTTCAATCACCTCATATGCGTGTGAGAGCTAGACAATGAATAAGTAAGACAGAGGAATAGTTGGTACTTTTGAGTTGTGATGTGGTGAAGAATGCTTAAAGTACCATGGACTGCTAAAAAAACTAACAGGTCTGTCCTAGAGGAAATGCAGCTGGAATGCTCCTTGGAAGCAGGAATGGTCAAACTTCGTCTCATATACTTTGGTCATGTTTTCAGAAGGGACCATTCCCTGGAGAAGGATGTCATGCTCGGTAAGGTGGAGGGCTGACGAAGGAAGGGGAGGCCCTCAGTGAGATGGATTGACATGGTAGCAGCAGCAATGGGCTCAAGTATAGGGAGGATCATGGAGAGGGTGCAGGACTGGGTGGTGTTTCGGTCTGGTGTGGATAGGGTCACTGTGTCAGAGACAACTCAATGACACTTAACAACAACAAAATGTCTAATAATCATGAACATTTCTTCATGTGTTTGTTGTCCGCTGAATATCCTCTTTCGTGAAGTGTCTACTCATGTCTTCTGCTCATTTTTCAATCAGATTATTTGTGTTTTTGTTGTTGAGGTGTTGGAGTTTTCTATATATTTTCATGATAAGTCCCTTGTCAGATATATCATTGCTGAACATTTTTCTCAATCTGTGGTTCTTTTTACTCTTTTGAAGAAGTCTTTTGAACACATAAAACTTCAATTTTTAGAAGGTCCCATTCATCCAGTTTACCTTCTGCTGTTTGTGCATTTTGGGTTATGTTTCACAGTCTATTTATGCAATAAATTAGGGCCCCTACTAAACTCTGGTCGCACAGTGACTAAGGCACTTGACTGCTAACCAGAAGTCTGGTGGTTCAAACCCACCAGCCATTCCTCAGAAGGCAGATTGGGCAATCTACTTCCGTAGTGATACTGCCTCGGAAACCCAAGGGGGGGTCACTATGAGTCGGCTCTGACTCAACTCCCACTTAACGGCACTGTATTGCCTTGTGTTTAAATTTGCCCTTATTTTTTCTTTGAGGAATTTTATAATTTAAGGTTTCACGTATAAGTCTTTGATTCATCTGGAGTTAGTTTTTGTGTATGGTGTAAGGTATGGATCTTGTTTCATATTTCTGAAATGGATATCTAGTTTTGCCAGCACCATTTGTTAAAGAGACCATCTCTTCCCCATTTAATGGATTTCAGCCCTTTGTCAAAAATCAGCTTACCATAGGTTGATAGATCTATTTGTAGTTTCTCAATTCTATTCACTGGTCCATATGGCTGTCCTTTTACCTATACCAGGTTGTTTTGACTGCTGTGGCTGTATGGTAGGTTTTGAGATCTTGCAGTGTGAGACCTCCTACTTTGTTCTTCTGCAATAGTGCTTTGCTCATCCAAGATCTCTTTCCTTTCTGTATAAATTAGTGATAGGGTTTTTCATACTCATAAAGAATTTTGATGGGATCTGAATTGGGATTGCATTGAATATATAGATTGCTTTGGGTAGTATTGACATTTTTACAATGGTCAATCTTTCTTTCCAGGAACATGATTGCATTTATGTAGGTCTCTTATGGTTTCTTGCAGTAGGGTGTTGTAGTTTTCTTTATATAGATCTTTTGTGTCCGTGGTAAGATTTATTCCCAAGTATTTATTTATTTTTGGCAGCTATTTTAAATGGTATTGATTTTCTTATTTCCTTTTCAGCAATTTCTTTGCTGGTGCAGAGGAATCCAAATGATTTTTGGATGTTAAACTTGTATCCTGCCACTGTGCTAAATCTCTCAATTAGTTCTAGTAGTCTTTTGCTGGGTCTCTTGGGTTTTCTAGGTATAGGATTATATCATCGGCAAATAGAGATAGTTTTACTTCTTCCTTACCAATTTGAATGCTCTTGATTTCCCTTTCTTGCTTTTTTTGCCCTGGCTAGGACTTCCAATACAATGTTGAAGAGAAGTGGTGATAGAGGGCATCCTTATCTGGTTCTTGTTGACAAGGGGCAATGATTTCAGTCTCTCTCCATTGAGAACAATGTTGGCTGTTGTTTTGCATGTATGCCCTTTATTATGTTGAGGAATATCCCTTCTATTTCTATTTTGTCAAGAGTTTTGATCAGGAAGGGGTGTTGGATTTTACCAAATGCTGTTTCTGCATTGATTGATATGATCATGTAGTTCTTTTCCTTTGTTTTATTTATGTGATGGATGATGATTGTTTTTCTAATGTTGAACTATCCTTGCATACCTGGTATGAACCCAACTTGATCATGATGTATTACATTTTTTGATATGCTGTTGGAGTCTATTTGGTTGAAGATTTTTGCATCTGAATTCATGAGGGATATTGGTCTGTATTTTTCCTTTTGATTGATGTCTCTGCCTGGTTTTGGTATCAAGGTTATGAATTTGGGAGGATTCCATCCTTTTCTATATTCT
>NW_006922036.1:743097-756213 GCF_000298275.1 Orycteropus afer afer | reverse complement strand
TTTTTTTGCTGCTCTTTTTCTAGTTGTTTGAGATGTTTGATTAAGGTGTTGGTTTTGGCTCTTTCTTCTTTTTTGATATGTATATTTATTGCTATAAATTGGCCTCTCCTTACTCATTTTGCTGTGTCCCAAAGATTTTGGTATGATGTGTTCTCATTCTCATTTGATTAAAAGAATTTCTAAATTTCATTTTTTATTTCTTTTATTACCCAGTCACTTTCAAAGAGCATCTTATTCAGTTTCCATGTATTTCCTCTTTTTCTCTTGATCTTTCTATTGTTGATTTCTAATTTTGTAGCATTGTAATCTGAAAATATGCTTTGCAGTATTTCAATGTTTTAAAATTTATTAAGGTTTGCTCTGTGGCTTAACATATGGTCTATCCTGGAGAATGTTCCTGTGTACTGGAAAAGAATGCATAATGTGCTGTTGTTGGGTGAAGTACTCTGTAGATAAGGTCAAGTTGGTAGATTATATTGTTTAGTTCTCCTGAATCTTTGTTGAATTTCTTTCCAGTTGTTTACCTTTTATTGAAAGTGGTGTATTAAATTCTCCCACTATGACTGTGGAGTCATCTATTTCTCTTTTAAATTCAGTTAAAGTCTGATTTATGTATTTTGAGGCTCTTTCATTGGGTGCATAGATATTTATTATGGTTATAGATATTTATTATGGGTATGTGCTCTTGTTCAATTGATCCTTTAATCATTATACAATGTCCTTCCTTGTCTGTTGTGTTGGTTTTTGTCTTAAAGTCAATTTTATCAGAAATTAATATGGCCACTCCTGCTCTTTTTTGGTTGCCATTTGCTTGATATATCCTATATCTTTTCAGAGAAGTTACTGGAGATTACATAATATGTTTATTTTTCCTGTCCAAAAATAAACCAAAACAACAAACCAGTAATGGTTGAGTCAACTCTGACTCATAGTGACCATATGTGTGTCAGAATAGAACTGTGCTCATTAGGGTTTTCAATGGCTGAATTTTTTAATGTAAATCATCATGCCTTTCTTCTGTGATGCCTGTAGGTGGACTTAAACCTCCAACCTTTTGGTTAGCAGCTGATAGTACCTGTATTTCCTTTACTCAACTTTCCCTAATAATAACATCCTATATAACCATGACACATTAATCCAAATTGAGAAATTAACATTGACACAATGTTATTACTCACCAGTTTTAGCACTGAAAGTTTCACATCTGAGGAATCTCCTCACATTCTGGAAAATCCAGGTTGATTGGTCATCATGACATTATCTAAAATACAGACTTTATTTGTATTCCCCCTGTTTTCCCAATAGTGTCCTTTTCTGTTTTAGAATCTAATGCAAGTTCCCACTTTGCATTTAATTGTCATGTCTTCTTAGTCTCCTCTAATCCATGACTATTTTCAATTTTTCCTTGTTTTCCATGATCATGACATTTTTGAAGAGCACTGGTAAAGTGCTTTTTAGAATGCAGTGTAGTAAATTACTTGGTATGGCTTTTCTAGCCATAAGTCTTTGTAAACTCCATGGTGGAATTTGCCATGAACAGCTGGGTAGCTCTTGATTGTTAAAGTTATCCACCTGGGGTATTTCTGTTGTGAGTGGCATGATGCAATTTTCTGGGTAGTTCTCTTTCTCTCAGGTGTATAGAATTCTGATGCTGGGATTGGTTAGTTTGGCCACTCTGCCAGGCTCAAAAGGAGCCCTCCTAGAGGCAGAAGGAGTCTCTCTGACTGCTGTCTGAGAAAGATGTGCTGCTGAGAGAAATGTGCTCCTGAGAGACACGCACTTGCTGAGAGAGAGAGGCAAGAGACATGTGCTACTGAGAGAGAGACTACTGGCTGCTAAATGAGATGGCTGGCTGTGAGAGACTGAGGGCATTTCTGAATTTGAATTGTAGCCTATTGCTTCCCTAATAATGATAATGCAAGAATGTCCCTTAATTTGAATTTGTTTGATGTTTTCTCTTGCTTAGTCTTAGGTTATGAAAAGAAGGATGAAGATACACTTAAGATAACTCACATGGAAGTAGTGGGTCTGGAATGATCAGCTAGAATGAGCAGAGAAGGACAATAGGGGAAATATTTGCAAGGTACTGGAGATAATAAGCAGACATGTTCAATGCCTACACAGCTACCTTGTTAATAATAAGAGCTGCTGGAACTATTAAAGTTACACCAGGTATGAAAGAAAGTATTCAATAAATGTTAGGTATTTTCCTCCCTTCCCTAAATGCACACTTTCCTTGTTTGAGTTCCTACCATTACTTTTTCGTGCCCTTTAAGTTTCCCATGCAGAGCTGAAGATAAGTTGATCAGACATTTTGAACTAGCCATTATTGATGGGCTTGTTCTCTGACAATGAACAGAATACTTTCCTGGCTTCAGCTGGGGCAAAGGTGAATAGTGAGACAAAATCAAGGCTGCAGTCTGAATGGACATTTCAAGGTCAAGGCTGCAAACTAGTGATATCTGAAGAGCCAGTGGACTTCTATAGTGCATTTCTGCATCTTTTATGCAAACTGGTTACTAGACATACTTTTCAAAGTTTTGACAGCTTTGAGGATATCCCTTCAGTCTTTCAAGACCACCCTAAGTGGGCTGTAATACTGTTGTAGACTGTCTTTGCCTTTTGCTATAACACAGGTGCAAACTAGGCTTGAGTGTTTTCTTTTTCAAGTAATTGGTTATATAGGGAGTTTCTCCTGAGTTTTTTGGTGTGGGTTGGAGAAGGGCTGCAATGCCAGAGAAGTAGAAAGGATGAGAGGTTGGTGACACAATCAAGCAATAAGAAAACCTAGTAATCCATCCCCACTTGACTGTAGAGTATTACTGGGCATTCCCACCTTCTTGACTAGACCAGTAACTTTGTGGTAGGGATTTTAACTCACATGGTCAAGTAATCAGTCTCTACCAACATTTTTAACGAGCCAAATGCTGTTTCTGGAAATCTGAAAAGACTGTAATCATTTTATCCATAATCATAGGGGCTTCTGTTGTAATTTTATTGGGGTTTTTCTTTTCTCAGATTCGATATAATCTCCCATTCTGCCAGATACAATTTGTACAATTGAATCTGCTGAGTGTAAGGATTCAGCAACATACTGCTTGTGCAGCTTCCTGGACCAGCTAGGGGGTCCATCCTGGCCCTAGGCTTGTCCCAAAGTAGGCAGCCTGTGGGCCACCCAGCTAAATGTCAGAGCAGCACACCTAAATCTGGCATGCCTCATTCTTTGAAAGCTATAAGGACTTCTTATTGGCAGAATTGTAAAAAGTCCTCCAAGTTTCAATCTGTGCCATGAGCCAAGAATTCCAGGATTTGAACTTGTCCTTAGATTTTTTTCAGACTATCCAGAGCTGTCAGAAATAGTTAACTACCCCTACACCCATGGACCTTGAATTCCTAATGTTCTTTTTATATCCTATGACAGCAGTTCATATTTTATGAAAGCTTGTGATTGTTAGTTGCTGTTGAGTTGGCTCCAACCCATGGCAACTGCATGTACAGAACAAAATGTTGATTAGTTCTGTGCCATCTTCATGATTATCAGTATACTCAAGTTCATCGTTGTAGGTACTCTGTGTTTTGAGTGTCTTATATTCTGTTGTTGTCATTGTTGTTATGTGCCATCGAGTCAGCTCCGACAGATAGCGACCCCTCCTTGGGTCTCTGAGGCATTATCACTACGAAAGTAGATTGCCCAGTCTTCCTTCCAAGGAGTGGCTGGTGGGTTTGAACCACCAAACTTCTGGTTAGCAGTCAAGTGCCTTAGGCACTACTCCACCAGAATTCCTGCCTTACATCCTAAGAGGCTCATTTTCCAGCAAGAAATCAGACAATATTATGTTGTGATGAATGGGGTTTTCATTGGCTGATTTTTGGAAGTAGATAACCAGGACTTTCATCCCGGTGAAAGGGTGTCCTAGTCTGGAAGTGCCACTGAAAACTATTCACCATGGGTAACATAGCTCCCAGCATCACAGCAACATACAAGCTACTGCAGTAGGACAACCTTGTAGATGGCTCATGGTCTATGAAAGCAGTTACCCTAAATATTTTCCTTTATGGGCAAATGATTCTAGGTTAATACAGGTGATAAGTTTGCCAGTTATTATCCCCCTGGATTATGTACTACCACTTCAGCCACCAGGCTGAAATGCAGGTGTCAGCTGGGACTTCCCATCCAGAGGCTCTGGGGAAAAATCTGCTTCCAAACTTAATTAGGTTGTTTGAAGAATTTAGTTCCTTGCAATTTTAAGATTAAGGGCTCCCTTTCTGATTGTCAGCTGGGACCCTCTCAGTTCCTAGAGGCCACTCTCATTCTTTGCGATGCCCCATGCTCCCCCCCCCCCCCCCCCCCCGATCTTCAAGCCAGGAAAAGTATATTGAATCGTTGTGCTTCAGATTTCTGAGTTTCCCTTCTGCCATCAGTCAGAGAAAATACTCTGCTTTAAAGGGTCATATGATTAGGTCAGGCCCTCTCTGATAATCTCTCTACCTTAAGGTCAGTGATTTTTGGCCTTCACTTCATTAGCACTATCCCTTCCCACTAGTACCTAGGTCAAAGTTTGATTGAATAACTTGGAGAAGACCTGTGCATACCAGAAACCTGGATCATGGAGGACCATGTTAGGATTCTGCCTATTACAGAAGGGATTTGGAATTTCACAGTGTGTTATGGGTCCCCAAGACTAACATTGGTCCAATCATTATTCCATGGGAATACTCATGTGACTCAATATAATTGTACCCATGCAATGAGCAAATGGATATAAAGCAAAATCAGCAAATGGAAAAGGCATATGGGGGAAAATCAAAGCAATCTAAACAGAATCATCCAGAGTACTCTCTCCATGGAATCAGACTGAATGCACTTAATTCCCATATCAACAATGTAATAACAAATGTGAAATGTTGCCAACCAATGAGGCTTTTATATCTTCAGTGCCCAAGGTTTTTATTGGGGGCTGGCCAGTAGGAACAACTCACCCAGCATGAACCCAAATTCCAGACTTCCAATGGGAAAAGTGTTCCACATAAATCACATTGTTTGCACAGTTTAGGTATAGTGAGCCACCTTATCAGTTAATGGTGGTGAACCCCCTGCCTTCTCAAAATATAAGTTCCAAGATACTAGTTCAAGGCCTACTGTGCAAGCAGACCTTTCTGAGGATGACAGTTCAGGTCTGCTATGTTGACACTGTTTCTGTACACATAGTGTTGATAAAATATTGTTGTTGTTGTTGTTGTTGTTGTTATGTGCCGTCGAGTCGGCCCCGACTCATAGCGACCCCTCCTTGGGTTTCCGAGGCAGTATCACTATGGAAGTAGGAACAATTTTCTCTGCATTTTTAGCAGGAACAGATGAGCACCATTCCTGTACCAGATGTGGTAAGTGTCTTACTTAACATAGCTTTTCTAGCCATGGTCTTTGTGACTCCCAAACAGATGAGTGTGTGGGACTTTGCAAATGTGAGTTACTTGTGGCCCACAAGAGGGATTAGATAGCTTGCTAATAATGTAAGTAAGGTACACGGCACCCTTGTGAGAGTGCAGCCATGGAATAAGGTGTATGGAGCCCTAATGTGAGGATTGGTTAATTTTGTTATCTCACTAGGCTTAAAAGCCATTTCAGAGACAGAAAGGAGATCTCACTACTTTGAAGAAAGAAGAGCCAGGAGTGGAGCACATCCTTGGACCTGAGATCCCTGCACTGAGAGATGACAGAAGACAGTGGCAGCAGAGACAGCAGAACCAAGAGAACAGCATGAGATAGAGCAGTGGGCTCCTGACCCACAGAGCAAGGAAGCTGAGTGCCTTCAGATGTGAGGCTTGCTGGTGGAGTGGGTTGCCTCTCTGAGAAGCTATCATCAGAGCTAAAAGAGCTTTGTAACACTTGCTGGAGCAGGGCAGAAGCTGAGGCCAGAGAGAAGTTTGCCTGTGGCACAGCTGAGAAGCTGATCTGATTGAAGAACTATATCCTGTCTTGTTTCCATTCCTGAATTATAATCTGTTACTTCCCTAATAAATCCCATAATCATGAGTATTGTCTGTGAGTTCTGTGTGGCCATTGCAAAGAATTGTTGAACCTAGCAAAGAAGTAGAGAGTCACTACATGGGAGGCACAGTTGGTGTCTGAATTGGCAAAAAGTGTTGGAGGGTGGTGGCATGTCTGATTTCTTCATAGGAACCAACCTTGGGCTGTTGATGTTCTGGATCCTCTTTCCCCCTTGTGAAGTTGGAGGAGGTCAGAAGCATCGTCCATGCCCTTATGCAGTAGCACTTTCTGCATTGGTCACAGAGGCAGCTACTCTTGATTCCACTGCAACTGCAGTGGCTAAATCCTAATGCCCCCGATCTTTATAACTTGGTCAAGCCCAGTTACATGACCTGGATGCCAATGGAAGGGAGATAGAGAACACTCTGACTTTGGACTGCATACTGAGAAGTAGGGCACTTTATCCTATCTAATGTAGATTGCCTTTCTATTAGCTAGGATAGACTGTTTTCTGCTGCAGTAACAAGCTCCAAATCTCAGTGGGTTATCTCATCTTGCTCATGGCACATTACCAGTCTTGGTAGACAAGGACTTCTGCCCCCTAACCACTAAGGGACCCAGGATAGTCAAAACTTCATTCTCACATGTACTTTTGTGATCATTGCCACAGTGGGAAGGGGGAATGGATTACAGAAATGTGTATACTGACTTAACGATTTGGCTTGAAAGTGACACCCTTCATTTCACTGGCCAAGGCAAGCCACATGCCCAGTCTTAGCTTAAGGAGAAGTAGAAGTGCTTTTGCACCCCAGGGAGTAGAGTTGGAAGCCTTTGGTGAGCAACATTCAAAACTACTGTACCCCACAACAGGAAAGGATTGGCTGCTGGGTGGTTGAAACATGACAACTATTTTCTGCAGAGGGTAAAGTTAGAATCATCTAATGAGAAATAGCAGTCTGACACAGACACCAAGGAAACTGAAAACTGGGTTACACAGTTCTCTCCAACTTCTCCGTTCTACAAAGAGAGCACCAACCAGCACTGGGTATACCTATTTCATTTTTTTTTTTTTTTTTGTCAAGAGCATGCAAGTGAGGGACATACTGTCTGTTCAACACTTGACTGTTGGCCACTCAGTGAGAAGCAGGAGGTAGAGGTAGCTGTGAGAAGAATGGATCAGAATCCCACTGCTCTGAGATGGGGCAGAACCTGGCAAAGCATAGCTGTTTTCTCCTCTTCATCCTATTCCTCCTCTTCTTTCCTATCCTACACCTCATGGCCATTTGAGCAACATGTAATATGGGCAGAAACCTTGGCAGGAGATAGGATCATGTGTACTTCCAAGCTCAGAGACTGTGCATGTGGTCAGTGTGGCAGAAAGACTTTCAGTACATTACCTCAGTATTGCATCTATCATCTCCTCACAGTCCCAGAAGACTCATGCTAGTTTCTGAGGAGAGGAGACTCAAATCATGTCAAATGGTGAGCAGAATGAAAGAGCTATAATAAAATGTACACATATTGCTCCAACCTGGTATGTGTGACAAGGATATACTCCTTGAGTGTAATGATTAGAAATGAAGAATGGAAGAACTGCAAGACAGGAATGGATGTCAACAGGTACCGAAGCTGGGAAGAGTGATGCCCCTTAATGACCACAGGCCCAGAATCACCATCAGAGTGGCAGATGGACTGGATAGAAAAAGAAGCGTTATGGTTGTCCTGGATTTCCTGGCTGATTGACAGCCACACAGGTAGGATCTTGATGGATGGGGCTAGTGAGGGTTTATAAACCAGGGTCAAAAGCCAGAGACCAGTGTAACTGTGGCCTCCATTTCATGCCAGTGGTCTTCCAGTCTGGCTCCTGGGAATGGGCACTATTTCTGGCCCCAATATGTGCTAGCTCTTCTGTGATAGTTAAGGTTGTGTATCAAATTGGCTGGACTGTGATTCTGAGTGGTTTAAGCAGCTATGATGTAGTCATCCCTGTGATGAGAGCCTACCTCCATGGTGGGATATGCTGTGAGCAACCAATCAGTTGAAAAGAATTTTCCTCAGGGATGTGTCCTGTTTCCAACATATATTTGGATGTCCTGGGAAAATTCGCGGATGTTCTGTTGGATCTGGATTCTGCATCTAGCTTATCCTCATGAGGTTTTTGGAGTTGAACAAGTGGCTTGCTGTACTGCTGGCCAATCATGGAATTGTTGCCTTTACAGCTTGTGAGCCAACACTCCACCATTTTACTTGCCAATCTTGGATTCATCATCTGCTGAAGTCAGCAGCCTGCTGTACTGCCTGCTGATCTTGGGTTTGTTAGCTTCTGCAGCTGTGTGATTCAGGAAAATCCTCCAGCTTGACATCCAAGCTGTAAACTTGGGACTTGCCAGATTTTAAAATGGTGTGAGCCATTTTCCTAAGATAAATCTTTGTCCATCTATCTGTATCTGTCTATCTCTCTATTATCTGTGTATCTATCTATCTATCTATCTATCATCTATCTATCTATCTATCTATCTATCTATCTATCTATCTATCTATCTATCTACCTACCTACCTACCTATCATTTATCTATTATATATCTCTCTATCTCTTTCTATACATACATATGTAAGCTTTACTGGTTTTGTTTCTCTGCAGAACCTAGCCCAAAGACCCTCTAATTCTTATGGGTCCCCAGCCTCTCCCCAGCCTCAGATTTTTTTCCATGCTTGTGCCTGTACTGAGCAGTTCCCTGCTGATATTTGAGGGCCTTTCCAGATGCTGGGACCTCTCTCTGGGCAGCTCTGGGCATTTATGGGCCCTGTCTTGTGAACTCCGATTACTGTTGTCTGTCACTCTGTCAACTCCAGTCAGGGAATCCATGGGCTCTTTGTGGTCCTTTCCTTTCCTGTGCCCCGTTGTGGATGTTCTCACAAGACAGTAAGGTCAGTTTTTTCCCTAGTCTCTCAAGGCGCACTGTCCTTTGGAGCCCAAAATCCTGTGTCATGAAAATCATTCTATCATACATTTGATCAGACGTTTTGGGTGTTTTAAGCAGGAAGGAAAATCTGGTTCCTGTTAGTTCCTCTTCTCATAAATGAAAGAAATTTTGTTTGAATGTGACAACCATGTCTGAACTTGAACAAACCTCCAGTGCACAGCTCACACCAACACTCCTCCATGCACACAGGTGCACCCAGAATTTAACTGACTTCTATCTACTTGTTAAATCTCAGTGGATATGTCATCTCAGGGCATTTCTGGCCTTCTGAGTTTGATTGTGACCCCTGATGTGGGTTCTAAAGCTTCTTCCTGAGACTCTGTGTTGTGTTTGCTCAACTCCTTGCCAGCCTCCCTTCACCTCAGTTTCTGGACATATGACCTCCTTTAGGCTTTACACAGTGAAGGGGCACATGGGAGAGGGGATCTGTGAACACCAGTCCCATAAAAAGAAACGCTTGATTCTCTGAGCCCTGCGTAGAAGGGCAGGAGACAGTTTTGGGGAGGAAATGAAATGTTTTAGGTCTAGTGTGGTTATCCTAGAAGAAATCCTCTTTGGGATCCATGGACTATGGGAATTGTGTCTGTGCAAATTGTGTCTATGAAAACAAACAGTGGGATGTTTAATAAAGAAGACATCTCACTGTTTTGGGTGGGCATGTTTTCACATGTTAATGGCACAATCCATAAGTCAGAATTGTAGTTGTAGAAAAGATGTCTTCACGTCCCTTCTCTCCGTGGGGTACAGGGACAATGATTTCCAATTTCCAGTGCCCAGGAAAATGTCAAGAAATGAATCACTATTAAGGACAAAACCAGGCTTGAAGGATGGAGGGGCTGTGGACAGTTTGTGTGAATCAGGGATGGTACAGGAGAAAGATGAGGGTGGTTCATATCTTGTATTGTTTGTGACATAGAGGGAAGAGAGAGGTTTTTCCTCTGTCTTTGTGCTAGACATATCTGGGTTTCAATATAAGACCATTTGGGATCATCAGTTCACCTCTTGGAGCCTTAGTTTTGTGACTTGTTGAAAGAGTTGCATGGATAAGGAAGATTATGTATGGAAAGTGCCAGACATGGAGTTTAACACCATGTGAACTAACTTCCTTTTCCCCACCTCTGGCCACTTCTCTCTCCTTTATGTAAAATAGGAGAAAAGGGCACTGTATGTATCTGCCATCCATTCCTTAAGGAAATGAGATTACAAGGGCAAATTCTGTCCTTTGGGAGCTTTAGGAATCAATGTACCTGATTTGTTGAGGAATCTCAGCCCAGAGGGGTGTAAGCATGAATAGCATTAGGGTTCCCCATGCTTTCTTTATCCATGCCTTTGGCTCACTCTCTCCCATCCTTATCAGCACTTTACTAGGTTCCATAACTTTTAGGCCTTTTTTGAATATTAAAACTTAGTCCAAATGTGTACATTCAATCTAACTCTTGATTGAAATCGCGTCTCCTTGGGATATGGGAGATGTTTTCATCATCTCTAATGGTTAATTTTCAGTCTCCATGCAGTGTGTTTTGCCATTTTATAATAGAAGAGTAGGGATGGGCTCCTTTGGGATAGCTAAGGAAGCTTCACTTATTGGTGACTACACAGGTGGGAAGGGTAGGTTCTATTGGGGTTGTGAGCTGAGAGAGAGCACTGTTATTTAGGTTTTACCCTCATCCCCAGACACAAGCTCTTCATCTGGGGATTCAGAGACCATCACTTCCAAGTATTAAGATCATCCTCACTTCTCATTTTGTGATAGTTCAGGTTGTGTGTCAACTTGGCTAGACTACAATTCTGAGTGGTTTAAACAGTTGTGATGTGGGTTATTCCCATGATGAGACCGGATGTATATGTTTTGAGCAGCCAGTCTATTGAAAGGGAGTTTCCCTAGGGGTGTGGTCTGCTTCCAATATATTTAGGGACATCCTGGGAAAAGAGACTCTTCTGTGGATCGAGATCCTGTTATGCTGTCTACAACTGTCCATGACTGAACAATCCACCATTCGGCCTGGTGATCTTGGATTCGTCATTCATTGGAGTCAACAGCCGGTATACTGCCTGCCAACCTTGAGCTTATCAGCCCCTGCAGACGTGTGAGTCAGGAAAAGCCTCCAACTTGATGTTTGATCCAAGAACTTTGGACTTGCCAGCTTCTATAAGTGTGTGAGCCATTTTCCTAAGATAAATTTCTCTCTCTCTCTCTTTAAGCTTTATCTGTTTTGTTTCTCTAGAGAACCCAGCCTAAGACATATTTATAAACAGGAAGTACAGTTGTACATCTTCCTGGGCCACACCTCTTGATGGGCCATTAAGGAATGTGTCTCTCAATGTAGTGGTGTTGGGGACATAGCCCCACCTTCTTTTTCTGGTCTGCTTGTGATTGAGGAGTCTAGTGAGTGCTCCTGGGAGGCTGGGGTAGTCCTTTGTGCCACTTCCAAATCTTCATGCTCCTGCCTGAGTCAGAGTCACCATCCCTGCCACATGGAAGCTGCCATTATTGCCTGGTGTGCTCTGGTCTAAGCCCCCATTCTCTTCCACTCATCACTCTTGAGAGGGTATCACACTTATGTGACCATACTTCCAGGCAGACTGGGACCAAAGTCAAAGTGGGAACAAGGGTGGTGTGGTACTTTCCCAAGAAATTTTGTGCATCTGACTTGGGAGATTGATCTAGGAGGCAGGGTGCCAAGGGTGCCATCATCCAAGGAGCAGGTAAGAGAGTGCAATTTTGGTAATAAGCATCAGGGAAGATACTCAGGGCTCAGGAAAGATGAGAACACGAAAGGAAAACAAAAAGACCCTGTCCTGTTCAACACCCCACACTGTCTCTGAAATATGCTGGTGATCCCTAGATCTCTTGTTTCAAAGGGAGGCCATTTCTGTGAGTGGATACCTTCCATGACTGCATGAGGACCTAGACCTGGACCAGCTTCAGAAGTCAGCACCTCAACTGTAGCTTAGCTTGAGACACAGACTTTACAGGTAAAGCATGTTTCTTGTTTCCCTTTGACTGGGTCGCAGATGCCTGCCTTGCCAAGCCAAGTTTATGTTGGTGTTACTCTCCAAACAATCTTTACTTTTATTTATTTATTTATTTCACTGTACTCAATAGGTTTTTGGTCTGTTTTTGTTTTTTCAGTAACTCAAGTTAATACTTGTTTGGATACCTTCTAGTTAGTGTTTTACCCTCCCTTCCCCATCAATTCCTGGTAACTGTAAAAGGATATTTCTTTTATTGTAAAACCCTTTTCTTGACTTTTTACAATAGTGGTCTCATACAGCACTTATTCTTTTGTGATTAACTAAACTCACCACATAATGGGCTCTCAGTTATCCATGTCATTTCCAAGATTCATCATTGCTCTTTAATGTTGCTTAGTGGTCCCATGTGTACATACCATAGTTTGTTGATCCATTCCTCCATTGATGGACATATAGGTTGTTTGTAAATTTTGTGACTAGTACTGCAATGAACATGAGGATATATATATCTGTTCCTGTCATGGGATTGGTCTATCATACGGTATTTCTATTCACAGCTTTTTAAGGATACCCCCCCTCACTCTGTTTTCCATTGTGGTGGCCACATTTTACAGACCCGTTAGCAGTGTATGAGGAATCCAGTCTCTTCACACCCTCCCCAGTATTTGTGTTTTTATTTATTTATTTATTTTAGGCTAATAATTATGTTCATTTCTTCATGTGTTTGCTGGCTGCCTAAATGTCTTCATTAGTGAAGTGTCTGTTCATGACCTCTGCATATTTTGAAATTGGATGATTTGTCTTTTTCCTGTTAAGTTGTTGAAATTTTCTATAAATTTTAGAGACTAGCCCCTTGTCTGATATGTCACTTCCAATAACTTTTTCCCAGTCTGTAGATTCTCTTTTAACTCTTTTGGTTAAATCTTTTGATGCACATAAGTGTTTAATTTTTAGGAGGTCCCAATCATCTATTTTGTCATAGGTGTTTGTGAAAAGTGTTTAATTTTTAGGAGGTCCCAATCATCTATTTTGTCATGGGTATTTGTGAAATTTTAATTATATTAATTTTAGTTATACAGGTACCGGGAGCTCTGGTAGCATAGTGGCTAAGGCACTTGACTGCTAACCAGAAGGCTGGCGGTTCAAACCCACCAGCCACTCCTCGGA
>NW_006922036.1:740477-742787 GCF_000298275.1 Orycteropus afer afer | reverse complement strand
GGCAATCCTACTTCCATAGTGATACTGCCTCGGAAACCCAAGGAGGGGTTGCTATGAGTCGGGGCCGACTCGACGGCACATAACAACAACAACAACAAGTTTGCACCTATTTTTTCTTTGATGGTCTTTATGATTTTAGGTTTTACATTCAAGTCTTTGATCCAACTTGAGTTTGTTTTTTTTTTATATGGTGAGAGATATGAGTCACATGTTATTTTTCTGCAAATGAATATCAGTTATACCAGCACCATTTGTTAAAGAGACTATCTATTTTCCGTTTAATGGGTTTTGGTCCTTTGTTGAAGGTCAGCTCTTCATAGGTGGATGGATTTACTTCAGAGTTCTCAATTCTGTACAATTGGTCTATGTGTCTGTCACTGTAGCAGAACCAGGCTGTTTTTACTACTGTGGCTGTGAAGTATGTTTTGAGATTGGGGAGTGTGAGGCCTCCTACTTAGTTCTTATTCTTTAGTAGTGTTTTATTTATTGTAGGTCTCTTTCCTTTCCATGTAAAGTTAGTGGTTAGTTCTTCTATCTCTTGAAAGAAAGATGATAGAATCTGGACAGGGATTGCATTATATCTGTAGATCACTTTGGATAGTATGGACATTTTCATGATATTAAATGTTCCTATTCATGAGCATGGTATAGTCTTTCATTTATGCAGGTCTCTTTTGGTATCTTGTAATAGTGTTTTGTGGTTTTCTTTTGTGTCTCTGGTTAGATTTATTCCTAAGTGCTTCATCTTTTGTATGGTTATTGTAAATGGTATTGCTTTCCTGATTTTCTTCTCAGAGTTCTCTTCATTAGGATAAAGGAATATGACTGATTTTTGTATGTTGATCTTGTGCCCAGCTGCTTTGCTAAATGAATTAGTTACAATTTTTTTTTTTTTAACTGAATCTTTGGGATTTCCTATGTATAAGATCATATCATTGCAAATAAAAATAGTTTTATTCTTCTTTGCCAATTTAGATGCCTTTTAGTTCCCTTACTTCCAATACAATCTTGAATAGGTGTGATGATAAAAGGCGTCCTTGTCTGGTACCTTTTCATAAGGTGAATGCTTTCAGTCTCTCCTCATTGAGAATAATGTTGGCCATTGGTTTTGTATATATGCCTTTAACTTTATAGAGAAATTTCCCATCTATTCCTATGTTGTTCAGCATTTTTATCAGGAATGGGTGTTGGATTTTGTCAAATGCCTTTTCCATGTTGATTAATATGATTGTGTGGTTCTTTTCCTTTGTTTTCCTTATGTGTTGAATTATATTGATTGTTTTTCTAATGTTGGACAATGCTTGCATACCTGGTATGAATCCCACTAAGTCATTATGTATTATTTTTCTGATATGTTGTTCAAGTGTATTGGCTTGTTTTGTTGAGAATTTTTGTGTCTGTGTTCATGAGGGATATTGGCCTATAATTTTCTTTTGTAGTGATATCTTTGCCTGGCTTTGGTATCATGGTTATTCTTGCTTCATAAAATGAATTTGGAAGTATTCTCTCTTTTTCTATATTCTGGGATAGTATGAATCTAATTGATGTCAGCTCTTCTCTGATTGTTTGGTAGAATGCACCACAGAACACTTCTGGGCCAGGACTTTTTTTTTTTTTTGTGAACTGTTCAATTTCTTTTTCTGTTATTGGTCCTTCGAAATTTTCTACCTCAGTTTGTATTAGTTTAGGTAGGTAGTGTGTTTCTAGAAATTGGTCCATTACATCTAAATTTTCAGATTTGTTGCAGCACAGTTCTTCATAGTATCCTCAACCAAATCAAACCAAATGACTCATAGCAACTCCCATTGGATTCCCAAGGCTGTAAATCTTTACAGAACCAGACTGCCTCAACTCTCTTCCATGGAGTGGCTGGTGGTTTTGAATCATCGACTTTCTGAATAGCAGCTAACTGCTTTAACCATTACACCACCAGAGCACCTTTTAATATCCTGATATTATCCTTTTTATTTCAGTTTGTTCTGTTGTAATGTCACCCATTTCATTTCTTATTTGTGTTACTTGCTTCTTCTTTTCCTTTATAAACTTTGCCAGTTGTTTGTTAATTTTATTTATCTTTTCAAAGAACCAATTTCTAATCTTATTGATTCTTTCTGTTGTTTTTCTATTTCATTTATTTCTGCTCTAATGTGCTGAGGAGCAAGGATATCTCATTGAGGACTAAGGTGCGCCTGACACAAGCCATGATATTTCCAATTGCCTGGTATGCATGTGAAAGCTGGACAATGAATAAGGAAGACCGAAGAAGAGTTGATGCTTTTGAGTTGTGGTGCTGGTGAAGAATGCTGAAAG
>NW_006922036.1:730797-739642 GCF_000298275.1 Orycteropus afer afer | reverse complement strand
AAAAAAAAAAAAAAAAAAAAACCTCATTGTCATCGAGTTGTATCTGACTCATAGCCACCCCTCCTTGGGATTCTGTGGTGATATCACTACAGAAATAGATTGCCCAACCTTCCTTCTGAGGAGTGACTGGTGGGTTTGAACCACCAGCCTTCTGGTTAGCAGTCAAATGCCTTAGGCACTACACCATCAGAGCTCCCGATCTTCCTATTGATTTATAATTTTATAACATTGAGATCTGAAAAGATGCTTTGCAGTATTTTGATGTTTTAAAAATTTACCAAGGTTTCCTTTGTGGTCTAACATATGGTGTACTGTGAAAAATATTCCCTGTGGGATGGAAAAGAATGTATGTTGTGCTATTGTTGGGTGAAATGTTAAGTATATGTCTATAAGGTGAAGTTGGTTGATTGTATTTTTTGATTCTTTTGTGTCTTTGTAGAGTTTCTTTCTAGTAATTCTATCCTTCATCGAAAATGGTATATTAAAATCTCCTACAGTTATTGTGGTATTTTGTATGTCTCCTTTCAATTTTGTAAAAGTGTTATTTGTATATTCTGTGGTTTTTCATTGGATGTTGTGGTAGTTATGTTTGTGTGTCAACTTGGCTGGGCCTGGTTGAGTGGCTGGGCAGCTGGTGGTAGTTATTACCCATGATGAGACTGGCAATCAACTCCATGGTGCCATCTACCATAAGCAGCTGAGCAGCTGCCTTTGGGTTGTGGTCTGCTTCCTGTATATAAGGAGAAGCCTTGGGAATGGTGTCTAGCATTAGCATGGTTGGACCCTGCATGTAGCTGTGTCTTTGTTCAGCAGCCTGCTATGCTCTGCTGACCTTGGGACTTACAATGGACTTAAGTTAATGGCCTGCTGTGAGTGTTAATGGCCTGCTGTTGAGGAGCTTTCACCCAGCCCCTAGAGCCTGGCACTTTGAACTTGAACTTAAAGCCTCCAAATTGTAAGAATAAACTCCTGTTAGTTAAGGACATCCTATTTGTGGTATATTTCTTGTCACCAGAACAGATGTGTAGATAATTATTATGGTTATATTCTCTTATTCTATTGATTCTTTAATATCATGTCCTTTTGTCTTAAAGTGTATTTTACTAGAAACTAATATTGCTACTTCTCTTTTTTGATTGCCATGTGTTTGATATATTTTTTAACACCCTTTAATTTTTAATCTATTTTTGTCTTATGTCTGAGATGTGTCTCTTACAAACAGGATATTGATGACTCATATTTTCTTATCCATTCTGTCTGTAGATTGGTGTATTTAATCCATTTACTTTCAGTGTAGTCATAAAAAAGTATGAATTTATTGCTGTTATTTTGTTATATATTTTTGTGTATTGCTTATTTCTTTGTTCCATATAACTTTCTGTACTGAGTTCATTTTATTTTATTTTGTTATTTATTATTATTATTTTTTAAAATCATTTCATTCATTGCTAATTGTGGAGGTTAAGTTTGCATGTCAACTTGTCTGGGCCTGGTTGAGTGGCTGGGCAAATGGATGTAGTTATTCCTCACGGTGGAATCTATTGGAGCAGCTGAGTAGCTGCTTTGGGTATGTGGTCTGCTTCCTGTATATAAGAAGCAGCTTTAGGAATGGTCTCTAGCTTATTGTATGCTTGAACCATTCATGTGGCTGAGTCATTGCTCAGTAGCCTACCATGCTCTGCCAACCTTGGGACTTTCTATGGACTTAAATGAATGGCCTACCATGTGGTTTGGTAACATCTGGACTGTGCCTTTTTACTTGTCAACCTTGGGCTTGTCAGCCTCAGCAGCCAGCAGCTGTCTGAGTGAAGAAAAGCCTCTAGCTTCATTGGGCCAGGTGCAGGAGCAGAGCTGAAGCCCAAGGCTGAGGGGCTTTCACCCAGCTCCTAGAGCCAGGCACTTTGAACTTGGACTTAAATTTTCCAAACTACAAGAATAAACTCCTGTTTAATAAGGCCATCCCATTTGTGGTATATTTCTATCAGAGTGGCATTAGGTAACCAGAACACTACTGTTTTAGTACCTGCTAAATATTTATGACTTTCCTTTTTTATTTTGATGAGAAGTTTTACTAATTTTCTTTGAGGTTACCACGGGATTCATTATTTTTTCTCCAAGTTTCAAATCGTCTGGTCTATCTCAAAATCACCTTGACTTCCTCTCCATTTGGAAGTTCTATACCTACATGATTTATTCCCTCTTTTTTGCTTTATGTTGCTGTGTTATGTGCCATCAAGTTGGACCCAACTCATAGCGACCCCTCCTTGGGTTTCTGAGGCAGTATCACTACGAAAGTAAATTACCCAACCTTCCTTCCAGGGAGTGGCTAGTGGGTTTGAACTGCCAGCCTTCTAGTTAGAAGTCAAGTGCCTTAGGCACTATTCTATTAGAGCTCCTTTTTGCTTTATATCTGTCTTTATTTACAAGTCGATGTCTCTAGTTCCGTTTTTAGTCTTTTAGGTTTATTTTGATTTGCATACTTGTATATCTGGGTTGAACTTTTATTGGCCCCATCTATTGTTGATCATTTGGTGCAGGTGATGGCCCTCTCCCAGGGCTACAAGAAGTGCTGATGTGGTTGGGTCATATGGGCATGATTGCTTTCCTGTTGCCAGCCACCTGTGTGGGTGCCTGTGCTGTCCTTGGCAAACAGCCACTTATTTAGTTTGTGCCCTGATCAGAATGTCAGTTGGAAATATTCAAAATTGCTCTGCTATCAGGCCAGTTGACAGTCCATAGCTCCATTTGTCTCCTTATTCACTGTTTTCATTCAGTTTCTTCTATTAGTCAGTATTTAATCCACTTCTCTTCAAGGCTCAGGGTTCCAGGATTATCATCTCTGTTCCAAGTAGTTTCTCATTTCTTTGTTATAGAGGGTTTGGGTAGTTTGTCTGCCTATTCCACCATTTTTTCCAACATTTAGCAACCTTTACTTTTTCTTTTTCCTCAACATCTCCACTAGACATAAAAAGTTATATATTTTTGTAATGCTGAACTGAACATACTCACAGCCCTTGTTTCCTTTGAAGGCAGGATCTCCCATCTCACTCATCAGCCAGTTTTAATCTTAGATAACCCAATCTGTTCTGCTTCAACATATTTCTGTTGTTTAATTGCTTTGGGGTCAGTTTCCTACTCATGTTGACCCCATCCACAGTAGAACCAAATGCTACTCACTCTTCTACCATCCCTATTACTGGTTTCAAATCTGACCACTGTGTAGGGTTTCTTAGGCTGATTTTCAGAAGTAGATTATAATGTCTTTCTTTCCTAGGCCACCTTAGTGTGGAAGGTCCACTGAAGCTTGTTTCATTGCAACATGTAAACTTCCCCTGACAAATGGGTGGTGGCTGTGCATGGCTATTAGGTGGGAGTGGAACCTGAGTCCCCTGCATGGAAGGTGAGAATTGACCATGGAACCAGCACTATACCTCTTAAAATACTGTACTTTTGGTTAAATGTCCAGCCACATACAGAAATTGTCCTTTTCCCCTCCTCCTGCCCTCATTTTTGGAGTGAAATGGGCCCTTGGTCTTGTATATTGTCCTGGCTTTGGTAGGAGGCTTCAGGCAAGTATGGAAAAGGCTGTGTGCAGCAAGACACTGCCTGAAGCTCTCCCTCCATGATGTGGACAACTCCACCACTGGCCTTGCTTCCACCAGAATGCTATAAATGCCCATCCACTCACCCTCCACTTCAGCCTTCAAGGGAACAGCTAATTACCCTGAGGCACTGCAATACCCTGCAGAAACAATCCTAGTGGCAGTAGCTGATGGGTTGCCTTCAGGCCATAGGCCTACCCAGGTAGGAAAAGGGTCTATGTGTTTTGCTACCCACCCCGGCCATTGCATGGCATCTAGAGATAATGCTGCCTCTCTTCTATCTTATAGTTCCCTCTCAGTAGGGAATACGTTGAATTCTGGGTGGTTAAGATGGGAAATATTCTCCAGAGCCAGAGAGAACTCTGACTAGCCCATGCCTACACACTTCATCTCATTCAGCCCCAGCAGATCCTGGGGGAAACTCAGAATACTTTCTATATTGTAGGTTGTTTTGGGGCATTTCAGGATAGAGTGGCTGTCCAAGGCCTCTGCCAGGTGAGCTCAGGTTATGTCAGTCAAGGGAGGAGGGAGCTGGCATCAGGATCATCCATGGCTGGGGGTGTCTGTCTCTCAGGTGCTATCAGTGCTAGATGGGTGGTCTTGTCAGCAGAAGGAGATGGCTGACTTTCTGTGCTGCTCATGAAGGCCCAACAGGCCATAAGTGACTCCAGAGGAAAAGTGGTCAGCAATGGGGTCAGTGTGGGATAACAATGAGGTCAACTGTGATTTCAATAGTAAGAGTCAGCTGTTGGGTCAAAAGTAGGGGTCAACAATGGGGTTAGCTCTGGTTTTAGCTGTGAGGTCAATGATGGGGTCAACAAGAAAAGAGACCAAAGCCCAGTGTTCCAAAGGCTGATTTCTCAACTAAGGTCAAATGGAGTCCATTTAATGCAAACCCTGATACCCTGCCTATAAATATTCCTTCTGCTTCATTAACCAGAATTGGGTTTACTGAAGCAATAAATCTTTATGGAAGTAGATTGCCCAGTCTTGGTTCTGTGGAGAGGCTAGTGGGTTTGAACCACCAACCATCTGGTTAGCAGTCAGATGCCTTAGGCACTGTGCTACCAGACTCAACAGAAAAGAACAGGTAGCCTGAAAAGCCAATGAGACAGTCACTGACTCTCTCCTTTACCTTCTTTTCCTTGTCTGCTCCATTCCTTCTCAGAATCTGGGCTTTATTTACTTCTTGGTACATAGGGTGTCAATTTCAGCCACCAGTGTTACAGTTTGCTTCTCAACCATTTAGAGAACAGAGTAGCTTGCTCCTAATCCTGAATTTGTAGAGGACAGAATCTCACTGCCAAAGAGGCAAGGAGGCCCCATCTTGTGACTTCCTCTAACCCCACAAGAGGAAGACAGAATCACCATCAGTAGCCCAAGGCCTATCCCTGCGAGGCTAGACATGCCGCCTCCCTCAGGCCCTTTCACCAACCTTGACACCAACCGTTCTTCCTGCAGCACCCACCACCTATCTGCTGGATTCAATAATTTGCTTCAGTGCCCAGACAGAACTCATAGATTATGAGCTTTATTAGGGAAGCAACAAGCTACAATTCAAGTTCAAGAACATGCTCAGTCTCTCTCAGCCCTCTGTCTCTCAGCCAACAGTCTCTCTCCCAGCAGTATGTGTCTCTCTCAGCCATGTGTGTCTCTTGTGTCTTTGTCTCAGTAGCACGTGTCTCTTGTCTCTCTCTCTCTCAGCAAGTGTGTGTCTCTCAGGAACACATTTCTCTCAGCAGCATGTCTTTCTCAGCCAGCAGTCAGAGAGACTCCTTCTGCCTCTAGGAGGGCTCCTTTTGAGCCTGGCAGAATGGTCAAACCTACCAATTCCATCAGAGTTCTATACACCTGAGAGAGAGTGAACTTCCCAGAAGATTGCTTTTGCCATGCTCAACAGAAATACCCTGGGTTGATAACTTTAACAATCAGCAGCTGCTCAGTTGCTTCACCACAGAGTTTACAAAGACTTTTGGCTAGAAAAGCTGTACCAGGTAATTTACTACACTGCACTCAACAATCCAGCTTACCTTCAGTGTCTGCACAAAATCTAGCCAGCCCCAGCACCTGTGCTCAGCTGGCATGCATCCTGGTAGGCTTACCCAACCATACCAGAGGTTGAATGTTTCTACTGTCACCCCTTGTAACCCTGAGCATGTGTGTGTGTGTGTGTGTGTGTGTGTGTGTATCAGGGCTACTCTGCACATGTTTGGCTAACCCATGGGATTATGGTCAGCTTAGACATGAAATATGTCTGCACAATGATGTTATAGCCAGAAGAGCCAAGGAGACACTTTCCCAACCCCAGGGTCATAGGGAATACTGACTGAGGCTACAGGGGGATGCAGCGTTAACACAGGGACATTGTCTCAGGGTGGCAGGCTCAATATAGGCTGCCTAAACCATGTGGGGGTCCCTGCCCACTGACACTGTTTCAGAAAGCCTCCACCCAGGTGACTTTGAACCTTTCATATAGATTGAGAGGTGAATGACAAGAACTTGGTATTTGGGAGCTGTCTGGAGCCCAGGAGACCATTGTGCCTTCCTCCACTGCATCTGGGCACCCTCCCTGCTCCCCTGGTCTCCAGACAATTGGGCTGTAGGAGTATATTTTTCTTAGGTTCTGCAAGGCTGGAGGGAAGAGGATAAGCTGGGGGATCTAAGGCCTGGGTGCTAATTGCAGTGGCATCACTAGGGAGAGACATGTGGTGCAGACCACATCAAGTGACACTGTCAAAGAGAAGGACCCCAAAATGACTGTCTATAAAATTTTGTGTAGTGTTTCAGCAGAAATTTATTATTTTTAATAAAAATACCTCTTTAGTTAGTAATAACAACAAAAACAATTTTCATAAACTCAGCTTACATTTATCAATATACCTACAGGGCTAAAAGTCTATGCTAATTTACTTTTTGAACCTTCCAATGTGCTGAAATCAGAGCTGTCATTATCCAATTACAATGACATTTTGAATCACGTGCTTTCTTCTGCATATGCTACAAGCCCTGCCTGCACTGTTTTCATAACTGACAGTCATGTCGGTTTTTATTGTTCCTGGTTTTGTCAAATTTTCTGGTGTTTTGGCTATAATATTGTGCTAAGTAGTATTTGTGAGCCTATATCAATAACTTTTTTGAGAATGAAGTAGTATTTAAAGGAAAAGGAGAAAAATTAAAAAAATTCTTCTACTCAGTTACTAATAATGTTGTAACTATTAATATTATAATGCAATATAGAAAGATTTTATGAACCAATTTTATTGTTAGTATTCATATAATATAATAAATATTATATTTAATGGACTTCCAGCAAATTGCAGATTAGGAAGACAAGGTACACAGACTCATTACAAAAAAGAAACAAGAAACCAATTGAAACAGATACAGAGGATAATTCTGGAGCACTGGCCTTTGAAGAGAAGGATAATGAAGTGGATTAAATACTGACTAGTAGAAGAAACTCAATGAAAACTGTGAATAAGGAGACAAATGGAGCTGTGGACTGTTGACTATCCTAATTGTGACTCTGGTTCTTACCATACATATGATCTGAGAAGAGTAACTAAGATAATTTGAGCCTCAATTTTTCAATCTATATGAAAGTTTCAACAATACTCTCCATAAAACTTTATTGTGAGAATTCAATGAAGTGTCATGTAAAAAGGTCCTAGCACTAAGTCTATCCCTTGTTTGTTGCCATTTGTTGTTGTTAGGTGCTGTTGAGTTGACTCCAACTCATAGTGACTATATGTACAAGAGAACAAAATACAACCTGGACAAGCACTGTGGTGGTTATGTTTCTGTGTCAACTTGGCTGGACCTTGATGAGACTGGCAATCAACTCTATGGGGGATCTACCACAAGCAGCTGAGTAGCTGCCTTTGGGTATATGGTCTACTTCCTGCATATAAGGAGAAGCTTTGAGAATGGTCTCTAGCCTATGGCACAGTTGGACCCTGCATGTAGCCATGTCATTGCTCAGTAGCCTGCTATGCTCTGCTGACCTTGGGACTTACAATGGACTTAAGTTAATGGCCTGCCATGTGGCTTGGTAACATCAGGACTATGCCTTTTTACTTGTCAACCTTGGGGCTTCTCAGCCTCAGCAGCCAGCAGCTGTCCAAGTGAAGAAATGTCTCTAGCTCCAGTGGGCCAGGAGCAGGAGGCAGAGCTGGACTCCAAGGTTGAGGGGCTTTCACACAGCCCCTAGAGCCTGGCACTTTGAACTTGGACGTAAAGCCTCCAAATTGTAAGAATAAATTCCTGTTTGTTAAGACCATTCCATTTGTGGTATATATTTGTCAGAGCGGCAATAGGTAACCAGAACATGTACCATCCTCACAAACTTTCCTATACTTGAGCCCATTGTTGAAACCACTGTGTCAATCCATCTTGTTGAGGGTCTTCCCCTTTTTCTCTGTCTATCCACCAAGTATGATGTCCTTCTCCAAAGAATGGTCCCTTCTGAGAACATGACCAAAACAGGTGAGATAAAGTCTGGTCATTCTCACTTCCAAGGAACATTCCAGCTGCACTTCTAGGACAGATTTGTTCTTCTGGCAGGCCAACTCATGGTGAACTCATATATAACAAAATGAAACATTACCTTGTCCCTTGTCATCTTCATGATAATTGGTATGTTTGAGTCCATTGTTGAGGTTATTGGTTCAGTTTATGTTATGGAGGGTTTCTCTCATTTTTATTGACCTTCTACCAATCATGTTGTCCTTTCATAGCAATCTTTCCTGATGATATGTACAACGTAAGCAAGATGATATCTCATGACAATCATTTCTAAATCCCGTGTTGGTCCTTTGTTGTTGTTGTTAGTTGCCGTCAGGTTGATTCTGACTCATGGCACCCCATGAGTTGCTGAGTACAGCTGCTCCATAGAGTTTTCAAGGCTGTGGCCTTTTGGAAGCAGATGACCAGGCTTGTATTCTGAGGCACTTCTGGGCATGTTTGAACCACCAACTTTTTGGCTGGCTGTCAGGCATTTAACTGTTTGCACTATCCAAGGACTTTACATCTATGCAAATCTCTGTCTCCTGCCTCTCAGTGAGGAGCTCTGGTGGCACAGTGGTCAAGGAATTCAGCTACTAACTAAAAGGTCAGCAGTTCAAACCTATCGGCTTCTAAATGTGAGAAAGATGAGGCAGTCTGCTTCTGTAAAGATTTGTTGTTGTTGTTGTTAAGTGCCGTCGAGTCGTTTCCGACTCATAGCGACCCCATGCACAGCAGAA
>NW_006922036.1:726477-729502 GCF_000298275.1 Orycteropus afer afer | reverse complement strand
CAAGAAACCAGTTTTGCTGCATCAGAAAATGATTTATTCTGAGGTTAATGATCTGGAACAATAGATTGGCCTTGGTCAAAAATCAATTTTTATGATTTGGAGAATGGGCTGGGTAAAGTCTCCTTTCATTATCAGGCACACAGATGACAATCTTAAACTATGATTGTTCAAGGACAAAGCTTCATTTGGTTTGTGGTTTGGGCACATTCACAATTTTTTAAAGCTTAAATCCATACTTGATGATGACTTGTGTAACTCTAACTTAATATAAATCAGGTTGCTTTGGTTTCCACCAAAAGAAAAGCAGATGGGTACTCCTGGATACAATTCTTTGTGAATGATTATTAAGCAGGTTGTTTGCTTGAGGCTGCCAAGGACATGTAGAGTTCACTAGGAAGGTTTGCAGCAATGAGCAGTCCTAGCATTTAACCAGGAGCTCTGGTAGTGTAGTGCCTAAGGCACTTGACTGCTAACCAAAAGGCTGGCAATTCAAACTCACCATCCACTCCTTGGAAGGAAGGTTGTACAATCTACATCTGTAGTGATATTGCCTCAGAAACCCAAGAAGGGGTCTCTATGTGTCAGGTCCGACTCAAGGGCCCACAAGAACAACAACAACAAAATATTTAACCAGTCCCAGGGCTCCCAGGAATTGCAGTTCACAGATCTTTATATCATGAGGTGAGAGAGAGGAGGAGCAGGTGATTCTAGCTTAACAGAGGAGAAAGTGAGGGAGTCCAGGGAGAGGCAATGGACTTGTCAAGGCTACAGTGATGGAGGGAGAGCAGGGCTTTTCTTTCCTGCGGCCCTGGGTTCCACCTCATGCCCTTTCCTCTGATTGACAAACTTTATTGTTGGGAGGGTGATCTGCTATGGCCCCTGTGACTCTTACCTGTATTGCCTAATCAGAAGCCTTGAGTCTGGAGCATTCACTGATAATGGAGGCTGAAAACATAGACTCTCTCCCCCTCTTTCCCCCTCTCTCTCACACACTCTCTCTCTCTCTCCCAGTTTCTTCTCCTTATCTGGGAAACTCCTCCTTTATTCTGGGTACCCTGTAAATTCTCTCTCTACACTGCTGATGCATATGACACCTGGCTAAACTGACTTCTAGGAGCTCTGGTAGCATAGTGCCTAAGGCATTTGACTGCTAACCAGAAGGCTGGTGGTTCAAACCCACCAGCCCCTCCTCAGATGGAAGGTCGGGCAATCTACTTCCGTAGTGATACCGCCTCAAAAACCCAAGGAGGGGTCGCTATGAGTCAGGTCTGACTCAACGGCAAATAACAACAACAAACTGAATTCTATCTCTATTCCCAGCAGGGAGAGAATAATATCCTTCAACAGTAGCATGGAAGAAAGGTGCATGCAGAATACCAGCCCTGCATTAGCTGTAAGGAGTGACTTTCTGGCCATGGAGGTTCAGTGCTCACTATTAACCTGAAATTGCTCCATCTTTTCTCTGTGAGTACATTCTGTCCTTTTTTTTTTTTTTTTTCAACTTCGGACCTTGGCCTGGCAGTTACCTTTACCCCTTATCCTGGCCTCTTACTTGCCATTTCCAGACACCCAAATCACACAGAGAGTGCTGTGCATAGCTCAATGTCTTTGTTCTTCTGGTCTCTGCCTGGATGATCTTGGATCCATTCTTTAAGACTGACACAGGGAAAAGGTAACCACAGGGAGGAAGTGGGAAGAGAGCTGTTACACTATGGGAATTGCATTCAATGTCACGAAACAAACTGTGTCTGAACTATTGTATGGAAAATGAATTTTCTTTATAAACTTTCACCCAAATTGCAATTTAAAAAAAAAATTGAGCATGTGAAGTCTTTGTGGCTCCTCCTACTAGGGTGGCCCAAGTCCCTTGTACAGAGTGATTGATGCAAAGACATGTAATTAGTTCTCCCTACCCTGGGCCATTTGGTGGCAGCTCTGGCTTCTCTGCATCCACAGAGCTTGGGGTAAGGCCTAGTACCCTTCTAAAAGGTGTTCCCTAGATGTTCAGGGAAAGGACAAAGGAATCATCTCTGATCAACCTCCCCAGAGCCCTCAGAACTCAACTCAACCTTCTCTGGATCTCTTATTTCTTGTCCTCTGTGCTGTTCATTTGGCCTTACATTTTGGGTTTGTGTCCATGGTAGTAGCTGGTCTCCTGATCCAATGTAAACTCTGTCCTTCCCGTGAGGGCTGTGCCCTTGGGATAATATCTCAGTGCTTAAGATGGGCCCTCTTTTCTCTGTATCTCCTAGAGAAGTGCCCATTATTTCTTTATGTATGACCTGAATGTTCCCCAATATCATTAACACACATTTATAATAAGTTCAAGTTTAATCATCTGAATGCAGGAGGTTAATATATAAATTTACTTCAAGTAATTGGCTCTGGCTCATGGGATTGTGGGGGGCTGTTAAATCCAAAATCTGTAGATTAAGCAGCAGGCTGGAAATTACTGCAGGCTTGTGTCTCAATATCCATAGGTCAGGTGGTGGGAAGAGTGCAGAGTGAAAAGAGAGTTATGCCAAAGTATCTGTTTATATTCTGGTGGCAGAAGACACCTTATGGAAGTCTCTATTTTTAATTGATTGATTATATCACATTGCATTAGACAACATTACATTATGGAACAGTAATTAGACTAGTGTTTGGTGAGATGACTAGCCTAGTCTAGGTGACACATAAAATTAATCATCATATTCCACTAGGGAAGGCAGGATCTCAGCCTCCCAATTGTACTTGGAGATTTTGGAGTCCCTGGGGGGTGTCAGATGTGCTTGCTACTTGTCCACTCTTTCCTTTCTGCTTGGGTCTCTTGTTGGGTCCTGTCTGTTTGTCACTTGGGAGAGGCATCTCACCTCTGCCTTATCTCCCTGGCTTCTGTCAATTTTTGGAGCTCTGGTAGCATAGTGGCTAAGACACTTCCCTGCTAACCAGACGGCTGGCAGTTCAAACCCACCAGCCACTCCTCGGAAGGAAGGTTGGTCAATCCTTCTTCCGTAGTGATACTGCCTCGGAAACCCAAGGA
>NW_006922036.1:720747-726377 GCF_000298275.1 Orycteropus afer afer | reverse complement strand
AACAACAACAACAACTGCCTTCTGGTGGTCTCTAAATGGCAACACTTCCACAGGGGCACAATGGCATTGCTTATATCTCCATCTTCCTGAATCAAAGCCTGGCTCTGTGCCAGGGAAAAACAGTGCCCCCATTCAGTTGCATCTTTTACCTGACCCTATAGATTCTCATGGAAGCAAGTTGCTCAGCCTTGATTTAGAGACTCTTCTCTGTAGAAAAGTTAGAAATAGTCATTGACATATCTTTCTTTTCTGCATCTCTGTCTTTCTTTCTTGTTCATGTATGGTGGCAGTTGATGTTGTGTGTCAAATTGACTGAGCTGTATTTTTCAGTGGCTTGGGAGCTGGATATAGTTATTCTGCATGAGATTGTAATCACCTCCATAATGGAATCTACTGTGAGATGTTAATCAGTGGAAAAGGAGCTGACATCAGAGTGTGGCCTGATGCCAGTAAATATGGGGAAGCTTTGAGGAAGGTTTACAGTTTTTTGGCACACTTGGATCCTGCATTTGGCTGAGTTGTCATCTCCAGTTTCTGGACTTCAACCAGTAGCCTGATATATTGCCTGCTGATCTTGGGATTGTTCCTGTACTTAAACCAGTGGTTTGCCATGTTGCTTACCAATCTGGGGATTGTGCCATTTTACCTGCTGACCTTGGGTTCATCAGCCTCATCAGCCAGCAGCTGCCTGAGGTAGGAGACACTTCTAACTCCAGTGGGCCTGGAATAAGAGGCAGAGTTGAAGTTCAAGTTTGAGGGGTCTTCACCCAGCCCCTAGAGCCGTATCTCTGAATTTGGACTTATAACCTCCTAAGCTGTAAGAGAACAAATTCTTCTTTGGTAAAGCCATACACTTATGGTATTTTTATTATAGCAGCACCGGAGAACTAAGACATGTAGCAATTCATGCAAATAGGTCTTTGGCAGGGAGAAGCCTTTGCTGATGGTATTTAATGTGAATGAGCCAGGATCATGGTTCTGTCATGGCTAGGACAGATAGTGTGTGGAGTGGAGCATATTTGTGGCTTAGTTGTTATTTTTCAAAATAATACTTTATTGTGTTTTTGGTGAAGGTTTGCATAGCAGTTTAGGTATCTATCCAACAATTTCTAAACAAGTTGTTCAGGAACATTGATTGCATTCTTCACATTACATGAAAATTATCAATATTTCTGTTCTGCTTTTTTTGTTGTTTGTTTGTTTGTTTCCATTCATGTAATTTCCCTGTCCTCTTACATTCTTATCTTTGTTTTAAAGTCATTCTTGACTGTTTGGTCTCATACTCAAAAAGGAGTACAGTACTTATGGGTGACATTCATTACTTTTTGAGCCAAAATGTTAATTAGTTACAAGATGACCTAAGGGGTTAGTTTCAGTTCAAAGTTTGAAAAGTATCTCAGGGGAATAGTCTTGGGGAGTTCTCCAGTCTCAACCAGTCCAGTACACTTTTTTTTTTTTTTTAAGGAATTTGAGGTTCTATTCCATAATTTTTTCCCCATAATATCTGGATCCATCTCTTGTGGCCCTGATTAGAATGATTGGTTGTGGTAGTAGGCACCTTCTACTTCTGGCCTCAGAATCATTGTATAAATCCTTTTACTCCATGGATAAATCTATTCCTTGGTACTTTATTCTTTTAGATACTGTTATCAGTGGGCTTGTTCCTCTAATTTCCCTTTCAGGTTTCTCATTGCTAGTATAAAAACCCAAATTATTTTTGTTTGTTGACCTTGTACCCTGCAATTTTGCTAAATTTCTCTGTTAGTTCTAGGTGCTTTCTTGTGAACTCTTTGAAATTATCTATATATAGGACCACATCACCCACAAATAGAGATAATTTTATTTCTTTTTTCTACTATGAATGCCTTTTATTTCTTTTTCTCATCTTATTTTATAGCTAGAACTTTTAATACAATATTGAGTAGAAGTGGTGAGAGTGGGCACCTTTGCCTTATTCCTGGTTTCAAGGAGGAAGCTCTCAGTCTTTCTCCATTAAGTATAATTTTGCTGTTTGCTTTCCACATATGCCTAGAATCATATTGAAGAATTCCCCTTCTATTTCAATGTTGTTAGGGTTTTCATCAAGAAAGTGTGTTGGTGCCAAAGGGGCAAGGAGGCCACATCTCCTGATGACCTCTAACCCCACAGAGGGAAGACAGAATCACCATCAGCAGCCCAAGGCCTATTCCTGCAAGGCCAGACATGCTGCCTCCCTCCAGGCCTTTCACCAATCCTGACACCAACCATTCCTCCTGCAGCACCCACCGCCACTCTGCTGGGTTTGATAATTTGCTGCAGTGGGCACACAGAACTCACAGATTATGGGGCTTATTAAGGAAGCACCAGGCTACAATTCAAGTTCAGGAACAATGCTCAGTCTCTCTCAGCCTGTCGTCTCTCAGCCAACAATCTCTCTTAGTCTCTCTCTCAGCAGTGCGTGTCTCTCAGTGTCTCTCTCTCTCTTAGCAATGCGTGTCTCTCAGTGTCTCTTTCTTGCCAGCATGTGTCTCTCAGGAGTGAGTTTCTCTCAGCAACACATCTTTCTCAGGCAGCAGCCAGAGAGACCCCCTTCTGCCTGTAGGAGGGCTCCTTTTGAGCCTGGCAGAGTGGCCAAACTAACCAATCATGACATCAGAATTCTAAGCACCTGAGACAGATTGAAATTCCCAGCACATTTCTTTGTTCCTCTCTCAACAGAAACACCCCAAGTGGATAACTTTAACAATTAGGAGCTCCTCAGTTGCTCATGGCAAATTCCACCATGGAGTTTATGAAGACTTATGACCAGAAAAGCCATACCAGGCAACTACACTGCAGTTGGATTTTTCAAAATGCTTTTTCTGCATCCATAGAGATGATCATGTATTCCTTTTCCTCTGTTCTGTTGATGCAATGTATTACATTGAATGTTTTTCTAGATTTGAATCATCTCTGCAATCCTGGAATGAATTCCTTTTTGTCATGGTGTATGATTCTTTTAATATGTTTTTGGATTCTGTTTGCTAATATCTTGTTGACATATTTGCATCTGTATTCATAAGAGATATTAGCCTGGAGTTTTCTTTTCTTATGGTGCCTTTGTTTAGTTCTGTTGTCAGGATTATGTTTGCTTCAAAGAATAAATTAGGGAGTGTTCCTTCCTTTATTTTTTTGAAGAATTTAAAGAATTTGGAATAAATTCTTCTCTAAATGTTAGAATGCCAATTCTTTTCTAAATGTTAGAATTCTCCAGTAAAGTCATCTGGATTATGTCTTTTTTTGGGGGTGGGAGGTGGGGTGGGGGAGGGTTTTTCATCACTGATTCAATTTCCTCACTTATTATGGGTCTGTTGAGACTTTCTATTTCCTCTTGAGTCAATTTGGATAAGTTGTATGCTTCTGAGAATTTGTCCATTTCATCTAGGTTATCTTGTTTGCTCCTGCACAGTTGTTCAAATATTCTGTAAAAATTCTCTTTATTTTTATTGGGTCAGTTTTAATGTTGCTTCTTTCATTTCTTTTTTGGTTATTTGCATATTTTCTTTGTCAGGCTAATAAAGGTTTGCTAATTTACTTCATCTTTGCAAAGAATCAACTTCTGGTTTTGTTAATTCTATTGTTTTTTTCTTTTCAATTTTATTTATTCTTGTTTTAATCTTTGTTATTTACTTTCTTCTGGTAGGTTTATGCTTAATTTTCCCTTATTTCTCTAGTTCCTGGAGTGTTGAATTAGGCTGTTAATTTGAAATCTTTCTTTTTTCATGTAGGCATTATTGTTTTAAGTTTCCCTCTGAGTACTGCTTATGCTCCATCCCATAAGTTTTGGTATGTTGTGCTTTCATTTTCATATGACTCATATGACCTTCATTTGGAGAACTTGTGAATTCTTCCTTGACCCATTGGTAGTTGCCAAAGGGGCAAGGAGACCACATCTTCTGACCTCTAACACCATAAGATGAAGACAGAATCACCATCAGCAGCCCAAGGCCTATTCCTGTGAGGCCAAACATGCTGCTTCCCTCCAGCTCTTTCACCAGCCCTGACACCAACCTTTCCTCTTGCAGCATCCACCACTTCTCTGCTGGGTTCGATAATTCATTGCAGTGGCTACACAGAACTCACAGATTATAGGGTTTATTAGGGAAGTAACAGGCTACAATTCAAGTTCAGGAAAAATGCTCAGTCTCTCAGTCTCGCCATCTCTCAGCCAACAGTCTCTCTCAGTCTCTATCCCAGCAGTGCATGTCTCTTAGTGTCTCTTTCTCAGCAGCACGTGTCTCTCAGGAGCACATGTCTCTTAGCAGCATGTCTTTCTCAGCCAGCAGAGAGAGACCTCTTGCTTCTAGAAGGACTCCTTTTGCACCTGGCAGAGTGGCCAAACTAACCAATGATTACATTAGAATTTTAAGCACCTGAGAGAGAGACAACTTCCCAGAACATTGCTTTGTGCCAGTCTCAACAGAAATACCCCAAGTGGGTAACTTTAACAATAAAGAGCTCCTCAGTTACTCATGGCAAATTCCACCCTGAAGTTTACAAAGACTTATGACTAGAAAAGCCATACCAGGTAATTTACTACACTGCAGTAGTTTAATAGTTGTTGTTGTTGTTAGGTGCCATCAAGTCATCTCTGACTCATAGTGATCCTATTCACAACAGAATGAAACACTTCCTGGTTCTGTGCCAGCACCATGATCCTTGCTATACTTGAGCCCATCCCTGCAGCTACTGTGTCAATCCATCTTGTTGAGGACAACACCTTACTAAGCATGACATCCATCTCCAGGAAACAGTCCCTTCTTATAACATGCCCAAGTAGGTGAGAAGTCTAGTTATTCTTGCTTCCAAGGAACATTTCAGCTGTACATCCTCCAGGACAGATTTGTTAGATCTTTGACTAGTCCATGGTACTTTCAGTATTCTTTGCCAGCACCACAACTCAAAACCATCAACTTTTCTTCAGTCTTCCTTATTCATTGTCCAGCACTGACATGCATATGAGGCGATTGAAAATACCATGGCTTGTGTTAGGAGCATCTTAGTCCTCAAGGAGACATCTTTGCTCCTCAGCTCTTGAAAGAGGTCATTTGCAGCTGATTTCCCTGATAGCATAGTACTTAAGGCATTTTACTGCTAACCACAAGGCTGGAGGTTCAAAGTGACCAGTCATTCCTCAGAAGGAAGGTTGAGCAATCTACTTCCATAGTGAAACCACCTTGGAAACCCAAGGATGGGTTGTTATGAGTTGGATCCAACTCCATGGCAGTGAGTTTGGTTTTTGGTTTTATACATCTTCTGATGTCCTGACTGCTGCTTCCATTGGCATCGGTTGTAGAACCAAGCAATGTGACGTCTTGACAATTTAAATATTTTCTCCATTTATCATGATGCTGCTTATAGGTCCTGTTGTAAGGATTTTCCTTTTCTTTATATTGAGATGTAATCCATACTGAAGACTCTATTCTTCAGTCTTCATCAGTAAGTACTTGAAATCATCCTGACTTTCAGCAAGCATAGTTGTGTCATCAGCATATTGCAGATTGTTAATGATTCTTCTTCCAATCCTGATGCCATGTTCTTCTTCATATAGTCCAGCTTCTTGGATTATTTGCTCAGCATACAGATTGAATAAGTATTATGAAAGGATACAG
>NW_006922036.1:709806-720322 GCF_000298275.1 Orycteropus afer afer | reverse complement strand
GGGTTTGAACCTCCAGCCTTCTGGTTAGCAGTCAAATGCCTTAAGCACTACACCACCAGAGCTCCTAATATTAATAATATTGTTCAATAATTTATACATTATGTGGGATCACCTTTCTTTGGAATGGGTACAAATATGCATCTTTTCCAGTCAGTTGCCCAAGTAGCTGTCTTCCAAATATTTGGCATACCCAAGTGTTAATAGTGTTAATAGTTTAATAGTGTGATGTTTAATTTCCATATGCTTGTGTATTTTCTGTTTTATTTATTTATTTTTGTTACTGGTTTCTTTTTTTGTTGTTATTGCTATTGTTACTGTTGTCGTCAGAGACAATACTTTGCATAATTTCAGTTGTTTGAAATTTAGTAAGATTGGCTTTGTGATCTAAGAGGTAATCTATCCTGGAGAATGATCCTTGTGCACTGGAATAGAATGTATATTGTGCCTTTGTTTAGTGGAGTGTCCAAATATATGTGTAAATCCAGTTGGTTTATAGTATCATTTAGTTCCTCTGTTTCCTTGTTGACCTTCTTTCTAGATATTCTATCCAATATTGAAAGTGGTATATTGAAGTCTTAAACAAATACTGAGTTACTATCTATTTCTCCCTTCACTTCTATCAGTGTTTGTTTTATATATTTAGGTACTTAGGGATGTTGGGTGCATATATATTTATGATTGCTAAATATTCTCCATGAATTGACCCTTTTATCACTATAATAATATCCATCTTTATCTCTTCTAACAGATTTTATCTTTATATCTACTTTGATATTAAGATTGTCACCTCAGTTCTCTTTTGGTTATTTGCATGGAATATTTTTTTACATCCTTTCACTTTCAACATTTTTGTGTCCTTAGGTCAAAGGCATATCTCTTGTAAACCGCATATAGTTGGATCATTTTTTAAAAATAATATGTTATTGAATTTTTGGTGGAAGTTTACACGGCAAGTTAGGTTCCTATTTGACAATTCCCATACAAATTGTTCAGTGACATTAGTTATAATTATTACAATGTATCAATTTCTCTTAAATTTTGTTCTGTTTGCTCCCTTTCCAGTACTCTCCCTTCCCTATCCCCTTACCTTCTCATTTTTGCTATTGAGAAATTGTTGACTTTCTGGCCTCATACTAATAGTTTTTAAGTAGTTTACAAATCTTAAGGGTAACATACTTTATTTTGTGTGCCACTGTGCTATTTCACTAAAAGGTCATCTCGAAAGATAGGCTTGTTTTTTAGCTTTAAAGGGTTTCAGGACATGCAGAAGGAAGAGGGGGCAATCTGCTTCTGTAACGATTCACAACCTCAGAAACCCAAAGGGATCGCTAAGAGTTGCAATTGACTTGATGGCAGTGAGTTTGTTTTCGGTTTCAGGACACTAGTCTCAGTAAGTCCTCTGGTCTCTACTGTTACAAGTTGTCTGTTTTTTTTTAAAGAAGAATTTGAATTCTACTTCATATTTTTCTTTCATTCTATCTGGGAATAACTATTCTGGCCCAGGTCAGAACAATCAGTGATGGTAGTTGGGTTTTCAGGGTTTCAGAAGAGGTTATGGCTTGTGTAGACTTTTTTTTTTTTTTTTAATGCATTTTATTTAAATATAATTTATGTACAGTGAAATACACAAAACTAAAGTGACATGGGTCAATGCATTTTTTTTCTCTGTTCCCTTCCCTCCCCTCCCACCCCTGGCAACCAACAAAGAAAGTAGTTTCCCTCCATATATAAACCTTTCCTTGACCCTCCACAACAACAAACTAATACTATATTTGTCCTTCTGTGATTGATTTATTTCACTCAGCATAATGTCCTCCAAGTTCATCTACATTATGCTGTGTTTTGCAGACTCTGCATTATTCTTTAGTGCTGCATAGCATTCCAGTATGTGTATGTATCATAGTTTGGTCATCCACTCTTCCGCTGATGGGCACATAGGTTGTTTCCGTCTTTTTGCTATTGTAAATAGTGCTATGATGAACAAGAGTGTGCATATATCTGTTCCTGTCCTGGCTCTCACCTCTTTAGGATATATACCTAGTAATGGGATGCTGGGTTAAATGGTAACTCCAATTCCAGCTTTCTAAAGAATCACCATATTGCTTTGCATCAAAGTAAGTTGTATCACTTCAAAGTCCCACCAGCAGTGTATGAGAGTCTCAGTCTCTCTACATCTCCACTTGCTTTTGTTATTTTCTATCTCATTGAACCTTGCCATCACTGCTGGGGTGAGATGGTATCTCGTTGTTTTGATTTGCATCTCTCTGATGGCCAATGATTGTGAGCATCTCTTCATGTATTGCTGTCCACCCAAATATTGTCGTTGGTGAATTGTCTATTCATGCCTTCTGCCCATTTTTCAATTGGATTGTTAATTCCTTTGGTGTTAAGGTGTTCGAGTTTTCTATAAATCTTAGAGATAAATCCCTTGCCAGATATGTAATTATCATCAAATATGAATTTGTTGCTGTCATTTTATTTATGTGCTTTTTCATGGTGTCAATTTCTTTGTTCCATATAATTTTCTATGCTGAGTTCGTTTTGTTTATGAATCACGTTATCATTTCCTTCATTGCTATTGTTTTAGTATTTGCTAAGTATTTGTGCTGGTCCTCTCTTTTATTTTGATGTGAAAGTTTATCATTTTTCTTTGAGATTACCCTGTGATTTATAGTTTTCTTTTCAAGTTTAGAACAGTCTGTTCTATCTTGTAATTGTCTTGACTTCCCTACCATCTAGAAGTTCTGTAATTACACAGTTTTTTCCCTCTTTTTGGTTTGTAGTTGTCCTCATTTGTCACTTGATGTCTCCAGTTCCCTGTTTACAATCTTGTAGGCTTATTTGGATACTTCCATAGTTGGGTTGGTTTCTGGGTTATATCATCATGTGTGCTAATGGTCAATTGTTGTTGGCTGTTGTTGCTTCTCTGTCCAAAGGACTCTCTTTAGCACCTCTTGTAAGGTTTGTCTGGTTTTAACAAATTCCCTTAATTTCTGCTTATCTGGAAATCTTCTAATTTCACCATCATATTTGAGGAAACATTTTGCTGGGTACATAATTCTTGGTTGGAAATTTTTCTCTTTCAAGGTTTTATATATACCATCCCATTGTCTTCTCACCTGCATGGTTTCTGCTGAGAAATCTGAGCTTAGTCTTACTGGTTGCCCCTTTTAGGTACCTTTTCATTTTTCCCATTCTGCTCTCATGATTCTTTCTTTGTCTTTGGTTTTGGGGAGTTTGATGATGATATGTCTTGGCGATTTTCTTTTGGTGTCTATCCTGTTTGGTGTTCATTGGACTTCCTGAATGGATATATTCTTATCTTTCATCATACCAGGAAAATTCTCTTCCAAGAAATCTTTGACAATTTTCTCTGTGGTTTCATTTGTCTCTTCCTGTTCTAGAATTCTGATTACATGTAAGATATTCTTTTTGATGGTATCCCACATGAACCTTAGGCTTCATTTTGTTTTGGTCTTTTTTTCTGATTTATCCCTTTCCAAAGAAGTGTTCAGGTATTTCCCTTCAATCTCACTAATTCTTGTGTAGACTTATTTTTTCTAGGCACTTTTTGTTACCTTCTTACTGTTCTGCTCCTGGTGGATAGAGATCCATAGTTGTGCCTTAGCTTGATAAACCCAGATCCTACTCACATGACTAGGAGGAAGATCATGATTTTTGTTAGCTCTGTATGCCCCTTGACTTAGTTGTCCCAGGAGACTATGGTCCTAAGCCTTCAAACACAGAAAACCAATGTTTGGAAGGTGTTTGCATATTTCTAAAGTGTATCTGTATATGTATCTTCAATGAATATATGTGCTTGTTCCCATGTGTTTGTATTTACACATATCTATATATAGTTCTGTTTGTTATCATCTATGTGCTTATGCAAATTTGCATACACCCATCCATATGTACTCAAACACTCATTATTACTTTTATTGTGCTGTGCTTATTATATCCACAATCAGTGCCACTTTTTCCCATCACCAAAAATAACTAATGTCTACTGTATAAAGCATAATTTCCCCACCCTTTCTGGTAACACCAATAAACATTGGTCTCTCTATATCTGTTCTTGTTTTCTTTTAAAAGAAGAAGGATCATATGATATTTGTCCTTATATGCTTAACTCATTTTACTTAACATTATACTGTCCAAACTATCATTTTATAATATGCTGCACAGACTCATCATTGTTCTTTATGATTGTGTAATATTTCATTATATGTATGTACCACAGTTTGTTTTTCCATTAATCTGTTGATGGACATTTTGGTTATTTCCATTTATTTATTATTGTGAATAAAGCAGCATTGAACGTAGGTGTGCATCAATCTGCTCATGTCATTATTCATTTGACTGATAACCAGAAGGTTGGTGATTTGACTCAATGGCAGTGAATTTGTTTTTGGTTTGGAAGGTCCTGAGAGTATATACCTAGCAGTGAGATTGCTGGATCATAAAGTTGTCCTATTTCTAGTTTTGTGAGAAAGTGCCATACCATTTTCCATAGTGGTTGTACTTTTTCATAGTTCCACCAGCAATGAATAAGGGTTCCAATTTTCTCATATCCTCCCCAAGAGTCGTTGTTATTTGCTTTGTTCTTCTTTTTTTAAATTTTTATACTCATTTGGATGAAAGTTTACAGAGAAAATTCATTTTCCATACAGATAGACATTTTGCCTCATAACATTGACTGCAATTCCCCACAATGTAATAGCTCTTTTTCCATTTCCTCCTCATAGTCACCTCTTTCTGGTGTCCTTTCCTCCCATGCAGTCCCCACCCCCCAGCTGTCTCCCTGTGCAACTACTACCCTTCTGTTCTCCCATGATTGATTTCTCCAGTTGTTATTTGCTTTTTTAATCAGTGCCATTTTACCGAGGGTGAGATGATATCTCACTGTAGTTCTGATTTGCATCTTGCTAATGGATAATGAACCCATTACAAAGAAAGTTTGTCCAACAAAATGTGGAAATTATAAAACATTATCATTAGTATCACACACAAGTATATTTCTGCTGAAGATAATTTTAAATGGTTGCAACACTGCATTGTTGTACTACTACAGAGAGGATATATAATATGGGATATCATTGCTGATGTCAGATAGATCTTGAATGAAAGAAGAGAATACCAGGAAGATGTTTACGTTTGTTTTATTGATTGTGCAAAGGCATTTGACAGAGTGGATCATAACAAATTATGGATAACATTGTGAAGAATGGAAATTCCAGAACACATAATTGTGCTTATGTGGAACCTATACATAGACTAAGAGGTAGTCATCTAAAAAGAACAATGGAATACTGCATGGTTTAAAATCAGGAATGGTGTGTGTCAGGGTTTTATCCTTTCGCCATATTTATTCAATCTGAATGCTGAGTAAATACTCCAAGAAGCTGGACTATATGAAAAAGGAAGTGGCATCAGGATAGGAAGAAGACTCATTAACAATAGGTGATAGGCAGATGATGCAGGCTTTCTTGCTGAAAGTGAAGAGGACTTGAAGCACTTACTGATGAACATAAAAGATTACAGCCTTCAGATTGCATTACATATCAATATAAAGAATAAAAAAATACTCACTACTGAACCAATAAGCAACATCAATGATAAACAGACCAAATATTGAAGCTGTCATGGATTTCACTTTACTTTGATCCACAACTAATTCCCATGGAAACAGCAATCAAGAAATAAAATGACATATTGGGTTAGGCAAATCTGGTGCATAAGACCTATTGAAAGTGTCAAAAAGCTATGATGTCACTTTGAGGACTAAGGTGTACCTGACCCAAGTCATGGTATTTTCAATTGTCTCATATGTATATGGAAGCTGGACGATGGAGCAAAATCTGGACAAGGAAGATTAAAGAATTATCTTTGAAATATGGTGTTGGTGAAGAATATTGAATATACCATGGAGTGCTAGAATGAAGAAATCTGTCTTGGAAGAAGTACATTAAGAATGCTCCTTACAAGTAAGGATGGTGAGACTTCATCTCACCATACTTTGGAAGTGTTTGCAGGAGGGCCTAGTCCCTGGAGAACAACATCATACTTGGAAAAGCAGAGGGTCAGGGAAAAAGAGGAACATCCTCAATGAGATGAATTGACACAATTACTACTACAATGGGCTCAAACAGAACAACAATTGTGGGGATGGTGTAGGATTGGGCAGTGTTTCATTTTGTTGTACGTAGGATCATTATGAGTCAAAAATGACTTGAAGACACTTAACAACAATAACGCAATGATTGTGAACTCCTGTTCATATATTTTTTTTGGCTGGCTGGATATTCTTTTTGTTGAAGGTTCTGTTCATGTCCTTTGCCCATTTTGTTATTTGTGTTGTTTGTCTTTTTGTTGTTGAATTGCTGTTAAAGATTTTAGAGATTAGACCTTTATAGGATAAATCATTTCTGACTTTTTCCTAGTCTGTAGGTTGTCCATTTACTCTTTTTTTAAAAATGCATTTTATTGAAATATAATTTATGTACAGTGAAATACACAAAACGAACATGACCTGGGTCAATGCTTTCTTTTTTTTCAGTGTTTCCTCCCCTTCCCTTCCACTCCTGGCAACCAACAGAGAAAGTTTCCATCCATATATAAACCTTTCCTTGACCCTTCACAACAGTGAACAAAGAATATATTTGTCCTTCTGTGATTGACTTATTTCACTCAGCATAATATCCTCCAAGTTCATCCACGTTATGTGGTGTTTTGCCGACTCTACATTATTTTTAATGCTGCATGGCATTCCATCGTGGTATGTACCATAGTTTGGTCATCCACTCTTCCATTGACGGGTATGTAGGTTGTTTCCATCCCATACTTTTGCTATTGTTAATAGGGCTGTGATGAACGTGGGTGTGCAAATATCTGTTGCTGTCCTGGATCTCACCTCTCTGGGATATATACCTAGTAATGGAATTGCTGGGTCAAATGGTATCTCCAATTCCAGTTTTCTAAGGAATTGACATATTGCTTTCCACAGTGGCAGTATCACTTCACAGTCCCACCAGCAGTGCATGAGAGTCCCAATCTCTCTACATCCCTACCAGCATTTGTTATTTTCTATCTTGATAAACCTTGCTGTGGTGATTATGTTTTTGTGTCAACTTGGCTGGGCCTGGTTGAATGGCTGGGAAGCTGAATGTAGTATTCTCCATGATGGGTCTGGTAATCAACTCCTTGGTGGAATCTACTGTGAGCAGTTGAGTAGCTCCTTTGGGTATGTGGTCTGCTTCCATATATAAGCAACAGCTTTGGGAATGGTCTCTAGGCTGTGGCATGCTTGGACTCTGCGTGTAGCTGTGTCATTGCTCAGCAGCCTGCTATTCTCTGCCGACCTTGGGACTTAAAATGGACCTAAATTAATGGCCTGCCATGTGGTTTGGTAACATCTTGACTGTGCCTTTTTACTAGTCAACATTGGGCTTGGCAGCCTCAGCAACCAGGATCTGTCTGAGTGAAGAAATGCCTCTAGCTCCAGTGGGCTGGGAGCAGGAGGCAGAGCTGGACCCCAAGGTTGATGGGTTTTCACCCAGCCCCAAGAGCCTGGCATTTTGAACTTGGACTTAAAGCCTCCAAACTGTGAGAGAATAAACTCCTATTAGTAAGGCCATCCCATTTGTGGTATATTTCTGTCAGAGTGGCACTTGGTAACCAGAACATTTGCCATCACTGCTGGGGTGAGATGGTATCTCATTGTTTTGATTTGCATCTTTCTGATGGCCAATGATTGTGAGCATCTCTTCATGTATTAGCTGGCCTGAATATTCTCCTTGATGAAGTGTCTATTTATGCCTTCTGCCCATTTTTCAATAAGATTTTTAATTCTTTTGATTTTGAGGTGTTGGAGTTTTCTATAAATCTTAGAGATAAGTCCCTTGCCAGATATATAATTATCAACAAGTATGAATTTTTTGCTGTCATTTTTGTTATATACTTTTTTTGTGGTGATTTCTGTTTTCCATATAAATTTTTCTGTGCTGAGCTCATTTTGTTTATGAATCGTGTTATCATTTCCTTCATTGCCATTGTTTTAGTATTTGCTAAATATTTGTGCTGGTCCTCTTTTTTATTTTGATGTGAAGGTTTATCATTTTTCTTTAAGATTATCCTGTGATTTATAGTTTTCTTCTCAAGTTTAGAACAGTCCATTCTATCTTGTAGTTGTCTTGACTTCCCTACCATTTAGAAGTTCTGTAACTACACAATTTTTCCCCTCTTTTTGGTTTGTAGTTGTCCTCATTTGTCATTGATGTCACCGGTTCCCTGTTTACAGTCTTGTAGGCTTATTTACTTTGGATACTTCCATAGCTGGGTTGGTTTCTGGATTATGTTCTCATGTGTGTTAATGGTCAGTTGTTGTTTGCTGCTGTTGCTTCTCTATCCAAAGGACTCCCTTTGACATCTCTTGTCAGGTTGGTCTGGTTTTAACAAACTCTCTTAATTTCTGCTTATCTGTGAATGTCCTGATTTCACCATCATATTTGAGGGACAATTTTGCTGGGTATATAAATCTTGGTTGGAAATTTTTCTCTTTCAGGGTTTTATATATACCATCCCATTGTCTTCTCACCTGCATGGTTTCTGCTGAGAAATCTGAGCTGTCTTACTGGTTGCCCCTTTTAGGTACCTTTTCATTTTTCCCATGCTGCTCTCATGATTCTTTCTTTGTCTTTGGTTTTGGGGAGTTTGATGATGATATGTCTTGGCGATTTTCTTTTGGTGTCTATCCTGTTTGGTGTTCATTGGACTTCCTGAATGGATATATTCTCATCTTTCATCATACCAGGAAAATTATCTTCCATCAAATCTTTGACTATTTTTTCTGTGGTTTTATTTGTTTCTTCCTGTTCTGGAATTCTGATTACATTTTGTTTTGATCTTTTTTTCTGATTGATCCCTTTCCAAAGAATATTGAGATATTTGCCTTCAATCTCATTAATTCTGTCTTGCATTGATTCATTTCTACTTTTTGGCCATTCAATGTCTTACCTATTTCTGAAAATATAGTATTAATCTTCTGGTTTTCTATGTGTAAATTTTGTATCATTTCTAATTTTTCATTTATTTTGTCATTTTGCTCTTGTATTGTCTTTTGAAATTGTTGTAGGTTTTTCTATGCATTTTCCTCAATTTTATCAATGTTTTTTTCTTGATCTGTCTCTCAATTCATTGAAGATACCTAAATAAAATTCTTTTGAATTCCTTATCAGGGATTTCCAATGCTGAGTCTTCCTCAGGGATGTGTTTTAAGTCTGTATCCTGGTCTCTCGTTTCTCCTACTTTATCTTGCTTTTTTTGTGTGCACTGTGATGCTCTGTTGTGTCCAAGGCATTATGACATTTTTGTGTTTATATTTAATTGGTGATGGTATGTTGAAGTGACTTGCCCATGAACTGTGCTTCTTTATTTCCTAGTTGGCAGCACTTACACGCTCAATACCTGACTCCTTTCCCGTTGTCAGCCTCCTGTATATCTCTGCTGTCCTTGGCAAACAGAGCTCATTCTTAGGTTGCTGGAATTGATGTCATAATGCTGTCACTTTAAAAATCCAAAATGCCTGCTGCTTGTAAACATTCAAAATGATACACTCTCAGTCACTTTAAATATCCTACATGGCTGCCTCTTTTAAACAATCAAAATGGCTCCACCCTCTGGACAATGGAAAGTCCACAGCTCAGGTTGTATCCCTCCTTGTTGTTTCCCTTCCTAGTCAAAGGGCACCAACCCAGTTGTCCCTGCAGCCCTTTGCCACCAGGGCTGATCTTCAGGTCAATTCTCAGGTCCCAACACCAGCTAGAAATATTCAGGCTGTTGGTCCAGTCAGAGTAGCTGACAGTCCAGTGCTCCAACCATCTCTGTACTCACTGTTTTCCTTCAGGTTTTTCCACTAGTTGGTGCCTAATCCACTTCTGAATACTTCCTTTCAAAACTCAGGGCTTCAGAATTATCTTCTGTATCTCTGTCAATTGGTTTCTCTTTTCTTTGTTGAACAGGGTCTGTGTAGCTTGTCTGCCTATTTCTCCATCTTCTGGGTACATAATTCTTGGTTGAAAATTTTTCTCTTTCAGGGTTTTACATATACTATCCCATTGTCTTCTCAACTGCATGATTTCTGCCGAAAAATCTGAGCTTAGTCTTATTTGTTGCCCCATGTACGTAACTTTTTGTTTTTCCTGTGCTGCTTTCAGGTTTCTTTCTTCATCTTTAGTTTTGGTGTATTTGATGATGATATGTGTTTGTGATTTTCTTTTGGGGTCTATTCTGTTTGGGGTTCATTGGACTTTTTGAATGTATATATTCTCATCTTTCATCATACCAGGAAAATTCTCTTCCAACAAATCTTTGACAATTTTTTCTGTGGTTTTATTTGACTCTTCCTGTTCTGGAATTCTGATTATATGTAGGTTATTCCTTTTCATGGTATCCCACATGAACCTTAGGCTTTCTTCATTTTGTTTTGATCTTTTTTTCTGATTGATTGCTTTCTAAA
>NW_006922036.1:708270-709511 GCF_000298275.1 Orycteropus afer afer | reverse complement strand
ATAATTATTTTTAATTCCTTTTCAGGGAGTTCCAATGCTGAGTCTCCCTCAGGGATGTGTTTTGGTTCTGTATACTGATCCCTTGTTTCTCCTACTTTATCTTGCTTCTTCTTGTGGACTGTGATACTCTGTTGTATCCAAGGCATTGTGACATTTATGTGTTTTTACTTAATTTGTGATTGTATGTTGGAGTGACTTGCCCACGTTTTTCATTTTCTTTGTATGTTATCTACGTAAGCAGGGTACTGTGCTGTGCTCCTCTATTTGCTAGTTGATGGCACTTATACTCTCACCACCTGCCTCTTTTTGTTGTCAGCCTCCCATATGTCCCTGCCATCCTTGGCAAACACAGCCTATTCTTGAGTCCCTGGAATCTGAATGAGAAAGATGTCACTTTAAAATCTAAAATGGCCATTGCTTGTAAACATTCAAAATGGCTGCACCCCCAGTCACTTTAAATATCCAAAATGGGCGGTGCTTAGAAACAATAAAAAATGGTTACACTCTGTGGACAGTGGAAAATCCACAGCTCTTGCTGTTTCCCTTCCTAGTCATAGGCCACTGGCTTAGTCATCATTGCAGCCCCTGGTGACCAGGGCTGATCTTTAGGTAAATTCTCAGATCCCATCACCACTTGAAAATATTCAAGCTGTTGGTTCCATCAGAGTAGCTGACAGCCCGCTGCTCTGGCTATCTCTGTACTCACAGTTTTTATTTGGGTTTTTCCACTAATTGGTGCTTAATCCACTTCTGTGTACTACCTTTGAAAGCTCAGGGTTCTAGGATTATCTTCTGTATCTCTGTCAATTGGTTTCTCTTTTTTTGTTGAAGAGGGTCTGTGGAGCTTGTCTGCCTATTCCTCCATCTTACTGGAAGTCTCATTTACTCTTTTAATAATTTTTTTAAAACATATTTTTATTGTTATTTGGGTGAAAGTTTATAGAGCAATTTCATACACATATTGTCTCATGACATTGACTGCAATTTCCCACTATGTAACAGCTCTCTCCCCACTTTCTTCTTTAGTTACCTCTTCCCTGTGTCCTTCCCTCCCATGAATTCCTGCCCCTTGAGTGGTCTCCCTGTGAATACACTGCCTTTCTGTTCTCCCGTGATTGATCTTTCTGAGGAGTGTATCTCTACCTGATGTAAATGTTCAGCCCATATGCTAGTCTTTTATTTGTCTGGAAGCCACAGGAGTGAGCACAATTCCAGACCTGAAGAGTAGCTAGGGGCCATAG
>NW_006922036.1:706743-708003 GCF_000298275.1 Orycteropus afer afer | reverse complement strand
AGATTTACAGAGCAAATTCACTTTCCATACAGCAGTTCACATATACTTTGTCTCATGACATTGACCACAGTTTACCACAATGCAACAGCTCCCTTCCCACTTCCTTCCCATAGTTACCTCTTCCCAGTGTCCATCGCTCCATGCACTCCTGCCCCTGAGCTGTCTCCCTGTGCATAGGCATGCCTTCTTTCTCAATGATTGTTCTCTCCAAGCGGTGTATCTACCTCAGGTAAATGTTCAACTTATATGCCTGTCTTCTGTTTGGCTGGAAGCCATGGATGTGGGTTCAATTACAGACCTAAAGGGCAGCTAGGGGCCATAGTCTCAGTGGTTCCACCAGGTTCTATAGGACCAGCAAAACTGGTCCCCCTCCTTTTTTTTTCTCCAAATGATTTTGAGTTTTGTTCCACATTGTTCTCTCTCTCTATCAAGGATCTCCTACATAGATTCCCTTCCAAGTGGATGACAGTGATAGCTGGGCACCATCTAGGTCTTCTGGTCTCATAGTCATATAGGCTGCAGATCAGATGGTGTACCAGTCGCTAGGAATAATTGTTTACATGAATTTTGGTTTTCTTCATTCTTCTTGGCTCTGGATGAGGAGAGATCCATCGTTGCATCTAGATGGCAGCTAGCTAGCTTTTAAGATCCCAGTCACTACTTGCCAAAGTAGGAGGTGGAAAATGTTTTCTATAGTATGTTATGCCAATTGAGCTTGATGTCCCTTGCGACTGTGGTCCCAAGCCCACAGGTTCAATTACTCGGTCCCTCTGGGTAGCTGGCTATGACGAAGCAGTGACCACAAACTTGCCCCTTGTTAGCTCTACTATACACCTGAGAATTATGATCATTCACATAAACTTATAGGACCATTGTCTGCCAACGCTATATATGTTCTTGGATACACTCCCCATTACATAGACATAACTAATCATTCAGCCTGTCCACGCATCTATCCACCCATATACCCATGCTTTCCTTCACTGACAACACAATACTGTATGTGCAAAAGGGTTCATATTTGTTGTCTGTACCACCCATGTACCTCTCTATGTCTTTTTCATCCTCAATGGTGCCATATTGGTCACTCACATTGGGTACATTGCCCTTCTCCTCACCCAAATCAATACTTATCTCTATCTATCAGTGTTCCCTTTCCTCCCCTCTGATCCCTGGTAACCAACAAAGAAAATTTCCTTCTATAGATAAACCTTTCCTTAACTTTTACAATAATGGACTAATACAATATTTGTCCTTTTG
>NW_006922036.1:698056-701973 GCF_000298275.1 Orycteropus afer afer | reverse complement strand
GTATGTCTCCTTTTTTGGTATTTTCACGTAAATTCTTCTGCTAGTTGGGGTTTAGTCCACTTCTATATCCTTCCCTTCAAGGCTCAGGGGTCCAGGATTATCTTCTGTGTCTGTGTTATTTTGTTTCCCTTTTCTTTGTTGAAGAGGGTCTGTGCAGTGTCTCTGCCTAGTCTGCCATTTTGGCAGAACTCCTCTTTTTTTAAAAAAAATAATTTTGAGTTTTTTTTCTACGTTGTTCTCCCACTCTACCTAGGATCTCCTACGCAGATCTCCCTTCAAATGGTTGACAGTGATAACCAGGTACCACCTAGTTCTTCTGGTCTCATGGTCATATAGACTGAGGATCACATGGTGTACCAGTCCCTTGGATTAATTGTTTCCATGTGTCTCTGGTTTTCTTCATTCCTCTTTGCTCTGGATGAGGAGAGACTCTCTGTTTCATCTACATGGCTGTTTGCAAGCTTTTAGGATCCTAGTTGCTATTCACCAAAATAGGACGTGGAACAATGTTTTTGTGTAGTGTTATGCCAATTGAACTTGATGCTCCCTGGGACCACAGTCCCAAGCCCACACATCCAACTACTGGTTACCTCTGATTAGTTGGTTTTGTGCAAGAAGTCACCACAACTTTGTCCCTTGTCAGCTCTACTATATACCTGGAAATTCATACAGAACATACAAATACACTTGTAGAAACATTGTCTGCCAACCCTATACATGGTCATGGGCACACTCCCCCCTTCCTAGACATACCTGATCATTCAGTCTGTCCACTCATCTATCCACCCATATATCAATGTTTGCCATCACTGACAATGCAGTACTGTATGTGTGAAAAGGTTCATCTTTGTTGTCTGTACCTTTCTCTGTCTTTCTCTTCCTCAATGCCACTGTGTTGCTCACTCACATTTGGTGCATTGCCCTTCCCTTCACCCAAATCAATACTTGTCTATACCTATTTAGCAGTGTTCCCTCCCCTCCCCTCCCACTCCTGGTATCCAACAAAGAAAATTACCCTCCATATATAACCTTTCCTTGACTTTTCACAATAGTGGACTACTACAATATTTGCCCTTCTCTGATTGATTTATTCCACTCATCATAGTTCATCCATGTTATGTGGTGTTTTGTAGATTCCATGTTATTCTTTAGCATTGCATAGTATTCTGTTGTGTTTTATATTTGCCATCGTTTGGTTATCCATTCTTCTGTTGATGGGCACCTAGGTTGTTTCCATCTTTTTGCTATTGTAAACACTTCTGTGGTGACCACAAGTGTACATAAATCTGTTCTTGTTCTGGCTCTTACTTCTTTAGTATATATACCTAGTAATGGGATTGCTGGATCAAATGGTGTTTCTAATTCCAACTTTCTAAGGAATTGCTGTACTGCTTTCTACAGTGACTGTACCATTTTACAGTCCCACCAGCAGTGTTTGAGATTCCCAATCTTTCCACATCCTCACTAGCATTTGTTATTTTCTGTTTTGTTGAACTTTGCTATTAGTGCTGGGGCAAGATGGTATCTCATTGTTTTGATTTGCATCTCTCCAGTGTGCTCTGGTGTTGTAGTGCCTAAGGCATTTGATTGCTAACCAGAAGGCTGATGGTTCAAATCCACCAGCCACTCCTCGGAAGGAAGATTGCGGAATCTAGTTTTGTAGGATACTGCATCAGAAACCCAAGGAGGGGTTGCTATGAGTCAGATCTGACTTGATAGCAGTGAGTTTAATGGCTAATCATCATGAACATTTCTTCATGTGTTTGTTGGTCCCCTGAATATCTACTTTGGTGAAGTGCCTTTTCATGTCTTCTGCCCATTTTATAATTGGATTGTTTGTCTTCTGGGTGTTAAGCTTTTGGAGTTTTCTATAAATTTTAGAGATAAGCCCTTTGTCAGATATGTCATTACCGAATATTTCTTTCCCAATCTGTAGGTTCTCTTCTGACTCTTTTGGAGAAGTATTTGGAAGCACATAACTAGTTATTAGAAGGTCCCATTCATCTAGTTTATCCTCTGCTGTTTGTATGTATTGATAGTCTATTTATGCCATATATAAGGGGCCCTAAATTTTCCCCAATGTTTTCCTTGAGGAATTTTATAGTTTTAGGTTTCACATTTCAGTCTTTGATCCATCTGGGGTTAGTTTTTTGTATGGTGTGAGGTACAGATCTTGTTTCATTTTTCTGCAAATGGATATCCAGTTTTGCCAGCACCATTTGTTAAACACAATATCTTTCCCATTTAATGGATTTCAGACTTTTATGAAAGATCAGTTGACCATAGGTTGAGGGATCTATTTCTGGGTTCTCAATTCTATTCTACTGCCCTATGTGTCTGTTGTACCAACACCAGGCAGTTTTGACTACTGTGGCTATCTAGAAGGTTTTGAGATCCAGGAGTGTGAGACTTCCTACACTGTTCTTCTTCTTCAATAGTGTTTTACTTATCCAAGGTCTCTTCCCTTTCCAAATAAAATTAGTGATTGTTTTTTCCATATCCTTAAAGAAGGTTGATGGGATCTGGATTGGAATTGCATTGAATGTATAAATTGCTATGGGTAGAACTGACATTTTCACAATGTTCAACCTTCCTATGCATGAACATGATATGTTCTTCCACTTATGTAGATCTCTTATGATTTCTTGAAATAGTCTTTTGTAGTTTTCTTTGTACAGGTCTTTTGTATGTCTGGTAAAATTTATTCCCAAGTATTTTATTTTATTTTTTTTTGGTAGCTATTGTAAATGGCTTTTTTTTTTTTTTTTTTTGGTTTTTTTAAATTTTTTTTTTTTTTTTTTTTCTTTTTCAGCAATCTCTTTGCCGATGTAGAGGAATCCAACTGATTTTGTATGTTGATCTTGTATCCCGCCACTATGCTAAATCTCTCAATTAGTTCCAGTAGTTTTTTGTTGAGTCTCTTGGATTTTCTATGTATAGGATCATATCATCAGCAAATAGAGAGAGTTTCCTTACCATTTTGGGTGCCTTTGACTTCCATTTCTTGCTTTATTGCTCTGGCTAGGACTTCCAGTACAATGTTGAATAGAAGTGGTGATAGAGGGCATCCTTGTCTGGTTCCTGTTCAAAAGGGAATGGTTTCAGTCTCTCTTCATTGAGAATAATGTTAGCTGTTGGTTTTGCATATAATGCCCTCTATCATGTTGAGGAACGTCCCTTCTATTCCTATTTTGCTGAGAGTTTTGATCAGGAATGGGTGTTAGATTTCATTAAATGCCTTTTCTGCATCAATTGATATGATCATGTGGTTCTTTTCCTTTGATTTATTCATGTGATAGGTAATGTTGGTTATTTTTCTAATGTTGAACCATCTTTGCATACCTGATATGAACCCCACTTGGTCCAAATATATTATTTTTTGGATATTTTATTGGAGTCTTGTTGTTGTTGTTGTTAGGTGTCATTGAGTTGTTTCTGACACATAGTGACCCCATGCACAGCAGATGAAACACTGCCTGATCCTGTGTCAGCTCCATGATCCCTGCCATACTTGACCCCATAATCACAGCTGCTGTGTCAATCCATCCCATTGAAGGCCTCCCCCTTGTTTGTAGACCCTCCACCCTACCAAGAATGACATCTTTCTCCAGGAAATTGTCCCTTCTGACAACATGACCAAAATAGGTAAGACGAAGTCTGGCCATTCTCGCTTCTGAGGAACATTTCAAGTGCACTTACTCCAGGACAGATCTATTAGTTCTTTTAGCAGTCCATGGTACTTTCAGCATTCTTCGTCAGCACCCCAATTCAAAAGCATCAACTATTCTTCTGTCTTCCTTATTCACTGTCCAGCTTTCACATGCATACAAGGCAATTGGAAATATCATGGCTTGTGTCAGGCACACCTTAGTCCCCAAGGAGACCTCCTTGCTCCTCAGCACTTGAAACAGTTCCTT
>NW_006922036.1:679749-680195 GCF_000298275.1 Orycteropus afer afer | reverse complement strand
AGATTTAGAATCATTTCTAATTTTTCATTTATTTTGTGATTTTGTTCTTGTATTTTCTTCCAAAATTCTTCTAAATTTTTTTCTGTGCTTTCTTTGGTCTTTCTCTCAATTCTTTGAAGATACCTAAAGACAATTCTTTTGAATTCCTTATCAGAGAGTTCCAATGCTGCTTTTTCCTCAGGGATATGTTTTGCATCTGTATCCTGCTCCCTTGTTTCTACCACTTTATCCTGCTTCTTTGTGTGGACTGTGATGATCTGTTGTTTCTGACACATCGTGCCACTGTTGTATTTAGATCTCTGTTAAGTGTTTGTGAAGAGCAGCCAAGGGTGATTCAGGCTCTTCTTGGTGTTTTTTTTTTTTATCATTGGCCTGTTGCTGGAGAAGGAGGTAGTGGCTCTAGCTCAGTAAGTGCAGTTGCAGAAGGTTTGGGTGTATTTGTGTCT
>NW_006922036.1:677421-678913 GCF_000298275.1 Orycteropus afer afer | reverse complement strand
TGGGCCCAGAAGGTAGGTGGGAGTGGGGGATGGCTGTACTTCCGTTCACCAAGCGTGTGTGGGGTATAAGAGTAACAAGAGGAATATCCTACCTTTTCAGTCTTGCAGGTCTGGAGGGTCCTTGGGGTTGCCAGAAAGCAGAATGTGTTCTTAAGACCCAGGAATCTACAAGAGCACTGTCTCTTTGAATATCCAAAATAGTCAAGCCATTTTTCAAACCTTCAAAATGGTGGCGTCCTCCGGACCGGCAAAAGTCCACAGCTCAGCCCACCTTTCTCTTGACCTTCTCCGTTTGTTCCCCAAACACTGTGCACAGTCCTCCGTGAAGTCTCTGGCTAGCAGGGTGCTTTGTAGTTTAATTCTTAGGCCTTACCACCACTCGGGAATCTCCAAGCTGTTTATGCCATCAGGATCGCTCAGTAACGCTGCCAGACCACAGCTCTGTATGTCTCCTTTTTTGGTATTTTCATGCAAATTCTTCTGCTAATTAGGGTTTAGTCCACTTCTATATCCTTCCCTTTAAGGCTCAGGGGTCCAAGATTATCTTCTGTGTCTGTGTTTAGGGTTTCCCTTTTCTTTGTTGGAGAGGGTCTGTGCAGTCTTTCTGCCTAGTCAGACATCTTGCCACAGTCTCTCTGGTGCATAAATTGGAATAATAGTCATATTAATGGGTCTTCCTTGTAGGCATATGGATATTATCCTCTCAATGACAGCATTGTACTTCAGGACAGATCTTGAAACATCCTTTTTGATGATGAATGCCACACCATTCCTCTTCAAACTGTTATTCTTGGCATAGTAGATCACATGGTTGTCTGTCAAAATGTCCAAAACCAGTCCATTTCAGCTCACTAATGGACTATTGTAGTCTACTGGCTAGTATTTTGTGGAAAATTTATGTACCTATTTTCATGAGGGATATTTGTCTGTAGTTTCCTTTTAGTGATGTCTTTGCCTGGATTTAGTATCAAGTTATGCTTGTTGTCATAAAATGAATTTGGGAGGATTCCATTCTTTTTATGTTCTGCAATAGCTTGAGTAGGATTGGTGTCAGTTTTTCTGTGAATGTTTGGTAGAATTCTCTAGTGAAATCACGTGGGCCATGGCTTTATTTTTGTTGGTAATTTTGTTGATGACCTGTTCAGTTTCTCCTTTTGTTATGGGCCTGTTTAACTTTTCCACCTGTCCTGCTAGTTTAGGTAAGTCATATATTTCTAGACATCTGTCCATATCTTGATTTTCAAATTTGTTGTAGTATTGGTATCCTGAGGTTATCCTTTTTATTTTTTTGGTTTTGTTGTAATGTCACCTGTGATAGTTGGAGCTGTGTGTCAACTTGGCTGGACCCCAGTTCTGTGTGGTTGTTCCCATGATGGGATCAGATGACTGAGTTCTGAGTGGCCAGTCTGCCCAAGGGGAGTTTCCCTAGGGGTGTGGCCTGCTTGCAATGATATCCAAGGACAATCTGGAAGAACAGCATTTCTTAAAGAAT
>NW_006922036.1:666830-677116 GCF_000298275.1 Orycteropus afer afer | reverse complement strand
AAATCTCTCTCTCTCTCTCTCTCTCTCTCTATATATATATATATATACTTTGCTGGTTTTTTGTGTTTCTCTAGAGAACCCAATCTAACACATCACCCAATTCATTTCTCTCTCTCTCTCTCTCTCTATATATATATATATATACTTTGCTGGTTTTTTGTGTTTCTCTAGAGAACCCAATCTAACACATCACCCAATTCATTTCTTATTCATGTTATTTGTATTATCTCCCTCTTTTCTTTTGTTAAATTTGCCCATGTTTTATCAACTTTATTAATCTTTTCAAAAACCAACTTCTGGTCTTGTTGATATTTTGTATTATCTTTCTATTTTTTGTTTCATTTATTTCTGCTTGAATATTTATTATTTCCTTTTCTATTTTTTGTGACTAGGCTTTTCTTGCTGTTCTTTTTCTTCTAATTGTTGGTGATGTTGGTTTAAGGTGTTGATTTTGGCCCTTTCTTCTTTTTTGATGTGTGCATTTATTGCTATAAATTGGTCCCTGATCACTGCTTTTGCTATTTCCCAATGATTTTGATATGTTGAGTTTTCATTCTTGTTTGAGTCAAGGAATTTTTCAATTTCCTTTTTAATTTCTTCTATTACCCAGTCATTTTTTAAGGAGGGTATTGTTCAGTTTCCATGTGTTTGCTTTTTTTCCATTGATATTCCTATTGTTTATTTCTAATTTGATGGCATTGTGATCTGAGAAGACACTTTACAGTATTTCTATATTTTTAAATTTATTAAGGCTTGCTTTATGGCCTAACATATGGTCTATCATGGAGAATGCCCCATGTTCACTGGAAAAGAGTGTATAATATGTTGTTGTTGGGTGAAGTGCTCTGTACATGTCTATAAGGTCAAATTGGTGGATTGTATTGTTTAGTTCTCTGTGTCTTTATTTAGTTTCTTTCCCATTGTTCTATCTTTCATTGAAAGCAGTGTATTAAAGTCTCCTGCTATGATTGTGGAGTCATCTATTTGTCTTTTCAATTCTGTTAAATTCTGATATGTATTTTGGGGCTCTTTCATTGGGTCCATAGATTTTTTTTTTTTTTTTAATTTATTGTAAGAGTTTGTTGTACATTCAACATTATGTGTACATTTAGTTTCCCTCCCCATTTACCATCCCCAGCCCTAACCCAGTCTCTTCCCCCCCCCCCGTCCAGTAACCCTCCCCTCTATCCATGCCCCCATAGTTATGCACTCCTGTTTTTCCTGCATTTCCTTTGTGTGAATGTTGCCCCTCTGGTGCCCTGTGGTTGATTGTTCCAAGGGATGTATTTCCATAGAGTACATGGGTGCATCACCCTGGGTTGAGTGGTCTGCAGGTACATCTTGTTTATTATTAGGATGAGAGCCAGCCCTTGGGAGTGAGCTTTATTCTATGCCCAGAATGTATCCCAGGACCGTAGTATTGGGGTCTCACCAGATTCCATCTGACCAGTAATTATGGTCATTATTGAGTTTTTGGATTTTCTTCTGTTTTTCCTCCCACTCTATCCAGGATCTCCCGATTTGACCCTTTCCTGAATGATTGGCATTGGTAGCCTACACCATCTAGTTCTTCTAGTGAGACTAGGGCTGATTGTTTCCAAATGCCCCTCTTCTTCACTTCTGACAATAGGATATCATTAGGTGCATCTTAGTTGGCCGCTTGAAAGCTTTTAAGACCCCAGTCACTACTCACCAATATAGGATGAAGAACAAGGCTTTTATGTATTTTGTTGTGCCAATTGAGTCTAGTGTCCCCCAGTATTATGGTCCTGAGAGGGTAGATCCATTGGATCTCTCTCCCACAGTGTCTGCATGTCTGTGAGTGATTACTCTGTTTTCTATTGTTTCTGTAAAGATTGCAGGTATTTTGTATCACTGGTATCTGTGCAAGATTAGCCTCAGCTGAATCAATCCTTGGTCTAGAATATCCTCTTTTTCACTGACCCCCATCTGATCCTCTCAGGTGGTTGGTTATGTGTTTATCTGTAGCCTGGTGTTTGGTGTTAATGGTAATGCAGTATTGTGGGCATACTGGTTGGTATTAGCATCTGTCATCTATCTCCTTTGGTGTCCTCCCTTTTCCTAATGTTGTCATGGTGGTCACAGACTCTTTCCATACATCTCTCCCCTTACCTACATAAGCATGTGGGCAATAACTAGCCTGGAATTGATCCCTCCCCTTCCCTCCTATTGTAGTTACCTAGTGCTGCTCTGACAAGAATATACCACAAATGGGATGGCCTTAACAAACAGGAGTTTATTCTCTTACAGTTTGGAGGCTTTAAGACCAAGTTCAAAGTGCCAGGCTCTAGGAGCTGGGTGAAATCCCCTCAACGTTGGGGTCCAGCTCTGCCTCCAGCTCATGGCCCAATGAGCTAGAGGCATTTCTTCACTCAGACAGCTGCTAGCTGCTGAGGTTGACAAACCCAAAATAGACAAATAAAAAGGCACAGTCCTGATGTTACCAAACCACATGGCAGGTCACTAATTTAAGTCCATTGTAACTCCCCAGGTTGGCAGAGCATGGCAGGCTGCTGAACAATGACATGGGTTCATGCAGGGTCCAAGTGTGCCATAGGCTAGAGACCATTTCCCAAGGCTTCTGCTTATATACAGGAAGCAGACCACATTCCCTAAGGCAACTATGCAGTTACTCCCAGTAGATTCCACCATGGAGCTGATAACCGGTCTCATCATGGAAAATACTACATCCAGCTGCCCAGCCCCTCAACCAGGCCCACCTGAGTTGACACACAAACTGAACTACCACACCTCCCCACCTTGGTAACCTAAAAAGTGAGTTCCCTTTCGCAAGCAAACCCTTCTTTTTTCTTTTTACACTACTGGGCTCATACAGTATTTGTCCTTCTGCGATTGACTTCTTTTACTCAGCATAATGTCCTCCAGGCTCATCCATGTTGTGAGATGATTTTCACATCCCTCACTGTTCTTTAATGTAGCATAGTATTCCATTGTGTGCATGTACCATGATTTGGTTATCCACTCCTCCGTTGATGGGCAATTTATGTTGTTTCCATCTCTTTGGTGCAGGGAACTGTGCTGTGATGAACATGTTGTTGTTATGTGCCGTCAAGTCATACCTGACTCATAGCGACCCCTCCTTGGGTTTCCGAGGCAGTATCACTACGGAAGTAGGATTGCCCAACCTTCCTTCCGAGGAGTGGCTGGTGGGTTTGAACCGCCAGCCATCGTGATGAACATAGATGTACATATGTCTGTTCATGTCCTGTCTCTCACTTCTTTAGGATATTGCTGGGTGGAATTTCTGGGTCAAATGATATTTCTGTTTTCAGCATTTTAAGGAAACACCATACCATATTCCCCAATGGTTGTACCATTTTAAGATTCCACCAGCGGTGCACAAGTGTTCCAATCTCTCTGCAACTTTGCCAGCATTTGTTATTTTTTGTCCTGTTGAACTTTGCTATTATTGCTGGGGTGAGATGATATATCATGGTTGTTTTGATTTGCGTCTCTCTAATGACTAATGGGGAGCTCTGGTAGTGTACTGCCTAAGGCACTTGACTGCTACCCAGAAGGCTGGCAGTTCAAACCCACCAGCCACTCCTCAGAAGGAAGGTTGGACAATCTACTTCCGTAGTGATACTGCCTCAGAAACCCAAGGAGGGGTCACTGTAAGTCAGGTCTGACTTCATGGTACATAATAACAACAACAACAACTAATGATTGCAAACAATTTCTTTTGTGTTTGTTCAATTCTTTTGCCCATTTATGAATTAGGTTGTTTGTCTTTTTGGGGTTGAGGTGTTGAAGTTTTCTATAGATTTTGGAGATAAGTCCTTTATCATATATGTCATAGGCAAATACTTTCTCCCAATCTGTAGGTTATCTTCTTACCCTTTTGATGAAGTTTTTCAATGTGCATAAAAATTTAATTTTTAAAAGGTCCCAGTCATTTAGCTTCTCTTCTACATCGTGTGCATTCTGAGTTTTGCTTGATAGTCTATTTATGCTGTAAATTAGGGCTCCCCGATTTGTCCCTATTTTATCTTTGATGAATTTTATAGTTTTGGGTTTTACATTTAAATCTTTGATCCACATTGAGTTTGTTTTTATGTATGGGGTGAGGTATGGGTCTTATTTCATTTTTCTGCAAGTTGATATCCAGTTTTGCCAGCACCATTTGTTAAAGAGGCTGTCTCTTCCCCATTTAATGGGTTTTGGACCTTTGTCAAAGATCAGCTCTCCATAGATGGATGGGTCTACATCTGGACTTTCAATTCTTTTCCATTGGTCTCTCTGTCTATCATTATTAATATTGAAATTAATATTGCCACTCCTGCTTTTTTTTTTTATTAGTATTTGCTTCATATATCTTTTTCCAACTGTTGATTTTTAGTCTATTTTTGTCTTTACCTCTAAATTGTGTCTCTTGCAGCATGTACCAATACCATGCTGTTTTGACTACTGTGGCTGTATAGTAGGTTTTAAGATCCGGGAATGTGATCCCTCCCACTTTGTTCCTCTTCAGAAGTGCTCTGCTTATCCAAGGTCTCTTTCCTTTCCATACAAAGTTAGTAATTAGTTTTTCCAAGTCCTTAATTTTTTTTTTTTTTTTAATCTGGATCAGGATTCCATTAATTGTGTAAATTGCTTTAGGTAGTATTGACATTTTCACAGTATTCAGCCTACCTATCCATGAACAAGGTAGGTTCTTCCATTTATGTAGTGCCTTTGTTGTCTCTTGTAGTAGTGTTTTATAGTTTTCTTTGTATAGGTATTTTGTGTCTCTGGTAAGGTTTATTTTTAGATATTTTATCTTTCTAGTAGCTATTGTAAATGGTATTGTTTCCCTTATTTCTTTATCAGAGGACTCTTTATTGGTGTAGAGGAATCCAACTGATTTTTGTATGTTGACCTTGTATCCTGCCACTTTGCTGAACTTCTTTATTAGTTCCAGTAATTATTTTGTTGAGTCTCTTGGGTTTTCTATGTACAGGATCATATCATCCAAAATAGAGATAGTTTTACTTCCTCTTTGTCAATTTTTGTGCCTTTTATTTCTCTTTCTTGCCTTCTTGCCCTGGCCAGGACTTCCAATACAATGTTAAATAGAAGTAGTGGTAGAGGTCATCCTTGTCTGGTTCCTGTTCATAAGGGAAATGCCTTCAGTCTTTCTCCATTAATAATGATGTTGGCCATTGGCTTTGCATATATACCTTTTATTATGTTGAGGAATTTCCCTTCTATCCCTATTTTGCTGAGAGTTCTGAACAGGAAAAGGTATTGGATTTTATCAAATACCCTTTCTGCATTGATTGATATAATCATATGGTTCTTTTCTTTAGTTTTGTTTATGTGGTAGATTACATTGATTGTTTTTCTGATGTTGCATACCCTTGCACACTTGGTATGAATCCCACTTGGTCAGGATATATTATTTTTTTGATATGTTGTTGGATTCTGTGGCTAGGATTTTGATGAAGATTTTTGCATCTTCCATAGATATTTATTATGGTTATGTCCTCATGTTCAACTCATCCTTCAATCATTACATAACATCTTTCCTTGTCTCTTATGTTGGTTTTTGTCTTAAACTCAATTTTATGAGAAATTAATATTGCCACTCCTGCTTTTTTTTATTAGTATTTGCTTCATATATCTTTTTCCAGCTGTTGATTTTTAGTCTATTTTTGTCTTTACCTCTAAATTGTGTCTCTTGCAGACAGCATTTTGATTAGTTATGTTTTTTTTTTTTATCCAGTCTGCAACTCTCCATCTCCTGAGTGCTGCATTTAGTCTGTTTACATTCAGTGTAATTATTGACAAGTTTGAATTGGTTGATGTCATTTTGTTCTGTGTTTTTTCGTGGTGTTGATGATTTCTTTGTTCTGTACAATTTTCTGTGCTGAGCTCATTTTTTTTTAATGAATCGTGTTATCACTTCCTTCTTTGCTATTGTTTTACTATTTGTTAAATATTTATGCTTGTCCTCTTTTTTATTGTGATGTGAAGGTTTATAATTTTTCTTTGGGGTTATCCTGTAATTTATAATTTTTTCACCTAGTTTAGAACAGTCCATTCTATTTTGCAATTGTCTTGACTTCTTCACCATTTAGAAGTTCTATAACTACACTATTTTTTCCCTCTTTTTGGGTTGTAGTTGTCCTCATTTGCCAGTTGATATCTCTGGTTCCCTGTTAAAGTCTTGCAAGCTTGTTTGCTTTGGATAATGCTATAACTCGGTTGGTTTCTAGGTTATGTTATCATATGTATTAATGATTGGTTGTTTTTTGCTGCTGTTGGTTCTCTGTCCAAAGGACTCCCTTTAGCATCTCTTGTAAATTTGGTCTGGTTTTAACAAATTCCCTTAATTTCTGCTTATCTGAAAATCTAATTTCACCATCATATTTGAGGGACAATTTTGCTGGGTATATAATTCTTGGTTGGAAATTTTTTATTTCAGGTTTTTATATCTACCATCTCATTACCTTCTCACTTGCATGGTTTCCGCTGAGAAATCAGAGCTTAGTCTTATCATTTGCCCTTTGTAGATAACTTTTCATTTTTCCCTTGTTGTTTTCAGGATTCTTTCTTTGTCCTTGATTTTGGTGATTTGATGATGATATGTCTTGGTGATTTTCTTTGGAGTCTGTCCTATTTGTTGAACTTCTTGAATGGATGTATTGTCATCTTTCATCATATCAGGGAAAATCTCTTCCAACAAATCTTCCACTATTTTCTCTGTGGTTGTGTTGGCCTCTTGCTGTTTTAGAATTCTGATTACACATAGGTATTTTGATGGTATCCCATGTGAGTCATAGGCTTTCTTCATTTTTTTTTTTACTAATTGATCCCTTTCCAAAGAAGTATTGAGATATTTCTCTTCAATCCCACTAATTCTGTCTTCCACTGATTTGATTATACTCCTTTGCCCTTTCAATGTGTTATCTATTTCTGAAAATTTAATATTAATCTTCTAGATTTCTATCTGTTGATTTTGTATCATTTCTAATTTTTCATTTATTTTGTTCTTATATTGTATTCTGTAATTTTTCTAAGGTTTTGTTTGTGTTTTCCTTAATTTTGTCAGTGTTTTCCTTAATCTCTCAATTTGTTGAAGGTACCTAAACATACTTCTTTGAATTCCTTATCAGGGAGTTCCAGTGTTACTTCTTCCTCAGGGATGTGTTCTGAGTCTATATCTTTGTCCCTTGTTTCTATTGCTATATCTTTCTTCTTTGTGTGGACTGTGATGGTCTGTTGTCTCTGAGACATTGTGGCATTGTTGTATTTATATTTAATTGGTTATTGTGTGTTGGAGTGATTTGCTCAAGATTTTCATTTTCTATGTTTTGTTTGGATGTATGTGAGTAAACAGGGTACTGTGCTCCTCCATTCTCCAGTTGGCAGCACTTATGCACTCACAACCTGTCTCCTGGTGTTGTGACAGAGTATAAGAGTGGCTGCACAGATTTTTATTAACTGTTTATGAAGAGCAGTTAAGGGTGAGTTAGGGTCATATTGGCTGTCATGTATGACTGGCCAGTTTGGTGCATAAACAAGTGGTGACCCTCACTCAGTAGATGGGGCTACAGGAGGTGGGTGTATGGTTGGGTCATATGGGCACAGTTGCTGATTCCCACTCAATTAGAGAAATGCAACAATCAAAAACCACCAAAAAAGTGAAAGCAAGAGGACAAAGAAATACACGCTGCATAAACACATAGGAGCAATCACCAAAGAGAGAGAGAGAGAGAGAGAGAGAAAAAAAAAAGGAAAGGCAATAAATGAGATGAAATTATTAAAGAAATACTTTAAAAAGATTAAAGAAATATGAATAGAAAAAGAGGGAAAAAAACCCCACAATATCTGGGGAAGGAAGAATAAGAGAAAAGAGTTAGAGAGTAATGAAGAAAAAAATGGGAAAATGTAAAAGAAATACAAGGGATGGGAGAAACACAGGAAAGAAATAATGGGAACCAGGCAAAGGGAAGAGAGAAAAAGAAACAGGAAACAAAAAACAAATCTGAGGGGGTGGGGCAGGGTGCCCAGGTTCCATCAGAGCACACAGACTGGGATGGAATTCCTGCTGGCCCAAAAGGTGGATGTGAGTGAGGGATGACCATGCTTCCATTCTTGAAGAGGGTGTGGGGTATAAGTGTAACAAGGAGAATATCTCACATTTCAAGTCCTTAGCCTCTGGTATCTCTGTGCTGTCTTCAGCAAGTGGAGCCTATTCTTAGGTCCCTGGAATCTGAGAGAATGTTGTCACTTTAAATATCCAAAATGGTTGAACCACTTTAAACATTTGAAATGGATGTGCCCTCCGAATAGCCAAAAGTCCACAGCTCAGTTTGTCACCTTCTTTGCTGTTTCCCTGTTTAGTCATCAGCTACCAATGTAGTCCTTCTTGAAACTCTTGGCTAGCAGGGCTGATTTTTAGTTTAATTTTTAGATCCTAATGCCACTTGGAAATATCAAAACTGTCCTTGCTGTCAGGATTGCTGACAGTCCATAGCTCCATTTGTCTCCTTATTCAGTATTTGCATGCAGGTTCTTCTACTAGTTGAAGTTTACTCCACTTCTGTATCCTTCCTTTCAAAGCTCAGGGCTCCAGGATTATCTTATGTATCTATGTCAATTGGTTTCTCTTTTCTTTGTTGAACAGGGTCTGTGTAGTTTGTCTGCCTATTCTGCCATCTTAGTGGAACTCTTTAATAATGTTTTTTGATAAGCATAAGTTTTTAATTTTTATGAGGTCCCATTTCTCTATTTTATAATCTTCTTTTTTATATATTTATTATAATATTTGTCATTCTATTTTTACAAAATATTACATCCCATAGTTTTATTCTTTTGTCACTTTCCAGGAATTTTATGGTTTTAGATTTAACATTTAGATCTTTGATCCATTTTGAGTTAGTTTTTGTATGGGTCCTGTTTCATTTTTTGGAAGGTGGATTTCCAGTTTTTCCAGCACCATTTATGAAGACACTTTTATTTATTTATTAGAGTCAGTTTCTGAGACACTGAATGAACTTTGACCCTTGTGGAAAATAAGTTGTCTACAGATAAAACCAAAAAACCAAACTCACTGCCTTTGAGTCAGATCTGACTCATTGCAACCCCTCCTTGGGTTTCCGAGGCAGTATCACTATGGAAATAGACTGCTCAACCTTCCTTCCAAGGAGTAGCTGTTGGGTTTGAACTGCCAGCCTTCTGGTTAGTAGTCAAATGCCTTAGGCACTACGCCACTACAGATGGCTGGATTGACCCTTTCAGCATCATGATATTCTTTACAGTATCATGTAATGCCTATCCTTGTCTCTTAAGATATTTTTCAACTTAATGTCTATTTTATCAAAAATCATAATTGCTACCCCTGTCCTTTTTTGGTTTCCATTGGCTTGGTATATTCTTTTCCATCCTTTAACTCTTAATTTGTTTTTAACTTTGTGTCTAAGGTGTGTCTCTTGTAGGCAGCATATCGATGGCTCTTCTTTTCTTATCCAGTCTGCCTTTCTCTTTCTCTTGATAGGTGCATTTAGTCCATTCACATTGAATGTAATTAGTGATAAGTATGAGTTGATTGGTGTCATTCTATTGTGTTTTTTTGTCGTGTCGTGGGTGATTCCTTGGTCCGTGTACATTTCTGTGCTGATTTCATTTTGTTGGCTAATGCTTTCTCCCTTTTCTTCTTTATAGTTGGTTTTGTGTTTATTAAGCCCATATGTTTTCCTTCCTTCTGGATTTGCTTAGAAGAATTGTTACTCTTCTCTGTGGGTACCTTGGAGTATATTCTTATCTCTACATTTTTAGAACAGTGTGTGCTGCAAAGACATTGTCATGTTTTCCTCTCCATTTGAGGGTCTGTACCTAGAAGTATTATTCCCTCTGATAAGTTAGTTGCTGTTGTTGCATGCTGCTTGAGTTCCTTGGTTTTTAAGGTAGAATATTTTATGGTCTTATTATGAGTATCTATTTCTGATTTAGTTTTAGAGTTGATGTCACATATCCTGGTATTGCTGATCTCTGTTGTGGGTTCTCTATTGGTAGGACTTCCTTAAGTATTTCTTGTAGGGTTGGTCTGGTTTTCAAAAAGTCTCTTAATTTCTGTTTATCTGAGAATGCCTTGATTTGTCCCTCACATTTGATGGATAATTTGGCTGGATATCGGATTCTTGTTTGGAAGTTTTTTTCCTTCATACTTTTATATATGCCGTCCCAATGCCTTCTTGCCTGTATGGTTTCTGCTGAGTAATCAGAGCTCAGCCTAACTGTTTGATTATTATAAGTAATAT
>NW_006922036.1:659861-666165 GCF_000298275.1 Orycteropus afer afer | reverse complement strand
CCATGTATAATGAGACCTTTATTTGTGGTTTTGCTTCTAATGCCTTGTCCTGTTTTTTTTTTTTTTTTTTTAATTTGAGGTGGCCTCTTGTTTCCTAGACATATTGAGGTTGTCTTTAACTGCTGGTTATGTGTTGATTTGTTTTGTCTTGGTTTTATGGTTTAATATTTTGAAAAGATGAATCTGGTGTATTTTATTTTATTATTGATTCAGGTATGCTGGGTCACTCCACTGTTTTCTTCGTGATGGTGGAATCACTGTGTGGAATGTGGATATGTGTTTCTGTTTGTTGTAAAGAGGGTTTAGAGTTCAAACCGGGAGGTTTTAGGGTAATGGCTGAATATGGTTTCTTGTATTGAATGGGTGAAGTTATTGGCAGAGAAGGTGGGAACAGAAGAAGGAAAGCTTGGTGTTGCTTGGGTTGGTTTCTAGAGCTTTGTTTGTTCCGCTATTGATGACGTACTGTTATTGACAAGCCCGTGGCTCAATTTCAGGAAAGATTCCTGTTATTAGGGAGTCCCCACTTTCTGCTTGGCTCAGGCACACTGAAAGACCCCACCTCCAAGGCCCCTTGGTGCCAAAAAGCTGATCCAAGGCAAATTCCTGGGTCCACACTCAGCTGCAGATTCCTTTCTCTCCACCCCATCTACCCGCAGCACCGGCCCAATCTGCCCAGACCATGAACGGCTTGGGAGTTTGTCTGTGATACCGCTTACCTGTGATGCCAAATATTCGTGTGATATCAGCTGTGCTGGAGTTGGGAGAGTGCCTGCTAGTAATCTGTGGTCCCAATATCAGTGACAAAGACAAGCATAGACCTCTCAATGCCTCCTAAGCTGATCCAAGCCCACTCAGTGACCCACTGAGGGGGGAGTGAGGTCACCCTCCTGGAGCACCAGCGAGCTCTCCGCTTGGGTTTCAGTGGTGCTGCGTGCTCCTGTTTGCACCTAGCTGACACAAGTTACTGATAAAATTAGGTGCTGAAGGTAGATCCTTGGGGTGTTTGCTGGTGTTTGTTGGTGTGGTCACTGGTATGCTGATATAGGGTGTCTTCTTCCTGGGTCAACGGAGATCTCAGGTGGCAACCAAGTCCACCAGTCAGTGAGTGCCCCAGGGAAGTTTCCAATGGCCTCTCTCAACTGCCCATCTGCCCTCCACTGGGTAGAACTTCCTTAAACTTTTTTCCCTGTGCTTTTCCTCTAATTCAACTCTTCTGTGTTTGGTGCACTCTGATTCAGTGAGCTGTTCAGAGCACCAAAATCCCTAATTCAAACTGCTGTACCTAGTTTTTCAAGCACTAAGATGCTGGAGGGAGATAGTGTGGTGATTACTGATGAGACTCCATTTTGAATCCCAGGTTAGGTAGGTCTCTTGTTTCTGGAAACTTGTGCATGTCTTATAGGTTCTCAAATCTGTTGGAGTACAGGTCTTTATAATATTCTTTGCATTTTTTAGTTTAGTTGGTTCTGGTGTGATGTTGCCTTTTTCATTTATTATTCCTGTTATTTCCATTTTCTCTTTCTGTTCCTTTGTTAAATTTGCCAGTGGTTTGTCAATTTTGTTAATCTATTTGAAGAACCAGCTTCTTGTTTTGTTGATTTTATCAGTTTTTTCCCCCCAATTAGTTTTTTCTACTGTGATCTTTATTATATTCTTACTTCTGGATACTGTAGGTTTCTTTTGTTGCTTTTTTTGTAATTGTTGGAGTTGTTGAGTTAAAGTGTTGATTTTGATTCCTTCCTCTTTTTTGATGTGTGCCTTTAGTGCTATAAATTGACCTCTGAGTACTGCATTTGCTGTGTCTGATAGGTTTTGGTAAGTTGTATCTTCATTGTCATTTGTTTCTAGGAATTTTTATTATTAGTATTATTTCACACTTTATTTCTTCCATTACCCAGGAGTTTTTGAGAAGTGTATTATTCAGTTTCCACATATTTGATTATTTTCCTTGGTCTTCCTATTATTTATTTCTAATTTTATAGCATTGTGATCTGAGAAGATGCTTTGTAGTATTTCAATATTTTTGAATTTATTGAGGCTTGTTTTGTGGCCTAAAATATAGTCTATTCTGGAGAATGATCCATGTGTGTGCACTGGGGAAGAATGTGTATTGTGCTTTTGTTGGGTGGAGTGCTCTGTATATCTATGAGGTCAAATTGGTTGATTGTGTCATTGAATTCTTCTGTATCTTTGTTTAGTTTTTTTCTAGTTGATCTGTTCCTCCTTGGAAGTGATGTGTTAAAGTCTCCTTCTACTCTTGTAGAGTTGTCTATTTTTCCTTTCAATTCGGTTAATATTTACTTCATGTATTTTGGAGCACTTTCTTTGGGTGCATACATATTTATTATGGTAATGTGCTCTTGGTCAATTGACCCTTTTAGAATCATATAGTGCTTTCCATGTCCCTTATGCTGGTTTTCACCTTGAAGTCTATTTTATTAGAAATTAATATTGCCATTCCTGCTCTGTTTTGCTTGCCATTAGCTTGGTATATTTTTTCCAACGCTTAATTTTTAATTTATTTTTATTTTTGTGTCTAAGGTGGGTCTCTTGTATGCAGCATATAAATGAGTCTTCTTTTCTTACCTAATATGCCCCTCTCTTTCTCTTGCCTGGTGTATTTGGTCCATTCTCATTGAGTGTAATTAGTGATAGGTATGAGTTTTTTTGCTGTAATTCTATTGTGTTTTTTGTTATGTTGGTGATATCCTTGTGCCAAATATTTTTCTGTGTTGAGTTCATTTTTTTTATCAAGTCTTTTTTTCTCTTTTCTTCATTTTTGTTGGTTTTGTCCTTACTAAGCCCTTGTGTTTTTCTTTTTTCTGAGTTTGCTTAGAAAGATTGTTAATTATCTTTGTTGTAACCCTGAAGTAAATTTTTATTTCTGTAAGTTTGGAACAGTCTACTATATAAGACATCGTCCTGTCTTCTTTTATTTTTGAAAGTTTTTTAATAAAAAACTTTTATTCTCTCTATTTATTTTGTTGCTGGTGTCATCTGCAGATTGACTCCCTTATTTCTCTATGCACATTATTTTTATGCCCTTGTTTTGAGAATCTTTTTCTGATTTGGTTTCTAGGTGTTGGTGTTAAGTGTCCTGATTTTAATTTGTTGTGCTCTGTTGTAGGTTCTCTATTAAAAGGACTCTCTTTAGCATTTCTTGTAGGGTTGGGCTGGTTTTCAAAAAATCCCTTAATTTCTGTTTGTCTGAAAATGTCACCCTCATATTCTGAGGAACAGTTTGGCTGGATATAATTCTTGTTTGGCAATTATTTTCCTTCAAGGTCTTATATATACCATTCCATTACCTTCTTGCCTTCATGGTTTTTGTTGAGAAATCAGAGCTTGGTCTTATTGGTTGTCTGTTGTAGGTGACATTTAGGTTTTTCCTGCACTTCTCTCAAGATTCTTTCTTTGTCTTTGGTTTTGGAAAATTTGATTATGATATGTCTTGGTGATTTTATCTTCGGATCTATCCTGTATGGGGTTTGTTGAGTTTCTTCGATGGATATGTTTTCTGCTTTCTTGATATGGGGAAAATTTTCTGTGAGCAAGTCTTTGACAATTTTCTCAGTGTTGTTTTTTTTTTTTGACTCCTCTTGTTCTGGTATTCCAATCAAGTGTATGTTGTTTCTTTTCATGTCATCCAATATAACTCTTAGGTTCTCTTCATTTCTCTTAAATCTTTCTTCTGATTTTTCTTCATATAGGCTGGCATCAAGAGATTTGTCTTCTAGCTGGGAAATGCATTCTTCAGCCAGTTCTAGTCTATTCTTTTGTCCTCCCACTGTGTTATCTATCTCTGTAATTTTAGTGTTTGTCTTCTGGGTTTCTAATTGCTGTTTTTATATGCGTTCCAATTGAATATTTATCTTGTTATTTTGTTCTTGAATGATTTTCATGAATTCTTCCAGAGTACTGTCCATCTTCTCATTGTTTCTGTTTATGATTTCCTTGTACAGGACCCTCCAAGCACTCAAGGAGCTCTGGTAGCATAGTGCCTAAGGCACTTGACTGCTAACCAGGAGGCTGGAGGTTCAAACTCACCAGCCACTCCTCGGAAGGAAGGTTGGGCAATCCTACTTCCTACTTCCATAGTGATAACTGCCTTGGAAACCCAAGGAGGGGTTGCTAGGAGTTGGGGCCGACTCGATGGCAAATAACAACAACAACAACAGCAACAACATATATATACAGGAGCTCTGGTGGTGTAGTGCCTAAGGCATTTGACTGCTAACCAGAAGGCCGGCGGTTCAAACCCACCAACCACTCCTCAGAAGGAAGGTTGGGCAATCTACTTCCATAGTGATCCTGCCTCGGAAACCCAAAGAGGGGTCGCTATGAGTCATATCTGACTCTAGGGCAATGGTTTATTATATATATATATATACCTTCTGAATTCCTTCTCAGATAGTTCTATTGCTTGTTCTTCTTCTATAATACATAGTTCTTTACCTTGAATTTTTATTTCTTTTATCTTGTCCTCTTTTTTTTTTTTGTTTGATTTGAGGTTGTCTTTTGTTTCCTAGATATTTTGAAGTTGTTGTCTTTAATTATTCATTATATATTAATTTGTTTCACCCTGATTTTATGTTTTACTGTATCTAGAAATATGGAACACGTGTACCTCTTTGGTTATTAACTTGGCTCTACTGGAGCACTCTCCAGCTCCCTCTGTGTTGGTGAAAGCACTAGTGGAGATGTACGTGCATGTCTCTCTTTGTTGTGAAGAGGATTTGGATTTGGGATGAGCAGGTGTTGTTCACCATCTGTCATTGATCCTGTGGCACAGGGGCTATCGGTGTTACCTGTCTATTGGGTGAGGTGTTCAGTATAGTAGCTCCAGTTGCCTAGTGGAGTTTTATTATGTTCCTCCTATTGGACAAAGCAGGAGAGAAAAGGAAAAAGGGGGGAAAAAACAAAAGAAAAAGAAAAAGAAAGTACCAGAAGTAAACCCCGGATATAAAGGCAGGAGTTTTCTACATTTGGAGGCAAGATAATTCAGTCAGCAATGCAGGCACGGCCAGACAGCCTGGGTTCTTCTGAGGGTGTTTGCTGATGATGACACACACTTCTGTCAATCAAAGTTCTACAGTTCAGTGCAGACAGTCACCCCACAGGACAAAAGGCCAACAATTTCTTTGTTTATTGACAAGCTGCAAAATCCCAGTACACAGATCCACTTTGTGCCAAAAAGGACTGTTAACAGTTGGACCTGAGCCCACTGTCATGCATCCACTCTGGGGCTCCACCTACTCAGAGGGAGTTTCTCCCTTTCCTCCACTAGCTTTCAGGCTCTGTGGCAGTCCAAGACAAGTGGGGTCTTGATCTTTTCCCCAGTAAGATCTTTTTTTCTCACTCAGAGCCCCAGCTCACTTTGAAAATCTCCCACTGTGTCTATTCAGAGTCCCCAGTGCCGGTAGGTTCCGTAATTTTTTTTTTCTTTTCCTCCTCCTCAACCTGTTTTGTGTTTCTAATGACTCCTCTCCATCTCCATCCTACTCACTTGAAGGGTTCCTTTATTTTTTGCAGTCATTTAATCTGCTTCCTTTCTTTGTCTTCACTGGATCTAATACTTTATTTTCTCCTTAGTTACTCATAACTCCAGCGTGAGTTTTTGTATCTGATTTACCTAGTTATTCAGAATCTCAGTTGGAAGAGGGAGTGAACATGCAGGCTATCTGTATAACACCATCTTCCCAAGAATCCCAACTGATTTTTGTATGTTGATCTTGTACCTTGCAGTTCTGCTAAATCCTATTAGTTCCAACAGTTGTCTTGTAGAATCTTCTCATCCTATATAAAGGAGCAGGACCTCTGTTGACTCAGTGGTTAACATATTTAGCTGCTAACCAAAAGGTAGGTGGTTCGAACCCACCAGATGCTCCATGGGAGAAAGATGTGGCAGTCTGCTTTCATAAAAATTTACAGCCTTGGAAACCCTGTGGGGCAGTTCTACTCTGTTCTGTAGGGTCACTATGAGTAGGAATCAACTTGATGGAAGTGGGTATATAGAATCATGTCATCTGCAAATAGGAATAGTTTTACATTTTCCTTTCTGAGTTGGATACCTTTAATTTCCCTTTCTTGTCTTACTGCTCTCAGTAGAACTTCCAGTACAATGTTGAATAAGAGTGGGGAGAATGGACATCCTTATCTCATTCCTGTTCTCAAATGGAAGGTTCTCAGCCTTTCTCTGTTGAGTATGATGGTTATTAAATTTTTATGTGTACCCTTAATTTGGGAGCTCTGGTAGCATAGTGGCTAAGGCACTTGACTGCTAACCAGAAGACTGGTGGTTCAA
>NW_006922036.1:649175-659323 GCF_000298275.1 Orycteropus afer afer | reverse complement strand
CCACCAGCCACTCCTTGGAAGGAAGATGGGGCAATCTACTTCCAGAGTGATACTGCCTTGAAAACCCAAGGAGGGGTCGCTATGAGTTGGGCCCGACTTGACGGCACATAACAACAACAAAAACAACATGCTAGTTTCATATAAAGAGTTGTGTAGTGTTCCTTCCCCTCTATATTTTTGAAGATTTTTGTTAGGATTGGTATCAACTCTTCTTTTAATGTGTCATAGAATTCTTCAGTGCAGCCATCTGCTATTGGGCTTTTTGTTTATTGGAAGTGTTTTTTTTTTATTTTTTTTATTATATCTTTCCTCTTTTGTATTAGGTCTCCTTAATTTTTCTACCTCTGTTTGTGTTAGTCTGGTACATAGTGCAATATACTTCTGTAGTGATACCACCTTGGAAACCCAAGGAGGGGTCGCTATGAGTCAGGTCTGACTCAATGGCACATAACAACAGCAACAATTTTTCATAGTACAACTCCTCCCCATTTATTGGCTATCTTGCTGTTTGACATTTAGCATTGATGGCATAGCAAAAAATCTAGTATCTGACTATTTTGCACATTAATTAATGACATACATCTGACAGTAATGAATGCAGAGGTGTGAGCTGAGAATAACTGGCTGTGACAGTTAAGGTTGTGTGTCAACTTGGTTGGGTCCTGATTCTCAGTGGTTTGGTAGTTATAGAATGAAGAAATTAGGCAGGTATATAATGATACAGTCATTTTTCATTTTGTGATCTGATGTGGTTATTCTCCATTTTCACATAATGCCAATTTTCATGTAACAGCCTGGTCTATGGAACCAAACCATAAATAATTACTGAGGAGTAGGTTTATTCCCTTATAATCTTCTTTACCTCTGTTGCATCAGTTGCAGTATCATCTATTTCATTTCTTAATTTGGGTATTGTGTTAAAGTTGTGTGTCAACTTGGTGGGGCTGTGATTTTGAATAGCTTGGCTCCTGGATGTAGTTTTTCTTCATAATGAGATTGGATGTGGTGTAATCACCTCCATGGTGGAAACTGCTGTGAGCACTGTCTTCAGGGTTTGGCCTGTTTCCAGCATGTATAGAAAAGATCTAGCATTTGGCTCAGTCTTTATTTTCAGTTTCTGGACTTGAACCAGTGCCCTCCCTTCTTGCTTGCCAATTATGGGATTGTTTCATTTTACCTGCTGACCTTGGATTCATCAGCCTCAGATGTATAAGTCAGGAAAAGCCTCCAGCTTGATCCAGTGGGCCTGGAACAAGAGGCAGAGCTGAAGCTAAAATTCAAGGAGATTCCGTCCAGCTCCTTGAGCCAATACTCTGAAATCCAGCATTGTCTTCCTCTAAAGATGTCACTCTGAATTCAGACTTCTAACCCTCTAAACTTTAAGAGAATAATTTTTGTTTGTTAAAGCCATCCACTTGTGATATTTCTGTTATAGCAGCACAAGAGAACCAAGACAGTTGTTTACTTTTTCAAGATTTTTCTTTTGTCAATCTAAACTGTGGCATTTCTGTTTTATTGATGGTTTCAAAGAATCAACTTCTGGTTTTGCTAATTCTTACAATTGTTTTCTATTTTCAATTTTGTTTTTACATTGATTTTTTTTTTTTTTTTGTTTCTTTCTTGTAGTGTTTGACTTCTTTTACGCTTCTTTTTCTATTTGTTCAAATTGTTGGCTTAAGTTAATGATATTAAATCTTTCTTCTTTTTTAATGTAGGCAATCATTGCTATAAATTTCTCTCTGTGTACTGCTTTTGCTTTGTCCCCAAAGTGTTTTTCTTTAAATTTTATTTGTTACTGTTGAAAATACACACAGCAAAACATACACCAATTTAACAGTATATATACAATTTTGTGACATTGATTATATTCTTTGAATTGTGGATCTATTCTGACACTCTTTCTGAGTTATTCTTCACTCATTAACATAAACTCAATGCCCCTAAGTTTCCTATCTAATTTTTTGAGTTACTGTTGTCAACTTGATCGTATATAGATAAAAACTCACTACTGTCTAGTTGATTCTGACTCATAGAGACCCCCCTCCCCCATTAGTAAATCTTTACAGAAACAGAATTTTGGTTTGCGTTGTTAATTTGATCCTATATTGATAGTTCTTAAAATAGCATAATGCTTAAGGCAGACATTCTTTACTAGTTAACCTATATACTATGGTTAAATTTTAAGAAGACTTAAGGGGATATTTTTGATTTAAGGTTTAAAGAGAATCTCAAGCCAATAGTTTCAAGGTGTGGTAGTCAAGGTTATGTCTCAACTTGGTTGGGCCTGGTTTTGAGTGGCTGGGCAGCTGGATGTAGTATTTCCTATGATGAGACTGGTAATCAACCAGTCAAGGTGTCTAAGGCACCTTGAACCTTGAATGTGTCTAGCCTGCCATGCTCTGCTGACCTTGGAACTTACAATGGATTTGAATTAATGACTTGTCATGTGATTTGGTAATATCAGGACTGTGCCTTTTTACTTGTCAACCTTGAGCTTGGCAACCTCAGCAGCCAGTAGCTGCTTTGGGTATGTGTTCTGCTTTCCATATATAAGAAGCAGCTTTGGGAATGGTCTCTAGTTTATGGCATGCTTGGACCCTGCATGTAGCCAGGTCATTGTTCAGCAGCCTGCCATGCTCTGCCGATTTTGAGACTTACAATGGACTTGAAGGAATAACCTACTATGTGGTTTGGTAACATCAGGACTGTATCTTTTTACTTGTCAACCTTGGGCTTGGCAGCCTCAGCAGCCAACAGCTGTCTGAGTGAAGAAAAGTCTCTAGAGTCAGTGGGCCAGGAGCTGTAGGCCAACCTGAAGCCCAACGCTGAGGGGCTTTCACCTTGCCCCTAGAACTTGGCACTTTGAACTTGGACTTCTAGCCTCCTGAACTATAGAAGAATAAACTGTTTGTTAAGGCCATCCCATTTGTGGTATATTCCTGTCAGAGAGGCAATAGGTAACCAGAACACTGGTCTTTTTATGATTTTGGATTATATTCTACATTTCACCCCTCTCTGTCTGGAACCACTTATTGTGATCCCTTTCAGAGAAGTTAGCAGTAGTAACTGGACACCATCTAGTTCTTCTGGTCTCAGAGTCATGGAGGCTGGGGTCATGTAGTCCATTAATCATTTGAACTAATTCTTTCTTTCATCTTTGATTTTTCTTCACTCTTCTTTGCTCCAGATGAGGAGATATCAATAGTTGCACCTTAGATGACCACTCACAAGCTTTTAAGACACCAGTAACTACTCACCAAAGTAGGATGTAGAACATTGTCTTTGTGAACCAAATTGACATTAGTGTGAATTGACCAATGGCCGATTGACCTTATTGTCCTCCAAGACCATGATCCTGAGCCTGCATACCTAGAGACTCACTGCCTCAAAGGGTTTGGTTATGACTAAGATGTTTTAATAACATTGTCCCCCTGTATGCTCTACTACATTCATCGATATTCTTGCAGCACATATAATACAGAGGTAGAGATATCCTCTGTCAGAACTATGTATATTTGTAGCCATGGTCCCATTTTCCTTCCTTCTTCTGTTCAGCTTGAATATCTATTTCTGCATCCACTTGTAGATTATTGATATTACTGTTATAGTAGGATTGTGTATGTATCAGTATTCTTGTTGTTGTAATGTGCCGTCGAGTCAGACCAGACTCATAGCAATCCCTCCTTGGGTTTCCGAGGCAGTATCAATACAGAAGTAGATTGCCCCATCCTCCTTCCAGAGTGGCTGGTGGGTTTGAACCACCAGCCTTCTGGTTAACAGTCAAGTGCCTTAGGCACTATGCTACCAGAGCTCTTAGTTTCTTTTAACTCTTGTGCCCCTCCATGTCTTCTACTGCCTTGATCGTTTTGTGCTCATCTCTTGCTTATCATATATTACCTTTCCCTTCACCCAAGTTAATACTTATCTACCTTCTAGTTAGTGGTTTACCTTCCCTTCCCTTCTCACCCCTGGGAACCTTCAAAGAATGATTCTTTCTGTGTGGAAACCTTTCCTTAACTTTTTTCAGTAGTGGTCTTATACAATATTTGTCCTTTTGTGAATGACTAATTTTACTCACCATAATGTCCTCTAGGTTCATCCATGTTATGGGGTGTTTTGCAGATTTATCATTATTCTTTAATATTGTGTAATATTCCATTATGCTTATGTGCCATAGTTTGTTTCTCCATTTATCTGTTGATGGCCACTTGTTTCCATCTTTTGGCAATGAATAATGCTTTGATGAACATTGGATGTGCATATATCTGTTCATATCATGACTCTTATTTCTTTAAGAGATAGACCTAGTGGGGGGACTGCTGGATCATATAGTATTTGTATTTCCAACTTCTTAAGAAAACGCCATATCATTTTCAAAGTGATTGTACCACTTTACAGTCTCACCAGCAGTGTATGAGACTTCCAATCTCTCCACACACTTGCCACCATTTGTTGTTTTCTGTCTTGTTGAACTTTGCTATTATTGCTGGGGTGAGAAGATATCTCATTGTTGTTTTGATTGTCATCTCTTTAATGGCTAATGATGCTTTGTTGTCTGTACCTCTTATGCACATTTCTGTGTCTTTCTTTTCCTTAGTGATATTGTTCTGGTCACCAGCTTTTTCTATATTGCATTTCCCTTCACCCAAATCATTGCATGTCTCTTACTTAGCTAGAAATTTTCCCTCCCTTCCCTTCACATCCCTGGTAACCAATAAAGAAATGTCCTTTTATGTATAAACCTTCCCATGACTTTTTATAAGAGTCAACTTGTACAATATTTGTCCTTCTGTGATTGGCTTATTTCACTCAGCATAATGTCCTCCAAGTTCATCCAACTGTTTCACAGAGTCTTCATTATCCTTTAATATTGCATGGCAATCCATTGTGTGTGTATACCATCATTTGATTATTTATTAACCTGTTGATGTGCATGTAAGTTGTTTCCATCTCTTTGCTGTTGTGAATAGTGCTTTGATGAACATAGGTATGCATGTATCTATTTGTGTCCTGGATCTCACCTCTTGGATATATCCCTAGTAATGGGATTGTTGGATCAAATGGTATGTCCAGCATTTTAAAGAAGCACCATACCATTTTCCACAGTGGTAGCACCACACTTTGCATTCCAGTATATAAGACTTCCAATCTCTCCACACTCTCACCAGCATTTGTTGTTTGTTGTTTTCTGTCATGTTGAACTTTGCAATTATTGCTGAGTGAGATGATATTTCATTGTTTTGATTTGTATTTCTCTAATGGCTAATGATCTAATAGCATTTCTTCATATGTTTGTTGGCTGCCTGAATATCTTATTCAGTGAAGTATCTCTTCATATCCTCTGCCCATTTTTCAATGGTATTGTTTGCCTTTTTGAAATCGATGTGTTGAAGTTTTCTATAAATTTTAGAGATAAGTCCCTTGTCTGACGTGACATTGCCAAATATAGTTTCCCAGTTTTTGTTTTACTCTTTTGATGGACACTGTGCTGGAGGCACTCACTGAGCTATGTCAAGAGATTTGGAAAACAGCTACCTGCCCAACTGACTGGAAGAGATCCATATTGTACCCATTCAAAAGAAAGGTGATCCCACAGAATGTGGAAATTATCTAACGATATCATTACTATCACACAAAGTAAAATCTTGCTGAAGATAATTAAAAAATGGTTGCAGCAGTATATTCACAAAGAACTTCCATAAATGCAAGCTGGATTCAGAAGAGGATGAGGAATAAGGGATATCATAGCTGATTTAAGATAGATCTTGGCTGAAAACAAAGAATACCAGAAAGATGTTTACCTGTGTTTTATTGACTATGTAAAAGCATTCGATTGTATGGATCATAAGAATTATAGAGAACATTGAGAGGAATGGGAATTCCAGAACACTTCACTGTAGTCACGAGTACCTGTAGACCAGGAAGATGTGGTTTGAACAGAACAAGTACAGACTGCAGAGTATAAATCAGAAAGAGTGTGCATCAGGGTTGTATCCTTTCACCATACTTAATCAATCTTTATGCTGAGCAAATAATCCAAGAAGCTGAACTATATGAAGAAGAACATGGCATCAGGATTGGAGGAAGACTCATTAACAACCTGAGATACACAGACCACACAATTTTGCTGAAAGTGAGGATGACTTGAAGCACTTACTGATGAAGATTACACCTCAATATAAAGAAAACAAAAATCCTCACAATTGGACCAATAAGCAGCATTGTGATAAATGGAGAAAACATTGAAGTTGTTAAAGACTTCATATTTCTTGGTTCTACAATCAACACCACTGGAAGCAGTAGTCAAGATATCAGATGACATAGTGGAATGGGCAAATCTGCTGCAAAAGATCTCTTTCAAGTGCTAAAGAGCAAGGATGTCTCTTTGAAGATAAGGTGTGTGAAACCCAAGCCATGGTATTTTCAATCACCTCACATGCTTGTGAGAGCTGGACAATGAATAAGGAAGACTGAAGAATAGATGATGCTTTTTTTAAAAAAATACATTTTATTGAAATATAATTTATGTACAGTGAAATATACAAAACTAAAGTGACATGGACCAATGCTTCTCTTTTTTTTTACAGTGTTTTCTCCCCTCCCCTCCCACCCTTGATAACCAAGAAAGTTTCCTTCCATAGATAAACCTTTCCTTGACTTTTTACAATAATGTACTAATACTATATTTGTCCTTCTGTGATTGACTTATTTCACTCAGCATAATGTTCTCCAACTTCATCCATGTTATATAGTGTTTTACAGATTCTACACTATTCTTTGGGAGCTCTGGTAGCATAGTGGCTAAGGCACTTGACTGCTAACCAGAAGGCTGGCGGTTCAAACCCATCAGCCACTCCTCGGAAGGAAGGTTGGGCAATCCTACTTCCGTAGTGATACTGCCTCGGAAACCCAAGGAGGGGTCGCTATGAGTCAGGGCTGACTCCACGGCACATAACAACAACAACAACAACACTATTCTTTAGTGTTGCATAGTATTCCATTGTGCGTATGTACCATAGTTTGTTTATCCATTATACTGTTGATGGGTACCTAGATTGTTTCCATCTTTTGGGTATCGTAAATAGTGCTGTGATGAACATGGATGTGCATATATCTGTTCTTGTTCTAAATCTCAATTCTTTAGGATATATACCTAGTAATGGGATTGCTGGGTCAAATGATATTTCTAATTGTAGCCTTTTAAAGAATCACCATACTGCTTTTCACACTGGTTGTATCATTTAAGGTCCCACCAGCAGTATATGAGAGTCCCAATCTCTCCACATCCTCACCAGCATTTGTTATTTTCTGTCTTGTTGAACTTTGCCATTAGTGCTGGAGTGAGATGGTATCTCATTGTTGTTTTATTTGCATTTCTCTGATGGCTGATGGTCGTGAGCATTTTTTCATGTATTTGCTGACCACCTGAATATCCTCTGTAGTGAAGGATATATTCACGTCTTCTGCCCATTTTTCAATTGGATTGTTAATCTTTTTGTTGTTGAGGTGTTGGAGTTTTCTATAAATTTTAGAGATAAGTCCCTTGCCAGATATGTCATTGCCAGATATTTTTTTTTTCCCAATCTATAAGCCCTCTTTTTAGTCTTTTGGAGAAGTCTTTTGAAGCATGTAAAAATTTAATTTTTAGAAGTTTCCATTACATCCAGTTTATCTAGATGTAATGCTGTTTGTGTATTTTTGGTTATGCTTAACAGTATATTTATGCCACAAATGAAGGCCCCTAAATTTGCCCCTATTTTTTCCTTGAGGAACTTTATAGTTTTAAGTTTCACATTTAAGTCTTTGATCCATCTGGAGTTAGTTTTTGTGTATGGTGTGATGTACAGATCTTGTTTTGTTTTTCTGCAAATGGATACCCAGTTTTGCCAACACCATTTGTTAAAGAGACAATCTCTTCTCCATTTAATGGATTTCAGTTCTTTGTAAAAAATCAGCTGATCTATTTCTGGGTTCTCAATTCTGTTCCATTGGTCTATGTGTCTGTCATTGTACCAGTACCAGGTTGTTTTGACTATTGTGGCTGTATAGTAGGTTTTGAGATCCGAGAGTGTGAGACCTCCTACTTTGTTCTTCTTCTTCAATAATGCTTTGCTTATCCAAGGTGTCTTTCTTTTCTGTAGAAAATTAATGACTAGTTTTTCCATATCCTTAAAGAATGCTGATGGGATCTGGATTGGGATTGCATTGAATGTGTAGATTACTTTGTGTAGAATTGACATTTTCACAATGTTCAATCTTCCTATCCATGAGCTTGGGATGTTCTTCCATTTATGTAGGTCTCTTATGGTTTCTTGGAGTAGAGATTTGTAGTTTTCTTCGTACAGTTCTTTTGTGTCTCTGGTAAGATTTATTACCAAGTATTTTAATTTGTTGGTAGCTATTGCAAATGGTATTGATTTCCTTATTTCCTTTTCAGCAATCTCCTTGCTGGGATAGTGGAATCCAACTGATTTTTGTGTGTTGTTCTTGTATCCTGCCACTATGCTAAATCTTTCAATTAGTTCCAGTAGTTTTATTGTGGATTCTCTTGTGTTTTCTAGGTATAGGATCATATCATGAGCAAATACAGATAGTTTTATGTCTTCCTTAATGATCTGGATGCCTTTGATTTCCCTTTATTGCCTTATTGCCCTAGCTAGAACTTCCAATACGTTGTTGAATAGAAGTGGTGATAGAGGGCATCATTGTCTGGTTCCTATTCAAGGGAAATTGTTTCAGTCACTTTCCTTTGAGAATAATGTTGGCTGTTGGCTTAGCATATATTTCCTTTATTATGTTGAGGAATGTCCCTTCTATTCTTATTTTGCTGAGAGTTTTTTTTTTTTTTCTTTTTTTAATCAAGAATTGGTGTTGGATTTTATCAAATGCCTTTTCTTCATTGATTGATATGATAAGGTTCTTTTCCTTTGTTTTATTTATGTGATGGATGGCATTGATAGCTTTTCTGATGTTGAACCATCCTTGCATACCTGATATGAACCCCACTCAATCATAATGTATTATTTTTTGGATATGTTTTTGGAGTCTATTGGCTAGTATTTTGTTGAAGATTTTTGCATCTATGTTTATGAGTGACATTGATTTGTAATTTTCCTTTTGAGTGATGTCTTTGCCTGGTTTTGGTATCAAGGTTATGCTTACTTCACAAAATGAATTTGGGAGGATTCCATCCTTTTCTGTTTTGGAATAGTTTGAGTAGAATTGGTGTCAGTTTTTTTCTGAATGTTCAGTAGAATTCCCCAGTGAAACCATCTGGACCAGGACTTTTTTTGTTGGTAATTTTTTTATGACCTGTTTAATTTCTTCTTTCCTTATGGGTTTGTTTAAATTTTCCACCTCAGCCTCTATTAATTTAGGTAAATAGTATGTTTTTAGAAATATGTCCTTTTCTTCTAGATTTTTGAATTTGTTGGAATATAGATCTTCATAGTATCCTGATAATATCCTTTTAAGTTCTGTTGGTTCTGTTGTGGTGTCCCCCAATTCATTTCTTATTTGTGTTGTTTGAATTCTTCCCCCTTTTGCCTTTGTTAAATTTGCCATTGGTTTGTCAATTTTATTAATCTTTTCAGAAAACCAACTTCTAATCTTGTTGATTTTTTCTATTGTACTATTTTCTGTTTCATTTATTTCTGCTTGAATCTTTATTATTTCTTTTCTTTTGGTGACTGTAGGCTTTTTTGCTGCTCTTTTTCTAATTGTTGGAGATGTTGGTTTAAGGTGTTGATTTTGGCTCTTTCTGCTTTTTTTTATGTGTGCATTTATTGCTATAAATTGGCCTCTGATCACTGTTTTTGCTGTGTCCCAAAGATTTTGGTATGTTATGTTTTTGTTCTTGTTTGAGTCAATGACTTTTTTAATTTAATTTTTTATTTCTTCTATTACCCAGTCATTTTCACAGAGGGTGTTGTTCAGTTTCCATGTGTTTGCTCTTTTTCTGTTGATTTTCCTATTATTGATTTCTAATTTGAAAGCTTTTCAAAAGCCTTGAACCCAGACAGAAGAGCAGTCAGCCCCAGGCTTACAGGTGAGGAGAGACAATGCAGGGACGCCAGAGTAGCAGGCTGGAAGAGCAGGGAAGGGGATAAAAGCCTTGAGCCCCAGGCTTACAGGTGAGGAGAGACAAC
>NW_006922036.1:641001-645680 GCF_000298275.1 Orycteropus afer afer | reverse complement strand
GAAAGAGGGGGAGGCCTTCAGCGAGATGGATTGATATGGTGTCTGCAATGATGAGCTCAAGTATAGCAGGGATTGTGGGGCTGGCACGGGATAGGGCAGTGTTTCGTTCTGCTGTGCATGGGGTCGCTATGAGTCGGAGACGACTCGACGGCACTTAACAACACAACAACAATTTGAAAGCATTGTGATCGGGGAAGATGCTTTGCAGTATTTCAACGTTTTTAACTTTATTGAGGTGTGTTTTGTGGTCTAACCTATATGGTCTATCCTGGAGAACATTCCATGTGCATTGGAAAAGAATGTCTGTTGTACTGTTGTTGGGTGAAGTGCTCTGTAGATGTGTATAAGGTCAGTGGTGTGTATTGTTTAGTTCTGTGTCTTTGTTGAGTTTCTTTCCAGTTGTTCTATCTGTGATTGAAAGTGGTGTATTAAAGTGTCCTACTATGACCGTGTAGTCATCCATTTATCTTTTCAGTTCTGTTAGAGTCTGATTTATGTACTTTGAGACTCTTTCATTGTGTGCAAAGATATTTATTATTGTTATGTCTTCTTTTTCAATCGATTCTTTGTCATTATTTCATGTCCTTCCTTGTCTCTTCGGGCATTTTTTGTTTTAACGTCAATTTTATCAGAAATCAATATTGCTGCTCCTGCTCTTTTTTTGTTGCCATTTGCTTGATGTATCTTTTTCCAACCTTTGATTTTTAGTCTATTTTTGTCTTTCTCTCTAAGGCATGTTTCTTGTGGACAGAATATTGATGGGTTATGTTTTCTTATCCAGTCTGCAACTCTCCATCTATTGATTGGTGTATTTAATCCATTTACCTTCAGTGTTATTATCAACAAGCATGAATTTGTTGCTGTCATTTTATAGAGTGCTTTTTCATGGTGTTGCTGATTTGTTCTATTTAATTTTCTATGCTAAGCTAGTTTTGTTTATGAATCATGTTATCACTTCATTAGATGCCCTTGTTGTAGTATTTGCTAAATAATTGTGCTTGTCCTCTTCTTTATTTTCATGTGAAAGTTTATAATCTTTCTTTGAGGTTACCCTGTGATTTATATGTTTTTCCCCAAGTTTAGAACAGTCTGTTCTATCTTGAAGTTGTTTTGACTTTCCTAGCATTTAGAAATTCTGTAACTACACAATTTTTTCCCTCTTTTTGGTTTGTAGTTGTCCTCATTTGTCAATTTATGTCTCTGGTTCCCTGTTTACAATCTTGTAGGCTTATTTTCTTTGGATACTTCCATAACTTGTTTGGGTGATGTCATCATGTTGTTAATGGTCAGTTGTAGTTTGCTATTGTTTGTTCTCTGTCCAAAGGATTCCCGTTAGCATTTCTTGTAAGGTTGGTCTGGTTTTAAAAAATTCCCTTAATTTCTGCATATATAGAAATGTCCTAATTTCACCATCATATTTGAGGGACAATTTTGGTGGGTATATAATTCTTGGTTGGAATTTTATTTTTCTTTCAGGGTTTTATGTACCCCATCCTATTGTCTTTTTGCCTGCATGGTTTCTACTGAGAAATCTGAGCTTAGTCTTATTGGTTGCGCCTTGTACATAACTTTTTGTCTTTCCCATGCTGCTTTCAGGATTCTTTCTTTGTCTTAGATTTTGGTGAGTTTGATTATGATATGTCTTGGTGATATTCTTTTGGGGTCTATCCTGTTTGGGGTTCATTAAACTTCTTGAATTGACATATTCTCATCTTTAATCTTACCAGAGAAATTCTCTTCTAACAAATCTTCAACGCTTTTTTTTCTGTGGTTTTATTTGTCTCTTCCTGTTCTGGAATTCAAATTACACATAAGTTATTCCCTTTGATGGTACTCCACATGAACCTTAGGCTTTCTTCATTTTGTTTTTCTCTTTTTTTTTTTTTTTTTTTGATTGACCCCTTTACATAGAAGTATTGAGGTATTTGTCTTCAATCTCACTAATTCCATCTTCCATTATTCTAATTCTACTCCTTTGTCCTTTCAATGTGTTATCTATTTCTGAAAATTTAGTATTAATCCCCTGGATTTCTATTTGTAGATTTTGTATAATTTCTAATTTTTCATTTATTTTGTCATTTTGTTCTTGTATTGTCTTTTGATATTGTTCTAAGGTTTTTTGTGTTTTCCTCAATTGTGTCAGTGTTTTCCTTGATTCGTCTCTCAATCCATTGAAGGTATCTAAATATAATTCTTTAAAATTCCTTATCAGGGAATTCCAATGCTACTTCTTCCTCAGGGATATGTTCTGCATGTGTATCCTGGTCCCTTGTTTCTCCTGTTTTATCTTGCTTCTTTGTATGGACTGTGATGCTCTATTGTCTCTGAGACGTTGTGATGTTTTTGTGTTTATATTTAATTGGTGATTGTATGTTGGAGTGATTTGACCAAGATTTTAATTTGTTTTGTTAGGATGTTTTCTAAGTAAGCATGATATTGTGCTCTTCTATTTACTAGTTGGCAGTGCTCATACACTCATCACTTGTCTCCTTTCCTGTTGTCACCTTCCTGTATGTTCCTGCCATCCTTGGCAAGTGGAGACTATTCTTAGGTCCCTGGAATCTGAATGAAAATGCTTTCACTTTAAAAGTCCAAAATAGCCAACTTTTCCAAACATCCAAATGGCTGCACTGTTGATCACTGTTGTTGTTGTTGTTGTTATGTGCCATTGAGTCGGACCTGACTCATAGCGACCCCTCCTTGGGTTTCCAAGGCAGTATCACTACGGAAGTAGGATTGCCCAACCTTACTTCCAAGTTGATCACTTTAAATATCCATAATGGCATGAGATGTGGACTTTCAGGTGTTTGGAGGATGCAGCCATTTTGAGTGTTTGCAAGTGGTGGCCATTATGAATATTTAAAGTTGATCACTTTAAATTGTATGTTGGAGTGATTTGACCAAGATATCCACTTTAAATATCCATAATGGCCACCACTTGCAAACACTCAAAATGGCTGCATCCTCCAAACACCTGAAAGTCCACATCTCATGTTGTTTCTTTTTCCTGTTTCCCTTCCTCATGATTGGCTACCAGTGTAGTCATCCCTACAGCCCTTGGTGACCAGGGCTGATCTTTAGGTCATTCTCAGGTCCCAATACCACTTGGAAATATTCAGTCTGTTGATGCCATCAGAGTAGCTTACAGTCCTCAGCTCCATTTGTCTCAATACTCACTATTTTCATTCAGGTTCTTCCACAGGTTGGTGCCTAACCCACTTTTGTATACTCCCTTTCAAAGCTCAGGGCTCCAGGATTATCTTCTGTATCTCTGTCAATTTGTTTCTCTTTTCTTTGTTGAAGAGGGTCTGTGTAGCTTATCTGTCTATTCTGCCATTATACTGAATGCCCCAAAGAGTAGATTCTTTTGAGCTGTGGTGCTGGTGAAGAATACTGAAAGTACCATGGAATGGTAAAGAACTAACAAATCTGTCCTGGAAGAAGTGCAGCCAGAATGCTCCTTGGAAACTAGAATGGCCACACCTTGTCTCACCGACTTTGGTCATGTTGTCAGAAGAATCATTCTATGGAGAAAGATGTCATGCTAGGTAAAGTGGAGGGTCATCAAAAAAGGAGAAGGCCCTCAATAAGATGGATTGACAAAGTGACTGCAGTGATGGTCTCGGGTACAGTAGGGATCATGAGGCTGGAACAGGACAAGGCAGTGTCCATTATGAGTAACAGATGACTTGATGGCATGTAACAGCAACGTTTGGAGAAGCCTTTTGATGTGTATAAGAATTTAATTTTTAGAAGGTCTGAGTCATCTTATTTATCATTTGATATTTGTGCATTTTTGTTGCATCTTATAGTCTATTTATGCAATAAATTAGAACCCTTAGGTTTGCCCCTATGTTTTCTTTGATGAACTTTATAGTTTTACTTTTTACATTTAGCTGTTTGATCCACCTTGCATTAGTTTTTGTTTTTTGTGCATGGTGAAAAGTATGGATCTTATTTCATTTTTCTGCAAGTAGACATCCAGTCTTGTCAGTACCATTTCTCGAATGGGTTTCAGCCCTTTCTCAAAGATCAGCTGTCCATAGATGAATGAATGTACTTCTGGATTCTCAATTCTGTTTGACTACTCTTGGTGTCTGCCATTATACCAATAATAGGCTGTTTTCACTACCATGGCTGTTTAATAGGTTTTGCAATCTGGGAGTGTGATACCTCTTAATTTGTTGTTCTTCAGTAGCGCTTTGCTTATCTGAGGTCTCTTCTTTCCACATAAAGTTAGTGATTGGTTTTTCCATGTCCATAAAGAATGTTGATGGAATCTGGATCAAGATGGTATTGAATCTCTAGGTTTTCGGCGGCAGTATTGACATTTTCACGATGTTCATATTTCCTACCTATCCATGAGTATAGTATGTTCTTCCATTTATGTAGATCACTTATAGTTACTTAAAAAAAGAAATTTTACAAAGCAGATTCATTTTACACTCAGCTGTTCATACACAGGTTCTATGCTACCAATGAATACAATCCTTACAATGAACAGCTCTCATCCCATCTCTTCCCTACAGTTACCCCTTCCCTGTGTCCTTCTTACCTATGCATTCCTGCCCATCTAGCTTTCTTCCTGTGCAAATCCTGCCCTTATCTCCCATAGTTGACTGTTCTAAGAAGTGTGTTCCCCTGGTATAATTGTTCAGCTTGTAGCCCTGTCTGGTTAG
>NW_006922036.1:621472-640485 GCF_000298275.1 Orycteropus afer afer | reverse complement strand
CATGGGACTAACCACATCACAACAGCTTAAACCACACAGAACTGTGGTCCAGCCAAGTTGACACACAGCTCCAACTATCACAGTCCACTCCTTGTCAACTTGGCAGTTGTACACATTTTCTTAACCATATATAATCTCTAAATAAGGACAATTACAGAGTCATATTTGCACCTAACATTATATGCTAACACATGTACAACCAAAATGCATTAACCTTATTTACATTTCACAGTTCACAACAGAAGGAAACAAAAATATCTGATGCACATATACAATGAAGAAATACAACAATCACAGTCCTCGTTTCCACAGCTGGTCACGTGGCCATAGCTGCTATTCAGAACTACCTTCTTCCACCACCCATTCTGTATTTCCCTTGCCCTCAGCAAGCCTCTCAGCAGGTCATGGCTCTTTCCCTGGTGGGGTGACCCAAACCTTCATTCCTAAAGCATCGGGGCCATTAGCAGTCATATCAGAATTGGGTTGCTGTAATTTTCCATTGACTTTAATCACAGGGCATAGTAGTACTAAGAGACGTCCTAAAGAATCTCCTCTATTCCAGATATATTCTTCTTTACCTCCATTATGTAAAGACAATCCAATTTCCTCTTGGTAATCAGGATCTATCACACTATATAGTACAGTAATGTCCTTCTTTGTTGATCCAGAGGCATGAGGAAACCAAAATGGCCAGGTGGCATTCTTAATTTACAGTTCAATGCAATCAGTATTGTGTCTCCAGGTGGGAGTGTTCCTCCCTTTGGGACTAAGATCTCCAGACCCCCAGAGCAAAGGGTAGCAGGGACAGGAAGCAAAATTTTTTTGAATGGGTCACTAGGAGTAATAGTGAGTGATACCACTCCTGTTTTCATCCCTTGGTTCCTGGACCCATGAATCCTGGCTATTGAAGAAACAGAACCACATATTTGATGCTGGTTTAGAGCATATACAGCCTCCTGGAGAACATTGCTCCAACCTTTCAAGGTATTACCACCTAGCTGGTGCCATATTTGTATTTTAAGAGGCAATTCCATCATTCTATCAAGCCAGCTGCTTCAGAATGATGGGGAACCTGGTAAGACCAGTGAATTCCATGAGCATAAACCCATTGCCACACTTCATTTGCTGTGAAATGAGTCCCTTGATCTGAAGCAATGCTGTGTGGGATAACATGATGGTGGATAAGGCATTCTGTAAGTCCACGGATGGTAGTTTTAGCAGAAGCATTGTGTGCAGGGAAGGCAAATACATATCCAGAATAAGTATCAATTCCAGAAAGAACAAAACACTATTATTTCCATGATGGAAGTGGTCCAATGTAATCAACCTGCCACCAGGTTGCTGGCTGATCACCATGAGGAATGGTTCCATATTATAGACTCAGTGTTGGTCTCTGCTGTTGGCAGATTGGGCACTCAGCAGTGATGGTAGCCAAATCAGCTTTGGTAAGTGGGAGTCCATGTTGTTGAGCCCATGCATTACCTCCATCCCTTCCACCATGGCCACTTTGTTCATGTGCCAATTGAGCAATGACAGGAGTAGCAGGGGAAAAAAGGATGGCTTGTTTCCACTGAACATGTTATCCTATCCACCCAAGTGTTAAAGTCCTCCTCTGACGAGGTCACCTTTTGGTGGGCATTCACATGAGACACAAATACTTTTACTCCTTTGACCCATTCAGAAAGATCTATCCACATACCTCTTCCCCACACATCCTTATCACCAATCTTCCAATCATGCTCCTTCCAAGTCCCAGACCACCCAGCTAAGCCATTAGCCACAGCCCATGAATCCGCATATAATTGCACATCTGGCCATTCTTATTCCATACAAAGTGAACAGCCATATGCACAGCTCAAAGTTCTGCCCATTGGGAGGATATCCCTTCACCACTGTCTTTTAAGGAAGTCCCAGAAAGGGACTGCAGTGCCACTGCTGTCCACTTTTGAGTGGTGCCTGAATATCACACAGAACCATCTGTAAACCAGGCATGAGTTTTCTCTTCCTCAGTCAACTGATCACAAGGAACTCCCCATGAGACCATAGGTACAGAGTGGGACAGGGAAGGTAATGTGACTGGAGTGGAGACCATAGGCATTTGGGCTACTTCCTCATGCAACTTACTTGTGCCTTCAGGTTGTACTCAAGCCTGATATACCACTTCCACTTAATGATGGAGTGATGCTGTGCACGTCCAACTTTATGAATCTGTGGGTCAGACAACACCCAGTTCATTATGGGCAGCTCAGGCCTCATGGTGACTTGGTGGCCCATGATTAGGCATTCAGTCTCTACTAAAGCCCAGTAACAAGCCAAAAGTTGTTTCTCAAAAGGAGAGTAGTTATCTGCAGAGGATGGCAGAGCTTTGCTCCAAAACCCCAAGAGTCTGCATTGTGATTCATCAATAGGGACCTGCCAAAGTCTCCAAACAGCATCTATATCTACTACAGACACTTCAAGCACCTTTGAATCAGCTGGATCATATGGCCCAAGTGGCAGAGCAGCCTGCACGGCAGGCTGAACCTGTTGCAGAGCCTTCTGCTGTTCTGGGCCCCACTCAAAACTAGCATCTTTCTGAGTCACTTGATAAATAGGCCACAGAAACACACCCAAATGAGGGATATGTTGCCTCCAAAATCCAAAGAGGTCCAACAAATGTTGGGTTTCCTTTTTATTTGTGGGGGAAGCCAGATATAATAACTTATCCATCACGTTTGTAGGAATATCTTGACATACCCCACACCATTGGACCCCTAGATATTTCATTGAAGTGGAAGGTGCCTGAATTTTTGTTAGGTTAATTCTCCAAACTTTAGCATGCATATTTTTCACCAATATGTCTAGAGTCATTGATACTCCTTCCTTACTAGGTGAAATCAGCATAATATCATCACTATAATGGATCAGTGTGATGTCTTGTGAAAGGGAAAGGTGATCAAGATCCTTATGGACTAAATTATGATGTAGTGCCAGGGAGTTGATATACCCTTGAGGAAGGACTGTAAAAGTATACTGTTGGCCTTGCCAGCTGAAGGCAAACTGCTTCTGATCATCTTTTGAAATTGGTATCAAGCAAAAGGCATTGGCCAGATCAATAGCTGTACACCAAGTACCAGGAGATGTACTAATTTGCTCAAGCAATGAAACCACATCAGGAACAGCAGCTGCAATTGGAGTCACCACCTGATTAAGTTTATGATAATCTACTGTCATTCTCCAAGATCCATCTGTTTTTTGCACAGGCCAAATAGGTGAACTAAATGGGGATGTGGTGGGAATCACCACCTCTGCATCCTTCAAGTCCTTGATGGTGGCAGTAATCTCTGTAATCACTCCAGGGATGTGGTACTGCTTTTGGTTTACTATTTTAGTAGGTAGAGGCAGTTCTAATGGCTTCCACTTTGCTCTTCCTACCATAATAGCCCTTACTCCACATGTCAGGGACCCAATGTGGGAATTCTGCCAATTGCTCAGTATATCTATTCCAATTATTCATTCTGGCACTAGGGAAATCACTATAGGATTGGTTCAGGGACCCATTGGACCCACTGCGAGATGCACTTTAGCTAAGACCCTATCAATAACTTGACCTCCATATGCCCCCACTCTGACTGGTGGGCCACAATGATGCTTTGGGTCTCCTAGAATTAGTGTCAATTCAGAGCCAGTGTCCAGTAATCCCAAAAAAGTCTGGTTATTTCCTTTTCCCCAATGAACAGTCACTCTCATAAAAGGCCTCAGATCCCTTTGGGGAAGGCTAGGAGAAAGACTGACATTATTGATTTTTGGCAATGTAGAGGGGTCCTTCTTCAAAGGGACCTGGCCTCCCCTTCATTCAAGGGGTTGTGGGTCTGTAAACTGACTTAAGTCTGGGAATTTATTGAGAGGTCGTGACTCTGTATTCTGGCTAATCAATCTAAGTTGCTGTTCACGTGACCTAGGATTCTTTTGTCTATACAGATCAAGTAAATAGTAGGCTTGCCATGTATTTCACTGCTAGGAACACTATGAACAAGTATCCAATGCCATAATGCCACATGAGTCAGACTATTCTGATTACTGTTCTGACTCTGCTGACCATTATGTTAACCACACACACCTTGCCTTTGTTGATTAACTGCTGCCACTTGGCCCCTACTACCATGGGGTCCAATCAGCCCCATCGTAGTTAAATGTCTTACTTTAACTAGGGCAGTTCCCACTGTCAAATCAGGTTTCCATAAAATAGCAATCACAGCAGTCTTCAAGGATGCTGGAGCTCCCTTCACAAATTTATTCCTCATGGTAGCGGTGAAAGACATGTCTTCTGGACTCTCTATTTCTGGCTCTAGGTGTCTAATCTGATAAATCCATTCTAACAGGCCAATTTCCCTAAGCTTCTGGATACCTTCTTCGACATTATACCAAGGCAGGTCTGGTACTTCAACTTGACTTAAGGTAGACCACCGCATAATCCATGCCTCAGTTTGCCAACCAAATGAACTATTACATCCTTTCCCAACCTTTTGAGCTGAAACATTGAATGATGAATCCATACTTATTGGGCCTAAATCAATAAACTCAGACTGATCCAATCTTACATTCCTTGCACCATTATCCCACACCCTCAGTAGAAATTCCCATACATATTCTCCAGGTTTCTGTCTGTACATGTTAGCAAAATCAAGTAGGTCTTTTTGGGTGTAGTGTACCACCTCCTCAGTCACACTTTCTATTTCACCTTTTGGGGCTTGCTTGGACTTAACTTTAGTTATAGGCCTAGCAGCAACAATGGGTTGTTGAGGCAGTTCCTGAGAGCATTCAGAAATGTTTTCCATGGCCTCTACCTCAGACAATGACCCAGCAGGACCAGTTTGGCTAGTCCCATCAAATCGAGGGGGAGAGGATAAAGGTTTTACAATGATCCATTCAGATGGGAGGGATTCAACAGAATTTACAGGTTCCATGTCCTGATATTCCTGATTATCTGTTCATATGTCCCCATTCCAGGTTTTAGGATCCCATTTTTTTTTTTCCAAATCAATGCCCTCACTTTAATGTCAGACACTGTTCTGGATTGGCAATTTAATTGGTGTTGTAATTCAGCCACACTTACAATAAGACTCTGGGTTTAGTTTTCAACAATATCAGCTCTGTTATTAGAAGACATAAACCTTTCTTTCAGAGCAAAACTGGAAGCACTGAGGTCTTTATGTGGCACTTAAGCCAAGACTCAGCAGCTCTGAGCTCATGTCGCTCTTTCACCGCTTTGTCTAGTGTAAGTAGGACCAACCAACCAGCTCCCTTATACTCCTCATGCTGACAAAATTGCAGAAAACTATCAAATATCTGATCACCCAGAGCATCATTTCTTCCAAGTACTTGATCTATTGGTGGTGCTATTTCATGTATTAATGTTGCCACCTCATGCCACGGATTAGCAGGGCCCTCTTTACTAACAGATGCAGGCTAGTGTCTTTAAGATTAATCAAACTGGAGAACCAATTTAGAAAACCCATCCTTATGATTTTGTCTCTCTAGAACCACTCCCAGTACCAAATGTGTTAGGCTGGGTTCTCTAGAGAAACAAAAAACAGTAAAGCTTATATATATATATAGAGAGAGAGAGAGAGAAATTTATCGTAGGAAAATGGCTCACACACTTATACAAGCTGACAAGTCCAAAGTTCCTGGATCAAATGTCAAGCTGGAGGTTTTTCCATGTCAAGCTGGAGGCTTTTCCCAACTCTTGCAACTGCAGGGGCTGAGGAGATCAAGGCTGGCAGGCAGTACACCAGCTGTTGACTCTAACGAATGATGACTCCAAGATCTCCAGGACAAATGATAGGCTGTTCACTCATGGATAGTTGTAGGCAGCACAAAAGTATTCCGATCCACAGAAGAATGTCTCTCTTGCCAGGATGTCCTTGGATATACTGGAAGCAGGCCACACCCCTAGAGAAACTCCCTTTCAACAGATTGCCTGCTCAAAACATAATCATCTGATCCCATCATGGGAATAACCACATCACAACAGCTTAAACCACACAGAATTGTGGTCCAGCCAAGTTGACACACAGCTCCAACTATCATACCTGTCTATTGTTTGGCTGAGAGCTACCCCACAGGAGTGAGTCCAATTCCAGGACTGAAGGGTAACTCCTGGCTGTAGTTCAGGTGTTTCACCAGTCTCATTTAACTAGTAATCCTGGTCTTCTTTTATTTGTTAATTTTTTTCCCACAGTTTTCCTACCACTCTATCCAGGATCTCCAACTTTGATCCCTTTCTCAGTGGTAGGTATTGGTAGCCAGGCACCACCTAGTTCTTCTGGCCCAAAGGTCATATAGGCTGAGATTCCATCATTTGCTTGGACTCAGTGTTTCCATATGATTTTCTTCACTTTTTCTTGCTCCAGATTAGGAGAGACTGATTTCTGCATCTTAGATGGCTGCTCATAGCTTTTTTTCTTTTTTTTTTCCCCCCTGGATACTTAAAATTGGTGCATTTTACTGTATGTAAATTATGCCTCAATAAAGTTGATTTCTGCTCATAAGCTTTTAAGATCCCAGTTACTACTCACCAAAGAAGGAGGTAGAACATTGTTTTCATGTACTATATTGTACCAAGGAGCTCTGGTAGTATAGTGCCTAAGGCACTTGACTGCTAACCAGAAGGCTGGCTGTTCAATCCACCAGCCACTCCTCGGAAGGAAGGTTGGGCAATCTACTTCCATAGGGATGCCACCTTGGAAACCCAAGGAGGGGTCACTATGAATTGGGTCCAACTCGATGGCACATAACAACAACAGCAACAATATTGTACCAATAAAGCTTGATGTCTCCATGATCATGGTCACAGACCCAGTGCTCAGAGGCCCAGTACCTCACTCCCTCAAGTACTTGGTTGTGGCTAAGAAGTTATCCTAACTTTGTCCTCTGTTATCTGTATAATGAATATGGAATTTTTTATAGCACTTACAAATACGTATGTTGAAATATAATCTGCCAAACTTATGTATGATCACAGATGTATTCCCATTTACCTGCCCATGCCTGATCTTCTAGTCTGTCTACCTATGTATCCAGCCAGAGTATAGAGTAGTATTTTTTTCTTTTTATTACTGATAATGTAATATTGTGTACGTAATTGTATTTACCTTTGTTGTCTGTACCTCATGTGTACCCTTCTGTGTCCTTCTTTACCTTAGTGTTATTTTGCTCTTTATACACTTTTATTATATGGCCTTTCCTTTACCCAAATCAACAAATATCTCTTAACTAGTCAGAAATATTCCCTGCCCTCCCCTCTCACCTCTGATAACCAAGAAGGAAAATTTCCTTTCCTGTGTAAACGTTTCCTTGACTTTTTATAATAACAGACTCATGCAATATTTACTTTTGTGGTTGAGTTGTTTCACTCAGCATAATATCCTCCATGTTAATCTATGTTATTTGTGGATTCTTCATTGTTCCTTAATGTTGCAAAGTATTACACTGTGTTTGATTATCCATTCATCTATCGATAGGCACATGTTTTTTTCCATATCTTTGCTATTGGGAACAGTGCTGTGATGAAAATGGGTGTGCATCTATTTATTCATGTCCTAGCTCTCCCTTCTTTAGAATATATTCTTAGTACTGGGATTGCTGGATCAAATGGTATTTCTATTTCCAGCTTTTTAAGAAAGCACTGTGCTGTTTTCCATAGCAGTTGTACTATTTTACAGTCCCACTAGCAGTGTATGAGAGTTCCAGTCTCTCCATATCCTCATCAGCATTTTTGTTTTCTGTATTGTTGAACTTTGCTGTTCTTGCTGGGATGAGATGATATCTCATTGTTATTTTGATTTGCATCTCTTTATGGCTAATGATTGTGAGCATTTCCTCATGTGTTTTTTGGGTGCCTGAGTATCTTTGGTGAAGTGTCTGTTCATACTCTTTGCCCTTATTAGAATTGGATTGTTTGCCTTTTTGATGTTGATTGAAGTGTTGACATTTTCTATAAATTTTAGATATAAAATGGTTTGGTTTGTTTGTTTGTTTGTTTGTTTTGAGGCAGAGAGGGGATCTCACTGTTGGGTCTCTTGTTGGATATGTTGTTGCCAAATAGTTTTTTCCAGTTCTCTTTTTACTCTTTTGAAGAAATCTTTTGATGTACATAAGAGTTTAAGTTTAGAAGTTCCCAATCACCAGTCATCTAGTTTATCTTCTGCAGTTTGTCCATTTTGGTTGGTTCTTGGTAGTCTATTTATGCAATAAATTAGGGCCCCTAGGTTTACGCCTATGTTTTCTTTGATGAACTTCATAGTTTTAGATTTTACACTTAGTTCTTTGATCCATCTTGCATTAGGTTTTTTTTTTTTTTTTGGATTTCATTATTATTGCTTTTAATATCAATATCTGTATAAATCCAATCATTATTTATCTTTAGGTGTTGGGAACTTTACATATAAAGTTATAGATATATTTTAACATATGCATTCATAAAAAAGTACATAAAAAACATGAGAAAGTAGACAAGATTGGCATTTTGTCAGTTGTGGTAACCACTCCACTTGTGGAAGGTTCAGAATCATCTGGATTATTCCATAATTCCACTGTTGTTGGAGATGACTTTTATGAAGGGGAGGTTGGGCTGTTCATCTTTTCTCCCTCAGCTTCAGTCAACTTCCTGTGGGTTGCTGATCATGAAGCTCTGTTCCTGCTCTTACTTGTGGGAGATCTGAATGTGATGTGGGTGCCCTGTTTCCTGCTAGTCCTTTTTGGGGATTCCTTTCTTGAAACCTTGGGCCCTGCCACTGGTGAGTGGGGTTCCTTGCAGTCCTCAGCCAAATTCCAGGAGGATTTTATTGAATGTCGTGGGAGTGCCTCACCTGTCCCAATAGGTCTCTGGTGCAGTGACTGTGGGCAGTTCACTGTCAGCTGCCTGGTTGCCTTAGCAGCTTAGCTCCCTTCTCACTTAGCTCTTCAGTAACAAGAAGGATACCAATGTAACTTCTCTCACAGGTGTCTCAGTACCTGTATAACTCCCATATTTAGGTAGACCATGTTGATATGCAGTTATTTCATGGGTATGGGGTGTACAGCAACCCAATGATGAAGAAGTGACTCTGGATAGGGGCAGGCTTGAATTCCCTCCAAGAGATGTTAGGTTATGAGATCCAGGAAGACAACTTGGCCTGGGGCTTCTGGTGTTTCTTCTATCATGGGGAGCCCTTCCTCTCTTATCACTTGGAGACCCAGAGATGGATGGTGCCCCAGTCCTTGGCCCAGCCCCTGGCATTGGAAATCAAGAACACTGGTTCATCTTAATAGTTTTCTCTTTTCCCTCTGTGTCCAGAGCAAGTAAAGCTACAATACCCAGATGGACAGCTAAGGGAGAAACATGACCACAGTGGTGCCACATAGCTGCTCGCAGTCTCTACCATCAGCTCCTAAGTGCACTAGTTCACTGATTAGGGGGCTTATCAGAGAAGTAACAGGCTACAACCCAGGTTCAAGAACATTCTCAGGATACAATTCTTTGATCAGAGCAGTCACCCCTCTATTATGCCTTCAGGCACATCACTCTGGCTCTTGGCCTCTCATCTTGGCCTCTGCCCTGCTCGGGAAAATGTTACAGAGCTCTTTTAACTCTGCCAATAGGCACACCAAGGTGCACCCCATGGTGTCAGCAAGTCTCCTGCCCAACAGCACTCAGCTTTCTCACTCCATGGGAAGGTAAGCCCATCACTCTGCCTTGTACCTCTTGGTTCTACTGCCACCATCTCTCTGCCCAGCATCTTTCTCTGCCAGACATCTTTGCCAAGGAGGTCCAGTACAGGGATCTTGGACCCAAGGACACACTCAACTCCACCTCTGCCTCTTCTCTCTTGACATCAGTGAGATCCCCTCTCTGCCTCAAAACAAACAAACCAAACTCACTGCTGTCTAGTTGATTTGACTCATAGTGACCCCTCCTTGGGTATCTGAGGTTCTATCTTTATGGAAATAGATTGCCCAATCTTTCTTCCAAGGAGTGGCTGGTGGCTTCAAACCTCCAGCCTTCTGGTTACCAGTCAAATGCCTGTAGGAGGGCTCATTTTAAGCCTAGCAGAGTGACAAAACTAACCAATCCCTACATAAGACTTCTACACACATTTGCATAGTCCTACCCAGTAATCTGGTAGCATAGTGCCTAAGGCACTTGACTGCTAACCAGGAGGCTGGTGGTTCAACCCACCAGCCACTCCTTGGAAGGAAGTTTGGGCAATCCTACTTCTGTAGTGATAACTGCCTAGGAAACCCAAGGAGTGGTCACTAGGAGTTGGGGCCAGCTTGATGGAAAATAACAACAACCCAGTAATCCAGTGAGAATTACAAATACTATGTCTAGTAAAGCCATACCAAATAATTCACTGCACCACAGATACCTCATGTGTGCAGAGGATATGTACTCAGTACAGTTTTCAAGGCTGTGATATTTAGGAAACTGATCACCAGCCCTGTCTTCTGAGGTGCCTCTGGGTCAGTTTGAACTGCCAACCTTTTTTTTTTTTTTTTTTTTGGAAATCATTGAACACTTTTGTCCATAGTTTCTTTCTATTAAAGCTCCTTCTGCATAGCCATTTATTGGTTGTTCTGCACCCTGAGGATCCTCACTCCCTATCACATTCATGCATCATAATTTACATGGCCACTCCTCAGAAGGAAGGTTGGGCAATCCTACTTCCGTAGTGATACTGCCTCGGAAACCCAAGGAGGGGTTGCTATGAGTCAGGGCTGACTCGACGGCACATAACAACAACAACAACAACATATGAATTTAAAGGAGCTATGGTAGCACAGTGATTAAGACATTTGGCTGCTAAGCAAAATGTTGGTGGTTCAAACCTGTAACTGTTCCATTGCACTGGAAAAGAAGGTATATTGTGCTGTTATTGGATGAAATGCTCTGTAGATGTCTATAAGATCAAATTGGTGGATTGTATTGTTTAGTTCTTCTACATCTTTGTTGAGCTTCTTTCCACTTATTCCATCTTTCATTTAAAGTGGTGTATTAAAGTCTCCAACTATGACTGTGGAGTCATCTACTTGTCTTTTCAATTATGTTAAAATCTGATTTATGTATTTTGCGCTCTTTCATTGGATCCATATATATTTATTATGGTTTTGTCATCTTGTTCAATTGATTCTTTACTTATGTCCTTCCTTGTCTCTTAGGGTATTTTTTATCTTAAAACCATTTTTATCAGAAATTAATATTACCACTCCTGCTCTTTTTTGGTTGCAATTTGTTTGATATATCTTTTTCCAAGTTTTGATTTTTTGTCTATTTTTGTCTTTGTCTCTAAGGTGTATCTCTTGTAGACAACATATTGATGGGTTATGTTTTCTTATCCAGTTTGCAACTCTCCATATATTTAGTGGTACATTTAATCCATGGACATTCGGTGTAATTATCAACAAGTATGAATTGGTTGCTGTCATTTTGTTATGTGCTTTTTTGTAGTCCTGATTTGTTTGTTCACTGTAATTTTCTGTGATGAGCTCATTTAGTTTATGAACCCTGTTATTATTTCCTTGATTGCTATTTTTTTGGATTTGCTAAGAATTTGTTCTTGCCCTCTTTCATTTTGATGCGAAAGCTTATCATTTTTCTTTGAGGTTACCCTGGGATTTATAATTTTCTTCCCAAGTTTAGAACAGTCTGTTCTATCTCACAATTGCCTTGACTTCCTCACCATTTGGAAGTTCTGTAACTACATTATTTTTTCCCTCTTTTTGGTTTGTAGTTGTTCTCATTTGCCAATTGATGTCTCTAGTTCCCTGTTCACAATCTTGTAAGCTGATTTTACTTTGGATACTTCCATAGCTTAGTTGGTTTCTGGGTTATGTGATCATGTGTGTTAATGGTTGGTTGATGTTTGCTGTTGTTGGTTCTCTGTCCAAAGGAGTCCCTTTATCATCTCTTGTAGGGTTGGTCTGGTTTTAACAAATTTCTTTAATTTCTGCTTATCTGGAAATGTCCTAATTTCACCACTATATTTGAGGGACAATTTTGCTGGGTATATAATTCTTTTCTTTTTTTCTTCCAGGTTTTTATATATACCACCTCTTTGCCTCCTCTCCTGCATGGTTTCTGCCAGGAAATTCAAGCTTAATCTTATCAGTTGCTCTTTGTAGGTAACTTTTCATTTTTCCTGTGCTGCTTTCAGGATTCTTTCTTTGTTTTTGGTTTCGGAAAGTTTAATGATGATGTGTCTTCATGATTTTCTTTTGGGGTCTGTCTTGTTTGGGGTTTTTTGGACTTCTTGAATGAATATATTCTCGTCTGCCATCATATCAGGGAAATTCTCTTCCAACAAATCTTCAACAATTTTCTCAGTGGTTTTATTTGTCTCCTATTGTTCTGGAATTCCAGACATATAAGTTATTCCTCTTGATGGTATCTCACATAAGTCTTAGGCTTTTTTCATTTTGTTTTGATCTATTTTCCTGATTGATCCCTTACCAAAGTAGTATTGGGGTATTTGTCTTCAATCTCATTAATTGTTTCTTCCATTGATTCAAGTCTATTCCTTTGCCCTTTCAATGTGTTATGTATTTCTGATAATTTATCATTAATCTTCTAGATTTCTATCTGTAGGTTTTGTATCATTTCTAATTTCTCATTTGTCATTTTGTTCTTGTTTTGCTTCCAAAAGTGTTCTAGGATTTTGTCTGTGTTTTCCTTAATTTTGTCAGTGTTTTCCTTGATCTGTTTCTCAATCCGTTGAAGGCACCTAAATATAATTCTTTTCAATTCTTTATCAGGAAATTCCAATTCTGGGTCTTCCTCAGGAATGTTTTCTGGGTCTGTATCCTGGTTCCTTGTTCCTAGTGCTTTATCTTGTTACCTTGTGTGGACTGTGATGGTCTGTCTCAAATATTGTGGTATTGTTGTATTTATATTTAATTGGTGATTGTATATTGGAATGATTCACCCAAAATATTTATTTTCTTTTGGTATATCTGACTAAACAGATATATGCTCCTTTATTTTATAGTTGGCAACATTTATGCACTCACCACCTGTCTCCTGGCAGGTGTGATAGAGAATGAGAGTGGGTTCACAGATCTCTGTTAGCTTTTTGTGAAGATCATTTAAGGCTGAGTCAGGCTTGTATTGGCTTTTGTGTATCATTGGCCAGTTGCTGCAGAAGACAGTGGTGGCTTCTGTAGGTGAGGTTCCTGGAGGTATGGGTATGATTGGGTTTTATGGACATAGTTGTTTTCTCCCCCTCAGTTAGACAGTAGTTGTTCTCATTTACCAATTGATGTCTCTGGTTCCTAGTCTTGTCTGTTTATTTTGCTTCATATAGTTGTATATCTGGCTTTATTTCTGGGTTCTGTTGTCTTGTGTGTCAATAACAGGTTGTTGTCTACTGTTGGTTCTGGGTCCAGAGGACTTCCTTACCATCTCTGGTAAGGTTGGTCTAGTTTTTATAATTCCTTTGTTTACTGTTGATATGAAAAATTTTCAATTTCACCATCATATTTGAGGGACAATTTTGCTGGGAATATAATTCTTGGTTAGCAGTTTTTTTTTTTTTTTTTTCAGGGTTTTTTAGTCATCCTATTGCCTTCTTGCCTGCCAAGAAATCAAAACTTAGTTTTCTTGGTTACCCTTCGTAGGTCACTTTTTGTTTTTTCTTTGGGTGCTTTCAGGATTCTTTCTGTCTTTGGTTTTAGAAAGTTTGATAGTGATATGTCTTGGTAATTTTTTTGGGGGGGTGGGGAGGAAGAGTATCTGTCATTTAATGAACTTCTTGACTGCATACCTTCTCATCTTTCATAATATTAGGGAAATTCTCTTCCAACAAATCTTTAACTATTTTTTCTAGTTTTATTTGTCTCTTCCTATTCTGGAATTCCAATCACACATACGTTATTCTCTGGATGGTGTCTCACATAAATCCTAGGGTTTCTTCCTCTTCTATTTTTTTTTTTTTTTCTTTCTCTCTCCCCCAATTATTGCCTCATTAAAAAAGAACAAAAACAAATTTACTGCCATGGAGTTGGTTGTGACTCATATTAACCCTTCCTAGGGTTTCTGAGGGGACATCTCTACAGAAGTAAATTGCCCAGTCTTCCTTCTGAGGAGTGGATGGTGGATTTGAACCACCAGCCTTCTGGTTAGCAGTCAAACACCTTAGGCACTACACCACCACATCTCCTGATTATCAACTTAACTAAGTCATATTGAGAGATTTATCTTCTATCTCACTAATTCTGTCTTCCATCGATATGATTCTACTCCTTAGCCCTTTTAGTGTGTTATCTATTTCTGATATCTTAACATTAATCTTCTGGATTTCTATGTGCTGATTTTGTATGATTTCTAACTTTTTAGTTTGTTCTTGAGTTGTTAGCCTGAATTCTAGAATTTTGTCTGTGTTTTCCTTAATGTTGTCAGTGTTTTCCTTGATTTTATCAGTTTTTTTCTTGATCTGTCCCTCAGTCTGTTGCAGGTACCTGAATATAATTCTTCTGAATTCCTTATCAAGTAGTTCCAAAACCACTTCTTGCTCGGGAAGTTTTTTGGCTGGGCATTCTGGTCTCTTCTTTGTACTACTTCATATTGTTTCTTTGTTTGAACTGGGTCATCAGTTGTCTCCTAGACATTGTGATGAAATTGTCTTGATATTTAATTGGTGATTGTATGTTTATGTGATTTGTCCAGTTTTTGTTTTCACATATCTGAGTGAATAGGGCTGCTGTGCTACTCTACTAAAGTTTGGCAGCACTTATGCACTCACCACTTGTCTTTTGGTGGGTGTGATAGAGGATGAGAATGTGTGCACAGATTTCTGTCAGATGCTCACATAGAACAGTTGAGGGAGAGTTAAGATGGTATAACCCCATATATTGTTGACCAGTTTGTGTAGAAGCAGGTGGTGACCCTTGCCCAATGGGTGGGATTCCCAGAAGTTTGAATGTGGTTGAGTTGTGTAGGTATGTTTGCTGTCCCTTGCCAGGTAGAACAGGAAGACATAAAACAACAACCTCCAATATTAAATAAAAACAAGAGAACAAATTCTACAAACAGCAAGAACACACAACAAACAACAGAAACAGCAGAAAGAAAAGAAAGAAAAAAATAGATAAAAAAAGAAAAAAGGAGGAAAAAAGCAAGAGAAGGACAAAGAAAAAGAAAAAGATCTGAGGAAAAGGAAAAGATAAAAGAGGAAGGGAAAAAGAATAGTAAGGAAAATACAAGAAAATGCAAAAAACATAACAAGTAATGGAAAAATGAAAAAAACATAATGAAGAAAATTAAAAAGTGAACAAGAAAAAGGAAAAAAAATCAAGAACCAGGGAAGGTAAACAATAGATAAACTAATGAGAAAGAAGAAAAGAAGGACATAAAAAAAGATGAGAAAATGGAGGATCAGTGCACATGAATGGAGTCTCTGCTGTCCAAGCAGGTGGTAAGGAGGAGGGCACTTCAGTCAAGATAGAGTCCTATCATCATAAAGGCTGCTGGAAACAGGGCTTTTTGACCCAGAAAAAATTCCTGTGGCCCAAATGGTGGCTGAATATAGGGTGCTTTGTCTTAGAAAAAATTCTTTCCATGCCAAAAGACAGCTAGGTGAACAGGGTCTGGTCCCAGAAAAAGTCCCTGCCAGACCAAAAGGCAGCTGGGAATATGGTGGCTAGTCTCAGAATTGTTCTTGTCTATCTAGAAGACAATTGGGAGAAGGGTGCATGATCCCAGACAAAGTTCCTGCTGGTCCAAAGGACATGGGAAGAAGGTGCCTGGCTCTAAAGAGATTTCCTGCTGTCTCAAAAGCAGCTATGGGCAGGGCTTCTGGTCCATACAAAGTTCTTGCTGTCTCATAATGCAACTGGGTACAGTGTCCCATTCTCAGAGAAAAAATTGCCATTCCAAATGGTGGCTTGGTATAGGGTGCCTGGTCTCAGAAAGTTTCTGTTGTCCCAAAATCTGGTTGGGTGTTGGTAACTTGATCCAAGAAAAGGTTCCTACTGGTCCAAAAGATGGTTGGGAGCAGGTCCCCTAGTCCTAGAACAAATTCCTGCCTACCTAGACAGCAGCTGGTGGCAGGGCACCTGATACAGAATGCAATTCCTGCCAATCTAGAAGGTGTGTGGGGATGGGAGATGGCCATACTTCCGTTCATCAGGAGTATGTAGGGTACAAAGGGAACAAGGGGAATATCACACCTTTCTGATCGTCAGCCACCACTGTGGTTGCATGTGCAGTCCTCAGCAAGGGAGCTGATTATCTGGTTGCTTCCCTGATCAGAATGCTGCTTGCGAGTGTTCAAAATAGCCATGCCATCAAGCCACTCAACAATTCAGAGCTCCATTTGTCTTCTTGTTGCTGTTTTCATTCAGGTTCTTTTACTAGTTGGTATTTAATACAGTTCTTTATCCTTCCATTCAAAGCTTAGGGTTCCAGGATTATTCTCTGTACTGTTTCAATTTGTTTCTTGTTTCTTTGTTTTATAGGGTCTTTATAGCTTGTCTGCCTATTCCTCCATCTTCCTGGAATTCTCCCTCTCACTTTTTAATGACAACTTTGCTGGGTAAACAATTCTTAGTTTGCAATTATTTTGTTTCTTTCTTTATTTTAATAAACGCTGTTCTGACCTATAGAGCTTCTTGAAAGAAATCTGCACTGATTCTTACAAAAGATACTTGGTATATTATTTTGTGTTCTCTTGCTGTTTTCAGAATTCTTTCCTTGTCTTTGGCTTCAATAATTGTATTAGGATATGTCAGAGTTGATCTTTTTGTGTCTCCTCTGATTGTTGTTTGTGTAGCATCCTGTATTTGCAGGATTGGTTCTCTGTTCAGGTATGGGGAATTATCTCTTTGAAAATTGTTTCTATGGCATTGTTTTTGTCATGATGTTCTGGAAGTCCAAAAGCTCTAATGTTAAATTTCTTAATTGAATCTCAACTTTCTTTTGGTTTGTTTGCTTTTCTTTGTTCTTTTCTTCCTATTAAGATTTGAATTTGATATGTTCATATATTTTGTCTTCTAGTTAATTTATTCTATCACCTATCTTTTCAGCTCAATTGTTAAGTGTTTCTCCTAAATTTAGATGTTTCAGTCTTCAGTTTCAGTAGTTCTCTTTTTTCATTTTTAAGTTTTCAATATCTTTGTTAAATCTCTCATTTTATTCCCCCATTTGTTTCCTGATCTCTGCTAATTTGTTTTCTGTATGATTTTTGCTTTTAGCATACTTAACACCATAGTCTGAAAATTATCAATTATTTGCATTATTCTGGCTTCCATAGGAGACATTCCCTTCTCTTCATGTTTTGCTTTTGACTGTTCCTTCTTCTTGTGATTTTGTGTGTTTTACTATCTTATGTTCAACTTCAGCCATTTTGTTATTGATTAATTTTGCTTCAAAGTTTGTATTCTATTTATTCTGGAAAATATTTTTTATTGGTTACTCTGGAGGTGCAGTGATCAAGCATCTAGCTGCCAATTGAAAGGCCAGGGCCTACAACCACAAGCTGCTCCATGAGAGAAAGATGTGGCAGACTGTCTTTGCAAAGATTCACAGTCTCTAGAACTCCACAGGGCAACTTCCTTCAGCTGCATAGTTTCCCTCTGAATCAGAATGACCCAGCAGGTGTGGGCTTCATATCCTTTCCTGAAAACTATTAGACAGCACTTAGTTGTTTTTTTTTTTTTTCAATGCTGGTTCAGCAATTCTGTATGCTTAGTCTCTGGATTTAAATATACATCATGAGCAGTGGAACTCCACTTTCCTGTGTCGATGGTGTAAGACTCTCTATGTCTTTCACTCTCTGTTGCCCTTGCAAGGCCTTTTTAAGGCATACCACTACAGACCTTTCCCTTTTTCTCTGCAAGTCTGAAGTATTCCCTTCATCCTACTTCCCTTCCAGTTCCTCCTGGTCCTAATGCCTGTGTTTATTGAGTCTCAGTGAAATCCAACAGCATTCTCATGTAGTGCCACATGCTCCCTTTCCTCCATCCCAATTGAATGGCTCATTAACTTGCATGACCAATTTGCACCACCTTAAAAAAAATGGGCTAGTGCTTGCTAGATTACCTCCTTTTCGATGTTCCCTGTTTGTGTTGTTATCCAGCCCCATCCCCAAATGACCACGATAAGTGACATTCCTAATGTTAGTGGGTAAGATCTCCCATCTTCTGAGCTAACCCTGTTTCTCTGTCCCCTACTTCTAGACTCACCCCAACTCTCCAATACCTCAGTTTCTCTTTGGAGTTCTGAGATTTGACTCCGTTCTTACCTTTTTTTGTTGCTCAGTGAGTTTGTTGCTGGTGGAGTAAATGTGAGCATCCACTCACTTTGCCATCTTACCATTGTACCTTGCCTCTGAATCATGTTTTTTTTTTTTTTAATCCATTCTGCCACTCTCCATCTTTTGATTGGAGCATTTAGTTCATTTATGTTCACAGTAATTACTGAAAAAATATGTGACTTGCTTTTGCCATTATGTTGTTTGTTTTTTTTTTTTCGTGTGTATATTTTAGTGTTCTTTGGCTATTGCTTGCTTTTGTGTTATGTTGTTTTAATTGTAGTGAGCAATTTTGGTTCCCTTCTCCTTTCCTTGCATGCATATTTTTTTTAGGTATTATTTTAGTTATTACAATAAATATTATGCTTAATATCTAATACTAATAACATCCTAATGTAAATTGGTACCCACTTAACTTCAGTAACATAAGAAATTCTATATCTATGTTGTTGTTGTTGTTAAGTGCTGTTGAGTTGTTTCCAACTCATAGCAACCCCATGCACAGCAGAATGAAACACTGCCCAATCCCGCGCCAGCCCCACAATCCCTGCTATACTTGAGCCCATCGTCATAGCCACCGTGTCAATCCATCTCGTTGAAGGCCTCCCCCTCTTTCGTCGACCCTCCACCCTACCAAGCATGACATCCTTCTCCAAGGAATGGTCCCTTCTTACAACATGACCAAAATAGGTGAGATGAAGTCTGGCCATTCTTGCTTCCAAGGAACATTCTGGCTGCACTTCCTCC
>NW_006922036.1:612043-619587 GCF_000298275.1 Orycteropus afer afer | reverse complement strand
CGTTGGTCTTGCAAAATTCTACCATGTGAGTTCCAGCATTATTTCTGTCACCAATGCCAAAATTTCCAACTACTCATGATTCTTCTGTTTCCAACTTTTGCATTGCAGTCACCAGTGATAATTAACACATCCTGATTGCTTGTTCGGTCAATTTCAGACTGCAGAAGTTGATAAAAATCTTCAATTTCCTCATCTTTCGCTTTGGTGGTTGGGACATAAATTTGAATCATAATGGTATTAATGGGTCTTCCTTGTAGGTGTATGGATATTATCCTATCACTGACAGCATTGTACTTCAGGACATCTTGAAACATCCTTTGTGATGATGAATACCACACCATTCCTATTCAGACTATCATTCCCGACATAGTAGATCACATGGTTGTCTGATTCAAAATGGCCAAAACCAGTCCATTCAGCTCACTAATGCTGAGGATATCAATCTTTATGTGTTACATTTCGTTTTTGACATCTTCCAATTTTCCTAACTTCATACTTTGTACATTCCATGTTCCAATGTTTAATGTATGTCTGCAGCTGTTTCTCTTCAATTTGACTGGTGCCACATCAGCAAATTGAGGTCTTGAAAGCTTTACCTTATCCATAGGACTAAGTTTTATCCAGTAAAGTGTGGGGGCATATGGAGGTCAATTTATTGAAGGAGTCCTAGCTAATGAGTGTCTCACAGTGGGTCCAGTGTGTCCCTGAACCCATCCTGTAATGATTTCCTGGGTTCCAGAATGCATAATTTGAATAGATATACTGAGCAATTGACAGAATTCCCACATTGGGTCCCTGACATGTGGAATAAGGGCTATTATAGTAGGAAAAACCAAGTGATAGCCAGGGGTGGTGATTCCCACCACATCCCCATTTAATTCATCTATTTGGCCTGTGCAAAATAACAGAGGGATCTTGGAGAATAACAGTAGATTATCATAAATTTAATCAGGTGGTGACTACAATGGCAGTTGCTGTTCCTGATTTGCTTTCATTGCTTGAGCAAATTAATACATCTCCTGGTACTTGGTGTGCAGCTATTGATCTGCATGAGGCCAATGTCTTTTTCTTTATACCAAATTCGAAGGACCATCAGAAGCAGTTTGCCTTCAGCTGGCAAGGCCAACAGTATACTTGCACATTGCTTCCTCAGGGGTATATCAACTCCCTGGCACTACATCATAATTTAGTCCATAAGGATCTTGATCACCTTTCCCTTTCACAAGACATCACACTAGTCCATTATATTGATGATATTATGCTTATTTCACCTAGTAAAGAAGAAGTATCAATGACTGTAGACATATTGGTGAGAAATATGCATGCTCAAGTTTGGAGAATTAACCTAACAAAAATTCAGGCATCTTCCACTTCAGTGAAATGTCTAGGGGTCCAATGGTGTGGGGTATGTCAAGATATTCCTACTAACATGATGGATAAGTTATTGTATCTGGCTTCCCCCACAGCTAAAAAGGAGACCCAACGTTTGTTGGGCCTCTTTGGATTTTGGAGGCAACATATCCCTCATTTGGGTGTGTTTCTGTGGCCTATTTATCAAATGACTCAGGAAGCTGCTAGTTTTGAGTGGGGCCCAGAACAACAGAAGGTTCTGCAACAGGTTCAGGCTGCTGTGCAGGCTTCTTTGCCACTTGGGCCATATGACCCAGCTGATCCAATGGTGCTTGAAGAGTCTGTACTAGATAGAGATGCTGTTTGTAGTCTTTGGCAGGTCCCTATTGTTGAATCGCAATGCAGACCCTTGGTATTCTGGAGCAAAGCCTTGCCATCCTCTGCAGATAACTACCTTCCTTTTGAGAAACAAATTTTAGCTTGTTATTGGGCTTTAGTAGGGACTGAACCATTAACCGTGGGCCACCAAGTCACCATGGGGCCTGAGATGCCCATTATGAACTATGTGTTGTCTGACACACAGAGTCATAAATTTGGACATGCACAGCAGCACTCCATCATTAAATGGAAGTGATATATCAGAGATCGGGCTTGAGCAGGACCTGAAGGCACAAGTAAGTTGCATGAGGAAGTGGCCCAAAGACTTATGATCTCCACTCCAGTCACATTACCTTCCTTCTCCCAGTCTGCACCTATGGCCTCATGGAGAGTTCCTCATGATCAGTTGACTGAGGAAGAGAAAACTCATGCCTGGTTTACAGATGGTTCTGTGTGATATGCAGGCACCATTTGAAAGTGGACAGCAGCAGGACTGCAGCCCCTTTCTCAGACTTCCTTGAAGGACAGTGGTGAAGGGAAATCCTCCCAATGGGCAGAAATTTGAGCCATGCATGTGATTATTCACTTTGCATGGAATAAGAAATGGCCAGATGTGCAGCTATATATGGGTCCATGGGCTATGGTTAATGGCTTGGCTGGATGGTCTGGGACTTGGAAGGAGCATTATTGGAGATTTGGTCCTAAAGGGGTAAGGAGGCCATATCTTCTGACCTCCTCTAACCACACAAAAGGAACACAGAATAACCATCAATAGCCCAAGGCCTATTCCTGCAAGGCCAGACATGCTGCCTCCCTCCAGCCCTTTCACCAACCCTGACACCAACCTTTCCTCCTGCAGCACTCACCACCTTTCTGCTAGGATCAATAATTCACTGCAGTGGCCACACAGAACTCACAGATTATGGTGTTTATTAGGGAAGCACAAGGCTACAATTCAAGTTCAGGCACAATGCTCAGTCTCTCTCGGCCTACCATCTCTCAGCCAATGGTCTCTCTCAGTTTCTCTCCCAACCTTGCATGTCTCTTGGTGTCTCTCCTTAGCAATGTGCATCTCTCAGTGTCTCTTTCTCAGCAGCGCATATCTCTCAGGAGCATGTTTCTCTCAGCAGCACATCCTTCCCAGCCAGCAGTCAGAGAGAGCTCTGCCTCTAGGAGGCCTCCTTTTGCACCTGGCAGAGTGGCCAAACTAGCCAATCATAGCATCAGAATTTTAAGCACTTGAGAGAGGGCGAACTTCCAGAACACTGCTTTGTGCCACTCCCAACAGAAATACCCCCAGTGGATAACATTTACAATCAGGAACTCCTCAGTTGCTCACAGCAAAATCCATCATGGAGTTTACAAAGATTTATGGCTCAAAAAGCCATACCAGGTAATTTACTACACTGAAATTGGTGATAAGGATGTATGGGGAAGAGGTATGTAGAGAGATCTGTCTGAATGGGCCAAAGGAGTAAAGATATTTGTGTTTCATGTGAATGCTCACCAAAAGGTGACCTAGGAACAGGAGGACTAGGAACAATCAGTTGGATAGGATGACATGTTCAGTGGAAACAAGCCATCCTGTTTTCCCAGTTACTCATCATTGCTCAATGAGCTTATGAACAAAGTGGCCATGGTGGCAGGCATGGAGGTTCATCAACATGGACTCCCACTTACCTAGGCTGATTTGGCCACCACCATTGCTGAGTGCCCAATCTGCCAGCAGCAGAGACCAAGACTGAGTCCACAGTATGGAACTATTCCTCAGGGTGATCAGCCAGCAACCTGGTGGCAGATTGATTACATTGGATTACTTCCATCATGGAAAGGACAGCATTTTGTTCTTACTGGAATAAATACTTATTCTGGATATGGATTCGCTTTCCCTGCATGAAATGTTTTTGCCAAAACTACCATCTGTGGACTTGCAGAATGCCTTATCCACCATCATGGCATCCCACACAGCATTGCTTCAGATCAAAGGACTTACTTCACAGCAAATGAAGTGTGGCAATGGGCCTATGCTCATGGAATTCACTGGTCTTATCTTGTTCCTCATCATCCTGAAGCAGCTGGCTTGAGAGAGCGATGGAATGGCCTACTGAAAACACAATTAGGGTGCTAGCTAGGTGGCAATACCTTGAAGGATTGGGGCGATATTCTCCAGGACGCTGGATATGCTCTAAACCAGCATCCAATATATGGTTCTGTTTCTCCAAAAGACAGGATTCATGGGTCCAGTAACCAAGGGGTGGAAACGGGAGTGGTACCACTCACTATTACCCCTAGTGACCCATCAAAAATTTTTGCTTCCTGTCCTTGCTACCCTATGCTTTGTGGGTCTGAAGATCTTAGTCCCAAAGGGAGGAACACTCCCACCTGGAGAGACAATACTGATTGCATTAAACTGGAAATTAATAACGCCACCTGGCCATTTTGGCTTCCTCATGCCTCTCGATCAACAGACAAAGAAGGGCATTACTGTACTATTAGTGTGATAGATCCTGATTACCAGGGAGTACATAATGTAGGTAAAGAAGAGTATGTCTGGAATACAGGAGAGTTTTTAGGACATCTCTTAGTACTACGATGCCCTGTGATTAAAGTCAATGGAAAATTACAGCAACCCAATTCTGATATGACTCTTAATGGCACAGACCCTTCCAGAATGAAAGTTTGGGTCACCCCACCAGGCAAAGAGCCATGACCAGCTATGGTGCTTTCTGAGGGCAAGGGAAATACAGAATGGGTGGTGGAAGAAGGTAGTTCTGAATATCAGCTATGACCACGTGACCTGTTGCAGAAATGAGGACTGTGATTGTTATATTTCTTCATTGTGTATGTGCATCAAATATTTTTGTTTCCTTCTGTTATGAGCTGTGAAATGCAAATAAGATTAATGGTTGTACGTGTGTTAGTGTATCATGGTAGGCCCAATTATGACTTTATAATTTTCCTTATTTAGAGATTATATATGGTTAAGAAGATGTGTACAACTGCCAAGTTGACAATGGGTCTACTGTGATAGTTGGAGCTGTATATCAACTTGGCTGGACCACAATTCTGTGTGGTTTAAGCAATTGTCATGTGGGTTGTTCCAATGATGGGATCAGATGTATGTTTTGAGCAGCCAATCCATTGAAAGGGAGTTTCCCTAGGGCAGTGGCCTGCTTCCACTGTATTTACGGACATCCTGGGAAAAGAGACACTCTTCTGTGGATCGGGATTCTGTTGTGTTGCCTACAACTGTCCATGAGTGAACAATCTGCCATTCAGCCTGGAGATCTTGGATTCATCATTCGTTGGAGTCAACAACCAGTATTCTGCCTGCCAACCTTGATCTCCTCAGCCCTGCATCTGTGTGAGTCAGGAAAAGCCTCCAGCTTGACGTTTGATCCAAGAACTTTGGAGTTGCCAGCTTCTATAAGTTTGTGAGTCATTTCCCTAAGATAAATTTCTCTTTTTCTCTCTCTATATAAGTTTTACTGGTTTTGTTTCTCTAGAGAACCCAGTCTAACATAGCTGCTCAAAACTCCAGTATCATTATTTGCATCTGCTTTACCTAGTTTCTCAATTTCTCTGTTAATAGAAGGATTAAGTTTATGGGCTGTCAGTATGAGGCCATCTTCCCATCCCACATATCAGAATTGTTTTATTGCCATTCTTGCTCTTCTCATGGCTACTGTGTGCTTGATATATATTTTTCCTTTGATTTTTCACCTATTTATGACTGTGTATAAGATGTTTCTATTGAAGGCAACAAATTGATATGTCTTTTTTTTTTTTTTTTTTTTTTAGTTTAAAATCCTCTCTGTCCCTCTTTTTCTCTTGACTTGTACATTTAAACCATTTTCTTTCAGTGTGATTATCAGTAGGTATGAATTTTCCCATGCCATTTTATTATGCTTTTTTTGTGTTGTTAATTGTTTCTTTGTTCCACTTAATTTTCTGGGCATTTTAAAAAAAAATTTATTTTTGCATTCTTCACTGTTCTTGGTTTTGTGTTTACTTTTTCTTTTAAGCTTTCTCCTTTATTTTGGTGAGAAGAGTTATTAGTTTTCGTTATGGTTACTCTGAAATTTACCCTTATATTCCTAAGATTAAAATAGTCTGTTATATCTTTATATCGTTTTGACTTCCTCTTATTAATGGGGGGTTCTATAACTACATATTTTATTCCCGCTTTCTATTTTGAAGTTGTCATCATTACAGACTGACATCTCTAATTTCCTGTTTTCAGTTTTTTTTTGCTGTAGAAAATTCATTATCTGTGTTAGTATCTGAGTAACGCTGCCTTGTGTCTTAATCTCAGGTTGTCTGATGTTGCTTCTCTGTTGAAGGATTCCCTTTAGTATTTCTTTAATTGTTATTTGAGTGAAATTTTACTATTGTTTTTTCATTCAAAATCTGTATATATTCTGTTTTGTGACCTTCACTGTAATCCCCATATGGTAATAGCATTCTTACTACTTCTTCCCAGTGCCCACCCTTTACTTCATCCTTCATTTCCATCCTCTCTTGCCTTCATAGGTATATCCCTGGGCAAATGCTATCCTCTTGATCTCATACAGCTGACTGTTCTATGAGTGTATACACTCCTGGTATCACTGCTTGCCTTGAAGGACTGTCTATCATTTGGCTGAAAGTTGAGCCACAGGGATGTAGTTCAGTTCCCAGCCCAAAGTGTGTCTAAGGGCCATAACCTCATGGGTTCCATCAGTCTTCATCAAACCAGTATACCTGGTCTTTTTATTAATTTTTTTTTATGATTTTGAGTTTTATTCCACATTTTTTTTTCCCACTCTACACAAGACCTCATATTGTGATCCCTTTATGAGAGGTCAGCAGTGGTAGTCAGGTACCATCTAGTTCTTCTGGTCTCATGGTCATTGAGGCTGAGGTTCAAGTTGTCCAATAGTCCTTTGAACTAATTGTTTCTTTTCTTTTTGGATTCTCTTCACTCTTCTTTTTTTCCAGAAAGGGAGAGAGCAGTAGGTTCACCTTAGCTGGCTGCTCACAAGCTTCTAGGACCCCAAAGTAGGATGTAGAACTATTTACTTACCAAAGAAGGATGTAGAACGTTGTCTTCATGGATGATGTTAGGCCAATTATCTTTACTGTTGCCCAAAAATATGGTCCTAAGCCCCCATGCCCAGCAAATCACTCCTTCAAGGTGTTTGATTATGACTAAGATGTTTTCATGACTTTGTCCCCAGTATGCTTGTCTACATTTATAGATCTATCTGCAGCATGTATAAATATAGGTAGAGATCTCTTCTGTCAAACTTATATATATTCGTGAGTGTAGTCCCTTTCAACTTCCCATCCCTGTTCAGCTTGTATCTATCAATGTATCCACTTATAGATTATTGTTATTACTGTTATTGCAAGATTAGGTGTGTAATAGCATTCACTTTTATTGCCTTTCGCTCATGTACCCCACCCTATGTCTTCCACTGCCTTGATCATTTTGTGCTAAACTCCCACTTATTGTTTATTGCCTTTCTCTTCATCCACCTTAATACCTGTCTACGTTCTAGTTGTTGATTCACCTCCTTTTTCCCTCCAACCCTGGTAATCATCAAAGAATGATTTGATGTGTAAATTTTTCTTAATCTCTTACAGTAGTAGTCCCGTTTGATAATTGTCCTTTTGTGATTAATTTCACTCGGCATAAAGTCCTCTAGGTCCATCCATCTTATGAGATGTTTCACAGATTCTTCATTATTCTTCAACATAGCATAGCATTCCATTGTGTGTATATACCACAGTTTGTTTATCCATTCATCCATTTCCTTTTTTTTTTTTTTTTT
>NW_006922036.1:588218-611258 GCF_000298275.1 Orycteropus afer afer | reverse complement strand
GGATTTGAACCACCAGCCTTCTGGTTAGCAGTCAAGTGCCTTAGGCATTATGCTACCAGAGCTCCTTTATGGTTTAAGTTTATGTTTAGGTCTTTGATCCATCTTGTGTTTTTGTATGTAGTATGAGATATGGATTCTGATTCATTTTTTCTATAAAAGGATGTCCAGTTTTGCCAGCATCATTTGTTAAAGGGACCATCTCTTTTCCATTTAATGGGTTTTGGCCCTTTCTCAATGATCATCTGCCCACAGGTGGATGGATTTACCTCTGGGTTCTCAATACTGTTCCATTGATCTATGTGTCTGTTATTATACAACACTAGGCTGTTTTGACTTTGTTGTTGTGTAGTAGGTTTTCAGATCAGGGAATATGAAGCCTCCTACTTTGTTCTTTTACTATAGTAGTGGTTTGCTTATCCAGGTTCTCTTTCCTTTCCATATAAAGTTGGTAACTTGTTTTTCCATCTCTTTAAATAATGAAGATGGAATCTGGATTGGGATTACATTATAATTGTAGATTGCTTTGGGTAGTATTGTCATTTTTACAATGTTAAATGACATGATTAGTTTTACAGTGCTATCCATGAGCATTGTACATTCTTCCATTTATATAGGTGTCTTGTAGCAGTGTTTTGTAGTTTACTTTATATATGTCTTTTCTGTTAGATTTATAACTAAGCACTTCATCTTTTGGGTAACTATTAAAAATAATATTGTTTTCCTGATTTCCTTTTCAGAATTCTCTTTGTTAGTGTAGTGGAATCCAACAGATTTTTGCATGTTGGTCTGGTACCATGCCACTTTGCTGAATTCTTCTATTATTTCCAGTAGTTTTCTTGTTGCATCTCTAGGATTTTCCATGTATAGGATTGTGGTGGTTATGTTTGTGTGTCAAGTGGCTGGGCCTGGTTGAGTGGCTGGGAAGCTGGTGGTAGTTATTCCCCATGATAAGACTTGCAATCAACTCCGTGGTGGAATCTATCACAAGCAGATGAGTAGCTGCCTTTGGAATATGGTCTGCTTCCTGTATATAAGCAGAAGCTTTGGGAATGGTCTCTAGCATATGGCACACTTGGACCACACATATAGCTGTGTCATTGTTCAGCAGTCTGCCATGCTCTGCTGACCTTGAGACTTACAATGAACTTGAATTAATGACCTGCTGTGTGGTTTGGTAACATCGGGACTGTGCCTTTTTACTTGTCAAACTTGGGCTTCTCAGCCTCAGTAGCCAGCAGCTGTCTAAATGAAGAAACATCTCTAGCTCCAGTGGGCCAGGAGCAGGAGGCAGAGCTGGAGGGGCAGACCTGGTTGAGGGGTTTCACCCAGCCCTTAGAGCCTGGCATTTTGAACTTGGACTTAAAGCCTCCAAGAAAATAAACTATTTATTAAGGGCATCCCATTTGTGGTATATTCTTGTCAGAGTGGCACTAGGTAACCAGAACAGAATATGGTACCAGGAGTAGGGTGCTGCTATGACAGATACCTAAAATGTGGAAACAGGAGTGGAGTGCATCCTTGACCTGAGATCCTGGCAGGGAGACCCCAGCATATGGCATGAGAGACAGCAGGAGCACAGCCAAGAGACTGGCATGAGAAACAGTAGGAGCAGAGAAAACAGACCAGCATGAGAGATGGAAGTAGCAGAGCCCAGAGACTGGCATTAAACAGCAACAGGCTTACCAGCCCACAGAGCAGAAATCCAGGTGCCATTGGGTAGATGGCTTCTTGGTAGAGTGGGTTGCCTTCAGGCATTAATTGGTAGAGAAGACCAGCCTGAAATGGAGTAGTAGGTTGGCTGGTCCATGGAGCAAGAAAGCTGAGTGCCTTTTTCTGGGCAGGAGGATTTCTGGTGGAGTGGGTTGCTCTCCGTCATTAATTGACAGAAGTGAAGAGACCAAGGAAATGGAAGCAGAGATGCCTCAGCCTTAAGGGTAGGACCATGGCCTTTGGGGGTGGAACTTACACAACCCCCTAGGTTTCAAAGAGCCAGGCCTTCACTAACTTGGTTCTGGAGTGTGGCGCTACTTGTTCAAGTGAGCTAGTGGGATGGAGCCATAGCCGCTACCCAAGAGTTAGGGGGTGAGGCCGCCATGCCCAAGAGGGAGAGGAATGGGGTCCATCAGGCCAAGGGGGTGAGTTTTCCATTCAGAAACTAGGGGACTGGAGCCACTCAATGGAGGAGACTTGTACAGATACTACCCATTGAAGATCTGTACATGTGCCAAGTTGATAAAGGGTGGAATTGTGGTGGTTATGTTTTTGTGTCAACTTGGCTGGGCCTGGTTGAGTGGCTAGGCAGCTGGTGGTAGTTATTCCCCGTGATGAGACTGGCAATCAACTCCATGGTGGGATCTACCACAAGCAGATGAGTAGCTGCCTTTGGGATGTGGTCTGCTTCCTGTATATCAGCAGCAGCTTTAGGAATGGTCTCTAACATATGGTATGCTTGGACCATACACGTAGCTGCGTCATTGTTCAGCAGCCTGCCATACTCTGCCAACCTTGGGACTTACAATGAACTTGAATTAATGGCTTGCCATGTGGTTTGGTAACATCATGATTGTGCCTTTTTACTTGTCAACCATGGGTTTGTCAGCCTCAGTAGCCAGCAGCTGTCTGAGTGAAGAAACACCTCTAGCTCCAGTGGGCCAGGAGCAGGAGGTAGAGCTGGACCCCAAGGTGGACAGGCTTTCACCCATTCCATAGAGTCTGGCATTTTAAACTTGGACTTAAAGGCTCCAAACTGTAAGAGAATAAACTCCAGTTTGTTAAGACCGACTCATTTGTGGTATATTCTTGTCAGAGTGGCACTAGGTAACCAGATCAAGGATAATATCATCTACAAATAGAGATAATTTTACTTGTTGCCAATTTGTATACCTTTTATTTCCTTATTGTCCTGGCTAGGACTTCCAATATAATGTTGAACAGCAATGGTGATAAATGGTGTCTTTGTCTTGTTCCCATTCACAAGGAAAACGCTTTCAGTCTCCCTTCACTGAAAATTATATTAGTCTTTGCTTTTGTGTATATGTTCTTGTGTTAGACTGAGTTCTCTAGAGAAGCAAAACCAGTAAAGCTTATCTATGGAGAGAGAGAAAAAAAAAATTATCTTAAGAAAATGGCTCACACACTTATAGAAGCTGGCAACTCCAAAGTTCTTGGATCCAACATCAAGCTGGAGGCTTTTCCCAACTTACACAGCTGCAGGGCCTGATGAGCTCAAGGTAGGCAGGTAGGATATTGGCTGTTGACTCCAATAAATGATGAATCCAAGATCTTCAGGCTGAACAGTGGATTGTCCACTCACAGACTGTTGTAAGCAACACAACAGAATCCCGATCCACAGAAGAATGTTTCTTTTCCCAGGATGTCCATAATTATAGTGGAAGCAGGCCACACCCTTAGAGAAACTCCCTTTCAAGGGATTGCCTGCTCAAAACATATACATCTGATCCCATCATGGGAACAACCTACATGATAATTGCTTAAACCACACAGAATTGTGGTCCAGCCCAGTTGACACACAACTCCAACTATCACAGTCCACCTCTTGTAAACTTGGCAGTTGTACAAATCTTCTTAACTATATATAATCTCTAAATAAGGAGAATCAGAAAGTCATATTTGTGCCTAACATGATACGCTAACACATGTTCAACTGAAATACATTAACCTTATTTACATTTCACAGTTCATAACAGAAGGAAACAAAAATATTTGATGCATGTTTACAGTGATAAAATATAACAATCACAGGCCTCATTTCTGCAACTAGTCATGTGGTCATAGCTGATTGTGGTAGTTCAGTTTGTGTGTCAACTTGGCTGGGACTGTAGAGCAGCTGGGCAGCTGGGCACATTAGTATCCATGATGAGACTGGTAATCAACTCCAGGGTGTAATCTACTGTGAGCAGCTGAGTAGCTGATTTAGGGAATGTGGTCTGCTTCCTGCATATAAACAGAAGCCTTGGGGAATGGTCTCTAGCTTATGGCACACTTGGAACCTGCATGTAGCCGTGTCGTTGTTCAATAGCCTGCTGTGCTCTGCTGATTTGAGGACTTACAATGGACTTGAATTAATGACCTGCCATGTTTTTTGGTAATATCAGGACTGTGCCATTTTACTTGTCAATCTTGGGTTTGTCAGCCTCAGCAGCCAGCAGCTGTCTAAGTAAAGAAGAGCCTCTAGCTCCAGTGGGCTAGGAGCAGAAGGCAGAGCTAGGCCAAAGTTGAGGGGTTTTCACACAGCCCTTAGAGCCTGGCACTTTGAACTTGGACTTGAAGCCTCCAAACTGTAAGGGAATAAACTCCTGTTTGTTAAGGCCATCCCATTTGTGGTATATTCTTGTCAGAGTAACTAGAACACTGATATTCAGAACTACCTTCTTCTACCAACCATTCTGTACTTCCCTTGCACTCACCAGGCACCTCAGCTGGTTGTGGTTCTTTGCCTGGGGGGGTGACCCAAACTTTCATTCCTGAAGGGTCTGGGCCATTAATAGTCATATCAGAATTGGGTTGCTGTAATTTTCCATTGACTTTAATCACAGGGCATGGTAGTACTAAGAGACGCCCTAAAGAATTTCCTGTATTCCAGACATATTCTTCTTTACCTCCATTATGTAATGACAATCTAATTTCCCCTTGATAATCAGAATCTATCACATCAGATAGTACAGGAGTGCCCTTCTTTGTTGACCCAGAGACATGAGGAAGCCAAAATGGCTGGGTGGCATTCTTAATTTCCACTTCAATGCAATCAGTATTGTATCTCTAGGTGAGAGTGTTCCTCCCTTTGGGACTAAGATCTCCAGAATCACAGAGCATAGGAAAGCAGGGACAGGAAGCAAAAATTTTTTGATGGGTCACTAGGGGTAATAGTGAGTGGTACCACTTCTGTTTCCACCCCTTGGTTCCTGGACTCATGAATCCTGGCTATTGGAAAAACAGCACTGTATATTGGATGCTGGTTTAGAGCATAACCAGCCTCCTGGAGAACATTGCCCCAACCCTTCAAGGTATTGCCACCTAGCTGGTGCCATAATTGTGTTTTTGGTAGGCCATTCCATTGTTTTATCAAGTCAGCTGCTTCAGGATTATGGGGAACATAGTAAAACCAGTGAATTCCATGAGCATAGGCCCATTGTCACACTTCATTTGCTGTGAAGTGAGTCCCTTGATCTGAAGCAATGCTGTGTGGGATGCCATGATGGTGGATAAAGCAATCTGTAAGTCCACAGATGGTAGTTTTGGTAGAAGCATTACATTCAGGGAAGGTGAATCCATATCCAGAATAAGTATCTATTCCAGTAAGAACAAAATGCTGTCCTTTCCATGATGGAAGTGGTCCAATGTAATCAACCTGCCACCAGGTTGCTGGCTGATCACCCTGAGGAATGGTTGCATAACACAGACTCAGTCTGGGTCTCTGCTGCTGGCAGATTGGGCACTCAGAAGTGGCAGTAGCCAAATAAGCCTTGGTAAGTGGGAATCCATGTTGCTGAGCCCATGCATAACCTCCATCCCTGCCACCACAGCCACTTGGTTCATGAGCCCATGGTGCAATGACAGGAGTAGCTGGGGAAAAAGGATGGCTTATTCCCACTGAACATGTCATGCTATCCACCTGATTGTTAAAATCCTCCTGTTCCTAGGTCACCTTTTGGTGGGCATTCACATGAGACACAAATACCTTTACTCCTTTGGCCCATTCAGAGTATCTACATACTTCTTCCTCATACATCCTTATCACCAATCTTCCAATCATGCTCCTTCCAAGTCTCAGATCATCCAGCCAAGCCATTAGCCACAGCCCATCAACCTGTATATAATCGTGCATCTGGCCATTTCTTATTCCATGCAAAGTGAACAACCATATGCATGGCTCAAAGTTCTGCCCATTAGGAGAATTTCCCTTCACCACTGCACTTCAAGGAAGTTCCAGAAAAGGTCTGCAGTGCTGCAGCTGTCCACTTTCAAATGGTGCCTGTATATTGCGCAGAATCATCTATAAACCAGGCACAAGTTTTCTCTTCCTCAGTAAACTGATCATAAGGAACTCCCCATAAGGCCATAGGTGCAGACTGGGAGATGGAAGGTAATGTGACTGGAGTGGAGACCATAGGCATTTGGACCACTTCCTCATGCAACTTACTTTTGCCTTCAGGTCCTGCTCAAACCCAATCTCTGATATACCACTTCCATTTAATGATGGAGTGATACTGTACACATCAAACTTTATGACTCTGTGTGTCAGACAACACATAGTTCATGATGGTCAGCTCAGGATTCATGGTGACTTGGTGGCCCATGGTTAGTGGTTCAGTCTCTAGTAAAGCCCAGTAACAAGCCAAGTGCTGTTTCTCAAAAGGAGAGTAGTTATCTGCAGGGGATGACAGGGCTTTGCTCCAAAATCCCAAGGGTCTGCCAAAGATTCCAAACAGCATCTCTGTCTAGTGCAGACACTTTAAGCACCATTGGATCAGCTGGATCATATGACCCAAGTGGCAGAGCAGCCTGCACGGCAGCCTGAACCTGATGCAGAACCTGCTGTTGTTCTGGGCCCCACTCAAAACTAGCAGCTTTCCAAGTCACTTGATAAATAGGCTGCATCTACACACCCAAATGGGGATATGTTGCCTCCAAAATCCAAAGAGGCCCACTGGACATTGTGTCTCCTTTTTAGTTGTAGAGGAAGCCAGATACAGCAACTTATCCTTCACTTTGGTAGGAATGTTTCCACATACCCCCCCTAGAAATTTCACTGTGGTGAAAGGTGCCTGAGTTTTTGTTCAGTTAATTTCCCAACCTCTAGCATGCAGATGTCTCACCCATACATCTACAGTCATTGATACTTCTTCCTTACTAGGACCAATCAGCATAATGCCATCAATATAATGGACAAATGTGATGTCTTGTGGAAGGGAAAGACGATCAAGATCCCTATGGACTAAATTATGACATAGTGCTGGGAGGTTAATATACCTGTGAGGAAGTACTGTGAAAGTATACTGTTGGCCTTGCCAGCTGAAGGCAAACTGCTTCTGATAGTCATTTGAAATTGGTATTGAGAAAAAGGCATTGGCCAGATCAATAGCTGCATACCAAATACCAGGAGATGTACTAATTTTCTTAAGCAATGAAAGCACATCAGGAACAGCAACTTCCATTGGTGTCACCACATGATTAATTTTACGACAATCTCCTGTCATTCTTCAAGATCCCTCTGTTTTTTTTTTTTGCACAAGCCAAATAGGTGAATTAAATGGGGATGTGGTGGGAATCACTACCCCTGCATCTTTCATGTCCTTGATGGTGGCAGTAATGTCTGCAACCCCTTCAGGGATGTGGTTTTGCTTTTGGTTTACTATTTTTGTAGGTAGAGGCAGTTCTAATGGCTTTCACTTGGACCCAATGTGGGAATTCTGCGAATTTCTCAGTGTATCTATTCCAATTATGCATTCTGGAACTGGGAAATCACTCCAGGATGGGTTCAGGGACCCACTGGACCCACTGTGAGACACTCATTAGCTAAGACTCCTTCAATAAATTGACCTCCATATACCCCCACTCTGAATGGTGGGCCACAATGATGCTTTGGTTCTCCTGGAATTAGTGTCATTTCAGAGCCAGTGTCCATTAATCCCCAAAAAGTCTGATTATTTCCTTAAACAATAAACAGTCACTCCTGTAAAAGGCCTCAAATCCCTTTGGGGAAGGCTGGGAGAAATATTGACATTATAAATTTTTGTCAATGTAGTGGGGTCCTTCCTCAAAGGGACTTGGCCTCTTCATTCAAGGTGTTGTAAACTGACTCAAGTCTGGGAATTGATTGAGAGGCCATGACTCTGTATTCTGAGAATTCAATCTAAGCTGCTGTTCATGTGACTTTGAGTTCTTCTGTCTATACAGATCTAGTAAATAGTAGGTTTGTCATGTATTTCATTCCTAGGAGCAGCATGACTAAGTAGCCAATGCTATAATTCCACGAGTCAGAGTATTCTGATTACTGTTTCAACTTTGCTGTCCATTATGATAACCACACCCACCTTGCCTTTGTTGATTAACTACTGCCACTTGGCCCCTACTACCACGGGGTCCTATCATCTCCATCGTAGTTAAGTGTCTTAGTTCAATTAGGGCAGTTCCTACTGTCAAATCTGGCTTATATAAAATAGCAATCACAGCAGTCTTCAAGGATGCTGATGGTCCCTTCACAAATTTATTCCTCACCATACTGGTGAAAGACACATCTTCTAGACTCTCCATTTCTGGCTCTAGGGGTCTAATCTGATAACTCTATTCTAACAGGCTAATTTCCCTAAGCCTCTGGATACTTTCTTCTACATTATACCAAGCCAGGTCTGGTACTTCAACTGGACTTAAGGTGGACCACCACATAATCCATGCTTCAGTAAGCCAACCAAATAAACTATTAGATCCTTTCCTAACCTCTTGAGCTGAAACATTGAATGAAGAATCTGTACTTAGTGGGCCTAAATCAATAAATTCAGACTGATCCAATTTTACATTCCTTGCACCATTATCCCACTCCCTCAGTAGCCATTCCCATACATGTTCTCCAAATTTCTGTCTGTACATGTTAGTAAAATCAAGTAGGTCTTTTTGGGTTTAGCATACCTCCTCCAGTTGTATTTTGTATTTACCTTTTGGGGCTCACTTGGACTTAACTTTAGTTATAGGTCTAGCAGTAACAATGGGTTTTTGGGGGCAGTTCCTAAGAACATTCAGCAACGTCTTCCATGGCCTCTGCCTCAGGCAATGACCCAGGAGGAACTGTTGGGTTAATCTCATCAAAATGAGGTGGGGAGGATAATGGTTTTACAGTAAACCCTTTAGATGGGAAGGATTCAACAGAATTTACAGGCTCTGTATCCGATCTTCCTGGCTATCTGCCCCTATGTTCCCACTCCAGGTTTCAGGATCCCATTTTTTCCCAATAAATGCCCTCACTTTAACTTCAGACACCATTCTGTGTTGGCAATTTAATTGGCATTGTAATTCAGACACACTTAATATAAGTTTCCTGCTTTGGTTTTTGGCAATATCAGCTGTTACTAGAAGAAATAAGGTGTCCTTTCAGAGCACAACTTTTAATTTATCTTAGGAAAATGGCTCACACAATTATAGAAGCTGGCAAGTCCCAAGTAGGCTTTTCCTGACTCATACAGCTGCAGGGGCTCAAGGGGCTACCTGATGAGCTCAAGGTAGGCAGGCAGTATACTGGTTGTTGACTGCAACGAATGATGAATCCAAGATCTCCAGGCCAAATGGATTGTTCACTCACGGACTGTTGTAAGCAGCACAACAGAATCCCAATCTACAGAAGAGTGTCTCTTTTCGCAGGATATCCCAGGTGTGGAAGCAGTCCACACCCCTAGGGAAACTCCCTTTCTATGCATTGGCTGCTCAAAACATATACATCTGATCCCATCATGGGAACAATCCACATCACAATTGCTTAAACTACACAGAATTCTGATCCAGTCAAGTTGACATACAGCTCCAACTATCACAGGTCTTAATTATTTTGAACAATTTTCCTTCCATTTCTATTTTGTGGACTATTTTTTTTTTCACTTTTTATTGTGATTGGGGTTAAAATTTACAAAGCAAATTCATTTCCCATTCAACAGTTCATAGACATTTTATTTTGTGACGTTGACTACAGTCCCTACAATATAACAGCTCTCTTCCCTGTGGTTATCTTTTCCCTGTGTCCCTTTCTATACATTCCTGCATTTGAACTGCCTCCATGTGCAAATGCTGCCCTTCTGATCTCCCATGGTTGATTTTTCTAAGGAGTGCACCTCTGTCATGTAATTATTCACCTTGTAGGCATATTGTTTGACTGAAGACTAATCCATGCAAGTGAGTTCATTTCTAGGCCCAAAGAGTGACTAAGGGCCATAGTCTCTGGAGTTTTCTAGTCAGTACCAGACTAATAAAACCAAACTCACTGCCATGGAGGCAGTTCTGACTCATAGCAACCCCTCCTTGTGTTTCCAAGATGGTATCTCTACAAAAGTAGAGTGCTTAGTCTTCCTTCCAAGGAGTGGCTGGTGGGTTTGAACTGCCAGCCTTCTGGTTAGTACTCAAATGCCTTAGGCACTGGTCTTAATGCCTAAGGCATTTGACTGCTAACCAGAAGGTTCTAATGCTAATGACTAAAGCATTTGACTGCTAACCAGAATGCTGGCAGTTCAAACCCACCAGCCACTCCTCAGAATGAAGACTGGGCACTCTACTTCTGTAGTGAAACCACCTTGGAAACCCAAGGAGGGGTTGCTGTGAGTAGGGACTGACTCCATGGCAGTGAGTTTTTTTTTTTTTTTTTTTTTAACCAGATTAATATGCTTAGTTATTATTATTATTATTATTATTATTATTTTGGCCATGCATCTTTGATTTTCTTTATTTATCTTTGCTCCAGATAAACAAAGACCATTAGTTGCATCTTAGATGACTGCTCACAAACTGCTAGGGCCTCAGTTGCTACTCAACAAAGTAGAATGTAGAACAATATTTTTGTGTACTATGTTATGCTGATTGAGCTTGATGTCCCCTGTGACCATAGTTCTGAGCCGACAGTCCCAGCAACTCACTCCCTAAAGGTGTTTGGTTGTTGCTAAGAAGTTATCATAACTTTGACCCTGTTCACTCTATTATATATATGAACATTTTTATAGCACATACAAATACATATGTAGAATTGTCATCTGCCAATCCAACATTTTGTCATGGGTATATTCCTGTTCACCTACCCATATCCAGTAATCTTGCCTGTCTACCCATGTAGCCACCCATATATTAACATTTTTATTACTGATAATATAGTATTGTGTATGTAGTAGTATTTTTCATCTTTGTACCTCTTGTGCACCTCTCTGTGTCATCCTTTTCCTAAATGATATTATGCTGGTCACCAGTTTTTAGTATATTGCCTTCCCTTTCACCCAAATCAATATGTATCTCTTGGTGCATCCACCAACGGTAGCCATGTTTGATCACTCTACAGGTTCTGTATGAGGTCCCAGATGTGGTACAGAGAGAACTAGCCCAGTCTAGGCAGCTGGGGACTGTTTTAACTTCTTTGGCTTAAGGAGGACATTGACTTAGATTTCCAGAAGCTGGAGCAAGGAAATGAACTCAGTGGGCATTGAGGATGTTGCTGTGGACTTTACACAGGAAGAGTGGGCTCTGCTGGATCTTGCTCAAAGGGAACTCTACAGAGATGTGATGATGGAAAGCTTTAGAAACTTGGCCTCAGTAGATTTTAATGAAGAAAAGTTATCCAGTGAACATATCATAGTGAGATTCATGAAGAATGGCACTTGGTCCTCCATGTTACAAGAAATCTGCAAATTGCATCTCCTTGAAGATCAGCATAAAAACCAGGGGAGACATGCAAGGAGAAATGCATTAGAGAACCTTCACTAAAGGACTGATGGCAATCAGTGTGGAGAAGGCGCCAGCTGTCTCTCTCATCTAAGCAGTCATATGAGGACCCTTACTGGAGAGAAGACTTACAAATGTAAGCATAAATCTGATGCAAGTGATGGTGATGCCTCAAAGAAAAGGAAAATAATAAAGATTGAGAATAATGTGGAAATAATACAGCGATTGGAAAGAGGTGAAACACCATCCGTCCATGGAAAAGCATTAGACTACAGTCAGTCAACAATTGGAACAATTTTAAAGGAGAAAGTGAGAATAATGGAGCATGTGAAAGGCTCTGCCTTGATGAAAACTGCAATTATTACTCAGCAACGCAGTGGTTTGATTATTGAAATGGAAAGGCTATTGACAATTTGGTTAGAAGATCAAAATCAGCATAATATGCCTATTAATGTTCTTTAGTGCAAGAAAAGGCTTGAAGACTTTTTAGTGATTTAAAAGCTGCATGTACAGCAAGTGAAGGTAATTGTGATGAAGAATTTGTTGTGAATAGGGGTTGTTCAGTTGTTTCAAAGTGAGGGCAAATTTACATAATATTAAAGTGAAAGGTGGAAGAGCAGTGAATGCTGTTGTAAGTGCTTCAGGTGATTTTCCTGGAATGTTAAAAAAAAATATTGAGAAGGGAGGTTATTTGCCAAACCAAATATTTAATGTAGATGAGACTGGCTGATTTTGGAAAAAAATGCCTGTAAGGACCTACATTTCAAAAGAGGAGGAAAATGCAGTAGGGCACAAGGACCTAAGCACAGACTAACATTACTGCTTGGAGGTAATGCATCTGGGGATTTCAAGCTCAAGCCTTTGCTTGTGTATCGCTCCCTAAATCCAAGAGTGCTTTGCAGTATCATTAAATCACGTCTTCCTGTTATCTGGAAGGCAAGTGGAAAAGCTTGGATTACAGTTGCCATCTTTGAAGATTGGTTCTCAAACCATTTTGTTCCTGCTGTTTGGAATTATTGTTTGGCCAAGAAAATTCCTTTCAAGATTCTCCTTGTGCTTGACAATGCACTTGGACATCCAAGCACTTTAGATGACCTTCATCTTAATGTGAAAGTCATTTTACCCCCACATCACTACTGCAGCCAATGGATCAGGGAGTCATAGCCTCCTTTAAGGCTTATTATTTACGGCAGACCTTCTCACAAGCAGTCAGGGCTACACAAAATAATGTGATGAGCTCAAAGGAATTTTGGAGGAATTACAACATCTATGATGCCATCAGAAATATTGCTGATTATTGGAATGAAGTGAAGCAGTCAGATATGAAAGACATGTGGAACAAATTGTGCCTCCAGTTTTCACATGCTTTGGAGAGCTTTACAGCTGATGACATTACCAGGCAAGCTGTGGCTAATATTGGTAATCATCTGCAGTTAAACATGAGTGAGAATAATGTAGAGCTACTCAACTCCCATGCTGAAGAACCAACCAAGGAAGACCTTATAAAATTAGAGCAGCAGGTGGTTGCATTTGATGAAGAGGACTGGGACCTAAAAACTTCAAAATTGAAAAATTTTTTGACAAAAAAGTTAGCTGAAGCCTTCTGTCTCATTGAATCAGGGATGGCAAAGTTAGAGGAGCAAGATTCTGATACAGAAAGGTTCACCAAAGTTTACAGTATAGTTACTGAGAGCCTCAGCTGCTACAAGGCCATTTATGACAAGAAAAAGAAAAGCTCTGTACAGACCTCCCTTGATGCCTACTTCAAGAAATTGACTTCAAATGGATAACCAAACCATGGTACATAGACACAGTGGAGCACTATGCAATGCAAAAGAATGATGTAGAATCTGTGAAACACTGCATAACATGAATGAACTTGGAGGACATTATGCTGATTGAAATAAGTCAATCACAGGACAAATACTCTATTAGTCCACTATTGTAAAACGTCAAGGAAAAGTTTATATATGGAAGGAAACTTCCTTTGTTGGTTACTGGGAAGGGGACGGAAAGGGAGAAAAGACTGTTATATAGGTAGAGACAAATATTGATTTGGATGAAGGGAAAGGCAGTATACCAAAAGTGAGTGGCCAACACAGTAATACAAAGGAAAAATTATAGACAGGTGCACAAGAGGTATAGACAACAAAGATAAACCATTTTACTGCATTGTAATACAATACTGCATTGTCAGTGATAACGAACGTTAATCTATGGGTAAAGAGATGGGAAGATAGACTGAATGATCAGGTATGTCTAGGTGAAAGGGAATGTACCCATGACCATATATAAGATTGGCAGATGATATTTCTACATAATGTATTTGTGATATAAGAATGTCCACATGACTAGAATTAATAGTGGACAAAGTTGTGTTAACTTCTTAGGCACAGTCAGTCACCCTGATGGAGTGAATTGTTGGACTTGTGGGCTCAGGACTATGGTCTCAGGGGATTCCAAGGTCAATTGGCCTAACATACTACACAAAAACATTGTTCTACATCCTGCTTTGGTGAGTAGCAACTGGGGTCTTAAAAGCTTACAGGCAATCATTAAGATGCAACAATGGGTCTGTCCTTGTCCAGAGCAAAGATGAGTGAAGAAAACCAAAGACCCATGGAAGCAATTAGTCCAAGGGACTAGTGGATCACACAGTCCTCAGCCTATATGACCATGAGACCAGAAAAACTAGATGATGCCTGGCTATCACTGTCAACCACTTGGAAAGGGATCAGTGCAGGAGATCCTGCATTGAGTGGGCGAACAATGTGGGAAAAAAATCGAAGTCATAAAAACAGACCAGGTTTGTGGGTCTGATAGTACCTAGTAAGACCCCCAAGTTTATGGCCCCTCATTAGCATACAGGATTGGATTGGAATTCATTCTCGTGACTTCCAGCCAAACAGTAGGCCTATTGGGTGAACATTTACATCAAGTAGATACAGTCCTCAGAGTCTCTCCCAACCGTGGAAGAACAGAAGGGCAGTATTTGCACAGAGAGAGAGTTTGGGCAGGAATGCATAGGAAAGGACATGGGATGAGGTAACTACATGGAAGAAGTGGGAAGAGAGCTGTTATATTGTGGGGAAGTGCAGTTAATATGGTGAGAGAAAATGTGTATGAACTGCTGTATGGAAAATAAATTTGCTCTATAAACTTTCACCCAAATGACAATTAAAAAAAAAAAATCCACTTCAGTAGTAAACACCCCCCACAAACATAACTCTCCAGCAGCAGAATCAGACCTTGACTCTACAGGATCGTGTCTGTTGTTTCCAACACCACCCCTATCATCTTCTACAATAGCTGTCTCTCCATCATTATCTCCTGCATCATCCAGTTACTAATATTACTGTAAGGTTTGTAAATTAGCATAATATTAACAAATGTCCCTTCCTGTATGTATGACACAGATGGAACAAGAATGTTAACCTTTACTTGGACAGAGCAGGATAAAAATGTACAGCAAGATTCAGAATCATAAAAAGGACCAGACCTAGTTCTGAGACTGGTGGAACCCTGAAACTGTATCATTAGATACCCTTCAAACCTGGAACTAAACTCACACCTTTCAGCCAAACATAGATACACCTATAAAGTGATCAGTAATATCCATGAAGGTATTTTTAGAACCAACAACCATATGAGACCAGAAGGGCAGCATTACCCCAAAACAAAGTTCAGAAGGCAGAAAGAGGCAAGAAACATGGACAAATGGGAATGGGGAAACCATGGAGGAAGTGCTCAGAGTGCTGTTACAGTGAGGGGTTTGCAACCAATGTCTTGAAACAAAATGTGCATAAATTGTGTGGGAAACTAATTTACTCTGTAAAAGTTCACACAAACCACAATAAATTGTTAAAAAAAAAAAAAAATATCTGTTACGTAGCTAGCAGTTTTCCCTCCCCTCCCCTCCTATCCCTGGTAACCAACAAAGAAAATTTCCTTCTGTGTGTAAAACTTTCCATGGCTTTTTATAACAGTAGACTTCTACAATATATGCTCTTCTGTGATTGACTTATTTCACTCAGCATAATGTCCTCCAAATTCTTCCATGTAATGAGGTACTTCATGGATTTCTCTATTATTTCATGTTGCTATTCCATTGTGTTTGTGTACTATAGTTTTATTATCCATTCACCATTTAGGTTTTTCTATATTTTTTCTATTTTGAATAATGCTGCAGTGAGTATGGGCTTGCATAGATCTGTTTGTGTCCTGGTTCTCATTTCTTTAGAATATAAACCTTGTAGTGGGATTGCTCCACCACACATTTGTCAGTTTGTTGTACTGCAGTGGCTGGTGTGTTGCTATGAGGCTGGAGATTCTGCCACTGGTATTTCAAATACCAGCAGGGTCACCTATAGTGGACAGGTTTCAGTGGAGCTTGCAGACTAAGACAGGTTTGGAAGAAGTAAAGGGCCTCCACTTCTCAAAGGTTTGGCCAGTGAAAACTTTATGAATAGCAGTGAAACACTGTCTGATATATTACTGGAAAACTTTATGAATAGTCCTGAAACATCATCTATATCAGTGCCAGAAGGTGAGTCCCTCAGATCTGAAGGCACTTCAAATATGACTGGCAAAGAGCGGCCTCTTCAAAGTAGAGTCGACCTTAATTACATGGATAGAGTTAAGCCTTTCAGGATCTCCATTTGCAGATGGGGCACAACTCAAAATGAGAAGAAACACCTGGAAATATCCGTTGATAATCATAACATGGAATGTATGAAGTATGAGTGTAGGAAAATTGGAAGTTGTCAAAAATGAAATGGAACACATAAAGATCAATATCCTAAGCATCAATGAGTTGAAATGGACTGGTTTTGGCCATTTTGCATCAGACAACCCTATGATCTACCATACTGGGAATGACAAATTAAAGAGGAATGGTGTGGCATTTATTGTCACAAAAAATGTTTTAATATATATCTTGAAGCACAATGCTGTCAGTGATAATAGCCATAAGCCTATGAAGAAGACCAGTTAATATGACTATTATTCAAATGTAGGTATCAACTACCAAAGGCAAAAATGAGGAAATTGAAAATTTTTACCAACTTCTGCAGTTGAAAATTGACCAAACATGCAATCAAGATGTATTGATTAGTACTGGTGATTGGAATGCAAAAGTCAGAAACAAAGAAGAATCACAGGTAGTTGGGAAAATATGGTCTTGATGATAGAAATGATCCCAGAGATCACATGATAGAATTTTGCAAGACCAATAAGTTACTCATTGCAAATACATTTTTCAACAGCATAAACAATGGCTATACATGTGGATCTCACAAGATGGAATACACAGGAATCAGATTGACCACATCTGTGGAAAGAGGTGATTGAGAGGCCAAATATCTTCAGCCAAAACAAGACCAGGAGCTGACTGTGGAATAGACCATCAACTACTTATATGCAAATTCAAGTTGAAGCTGAAGACAATTAAGACAAGTCCATGAGCACCAAAATATGACCTTGATTATATCCTTATTGAATTTAGAGAACATCTGAAGAATAGATTTGATTCATTGTATACCAATAATAAAAAGAAACAGACAAATTGTGGGATGACATTAAGAACATCATCCATGAAGAAAGCAAAAGGTCTTTAAAAAGACAGAAATGGAAGAAAAGATCAAAATGGATGTCAGAAGAGACTGAAACTTGCCTTTGAATGGAGAGTAGCTAAAGCAAATGGAATGACAAGATAAATGAGCTGAACAAAAGATATCAAAGAGCAGCTTGAGAAGACAAAGGCAGTTATAATGAAATGTGCAGACCTGGAGTTAGAAAACCAAAAGGGAGAACCACGCTCAGCATTTCTCAAGCTGAAAGAACTGAAGAAAAAGTCAAGTCTCAAGTTGCAACATTGAAAGATTTTATGGGCAAATATTGAATGATGCAGGAAACTTTAAAAGAAGATGGAAGGAATACACAGAGGCATTGTACGAAAAAGAATTGTTCAATATTCATCTATTTCAGGAAGTAGCATATATTGTCAAGAGCCAATGGTACTTAAGGAAGAAATTGAAGCTGCACTGCAGGAACTGATGAAAAACAGGGCTCCAAAAATTGACAGAATACACATTGAGGTGTTTCAACAACAGATGCTGTGCTGGAGGCACTTACTTGTCTATGCCAAGAAATTTGGAAGACAGCTCCCTGGCCAACTGATTGGAAGAGATACATATTTGTACCCATTCCAAAGAAAGATGATCCAACAGAATGTGAAGATTTTGGAACAATATCATTAATATTATACACAAGTAAAATTTTGCTGAAGGTATTTCAAAAATGGTTGTAGTAGAATATTGACAGGGAACTTCTAGAAATGCAAGCTAGATTCAGAAGAGGATGTGGAATGAAGGATATCATTGTTGATGCCAGATTGTTCTCCCACTCTATCCAGGATCTCCTGTACCTATCCCCCTCCAAGTAGTTGACAGTGGTAGCTAGACACCATCTAGTTCTTCTGGTGTCATGGTCATATAGGCTGAGGATTGCATGGTCTACCAGTCCCTTGGAATAATTGCCTCCATGTGTCTTTGGTTTTCTTTGTTCTGGACCAGGGGAGACCCATTGTTACATCTAGATGGTCATTTGCAAGGTTTTAAGATCCCCGTCACTGCTCACCAAAGTAGGCTGTATAACAATGTTTTTGTGTAGTATGTTATGCCAATTGAGCTTGATGTGTCCCCTGTGACCATTGTCTTGAGCCTAGAGGTCCAACTTTCACTCACTTTGGGTAGCTGGCTGTGGCCAAGAAGCAACCAGAAACTTGCACCTTGTCAGCTCTACTATACACCTGGACATTCTTACAGTGCATACAAATATGCATGTAGAAATATTGTCTGCTAACCCTATACATGGTCATGGGCACACTACCCCTTGCCTAGACATAGCTGATCATTCAGCCTGTCCACTCATCTGTCCACATGTAGATCAATGTCAATTTATCCTTTAGTCACTATATAATGTCCTTTCTATCTCTGATAGTGATTTGTGTCTCAAAATGTGTTTTGTCAGATATTAATATTCTTGTTTTATATATATATATATATATTCCCCCCCACCTTCATTTTCAATCTATTTCTGTGTTTGTGTCTAGGGTGTATCTCTCATATAAAACATGTGGATGGGTCATGTTTTATTATCCATTCTTTAACTCTGTTGAAGTGCATTTAATCCATTTATTTTCAGTGTAATTATAAACAAGCAAGAATTTATTGCTGTTATTTTGTTATGTGTTGTTATTTTTAGTGTTGCTGATTTCTTTGTTCCATATGATTTTCTATGCTGAGCTAATTTTGTTTTAATGAATTTTTAAAGTCATTGCCATTGCTCTTGTTTTAGTATTTACTAAATATTTGTGCCTTTCCTCTTTTATTTTCATGAGAAGTTTTATTAATTTTCTTTGAGGTTACTCTGTGATTTATTATTTTCTTCCCAAGTTAAAAAAAGTCCATTCTATCTTTAAATGATTTTGACTTCTTTTCCATTTGGAAATTTGGTACCTACACTATTTAGTCCTTATTTTTGCTTTGTTGTTGTCTTCATTTACAAATTGATGTCCCTTGTTCCCTGTTTTCAGTATTGTAAATTTATTTTAGTTTGCTGTTGTTTTTGTTATGTGCCATTGAGTTGGACCCGAGTCATAGCGACCCCTCCTTGGGTTTCGGAGGCAGTATCTCTATGGAAGTAGATTGCCCAACTTTCCTTCCAAGGAGTGGCTGATGGATTTGAACCACCAGCCTTCTGGTTAGCAGTCAAGTGCCTTAGGTACTACACTACCAGAGCTTTACTTTAGACACTTGTCTATCTGGAATGGTTTCTGGGTTATGTTGTCATGTATGTTAATAATCACTTGTTGTCTGCTATTGTTGGTTCTCTGTCCAAAGGATTCCCTTTAGCATCTCTCAGAAGATTGATCTTTTTTCTTTTTTAAAACAAATTCCATTATTTACTGTTTATCTGGAAATGCCCTAATTTTGCCACCATATTTGAGAACAATTTTTCTGGGTATATATTTCTTGATTGGTTATTTTTTTCTTTCCATGTTTTATATATGGCATGCCATTGCCTTCCTGCCTACATGATTTATCCCAAGAAATCAGGACTTAGTCTTATTGATTGCCCTTTGTAGGTCACTTTTTGTTTTTCCTATGCTGCTTTCAGGATTCTTTCTGTGTCTTTGGTTTTGGAAAGTTTGATTATGATATGTCTTGATGGTTTTCTTCCTCACCATCAGCAACATCAGCCTAAGGCTTATTCCTATGAGACCAGACATGCTGCCACCCTCCAAACTTTTTACCAACTCTGACTCATACCATCATGGGTGGCACTCACCCATGGCACTCACTACTTCTCTGCTGGATTAAATAATATGTTGCAATGACCACACAGAACTCACAGATGATACTCAATTATTATGTGGTTTATTCGGGAAGTAACAGGCTGCAATTCAGTTCTGGAATGCTCAGGATATAATTCTTCAATTAGGACAGCATCCCCCTGACAATGCCCTCAGGCATACTTCTCTTTGGCCTCTGCCCTGCTTGGGCAAGGATTACAAAGCTCTTTTAGCTCTGCCAATAGGTACACCTAGATGCATGCCACACCACTGGAAATCATCCTGCTGAAAGGCACTCAGCTTTGTCTCTCCATGGAGACCAGCAAGCCTGCCACTCTGTCTCATCTTTCTTGCTTCTGCTGCCACTGTCTCTCCAACATCTTTCTGTCATCTCTCTGCTGTCTCCCTACCTACTCTCTGCTGACTCTCTGCCAATATCTCTGCTAAGTAGCCTAGTTCAGGAATCTTGGGTTCAAAGATACACTCCACTCCACCTCTAGCTCTTCTCTCTTGATGTCAGGAGGGATCATTATGAGCCTGACAGAATGGCAAAACTAACCACTTCCCACATTAGGGTTCCATACACTTCATTTCCATGGTCCCACCCACACAAGGGAGCCATGAACCTTATTTATATTATAAGCAAGCTATCCATTCCTCATCATGGGCCACAGCCACCTTATATTTGCATGGTTCCACCTACTAATCTGTAGGAGCTCTGGTGGCGTAGTGCCTAAGGCACTTGACTGCTAACCAGAAGGCTGGTGGTTCAAACCCACCAGCCACTCCTTGGAAGGAAGGTTGGGCAATCTATTTCCATAGTGATACTACCTCGGAAACCCAAGGAGGGGTTGCTATGAGTCGGGGCACCCTTGATGGCACATAACAACAACAGCAACCTAGTAATCTGGTGGAAGTCACAAAGATCATGGCTAGAATAGCTATACCAAGTAATTTGCTGCATCACAGGCCACCCCCTGGCTCTTCTGGCCATTGTCCTTTTCATACCTCAAAAAGTAGCATCCCTTTCACAATCAGTTTAAGTATAAGCACACCCCTGAAATCATGTAAGCCAGCCACTTCATGCCTTTTTCTCCCTCCCATTACATAGCCAATTTCTAAAATACCAATTCCTATCAAACCAGTACTCTGAGAAGACAAACATGTTCCTTTCTCCGAAGAATTTTCTGTTCTGGTTGAACTTTGAGCATCTCTATCCATAAGTAAAGTTCATTCCAGAACAAGTCATGAAATTGCAGAAATTTACATCACAATGTCCAACACCTTTCTTTTCATTCAGCCTGGTTCTAGTCAGCTCCACCCTAACCATGAAAGCAACATCATGGGTGCCAGCTGCAAGCTTGAAAATTCACACACCTCCCTGGACCAGTTAGTCCCTTCTTTTTCTCATCCCTAGTCCCCGTGAGCTAGTATCACAAGATGCCAAACTCAGTTCATTCTGTCATTGCTGCATCTCCCGTATTAAGTGGACAGGTGGTCACAAGTGAGCAACATACAAGGCCATCTTTTTGCCAGCTTCTTTTAACTTCCAGTCCTGGAAGGGATTTATCTTGTAGGCTGTGACTTTCCTGCATCGATTCACCCAAAGACAAACTACTTCTTTGAAATTCCAAAAGCAAAACAGCTATTTATTTTTTTTTTTCTCTGTAGGTCCTCCTTTCAAATGCAAATATTCTGTTCTCTGAGCATTCTGGGTGGGTCTTCATGTCTTTTAAAATGCAAATTTCTAGACTCTGAATGTTCTGGGTGGGGCTCAGATTTTCAACCAAGACACCCAATACTCTGAACACAGGACTTGAAACAAAAGCTGGTGTTTCTCCTAGGCAAATTCTAGTTCCCCTTTTAACATATCCAATCTACTATTGGCTGAAGGCAGACTTACACGTTCTCTCTTATCTATATGCCATATTCCTTTTTAACATACAACTATGTATGAGAACATTCAATATCCATAGTACACTAAGAGAAACACATAAGCAAAATCATATAGCCCATTTCCAATTTCATCTTCTCTTCACCTTGACTGTCTTCCTATTCTATGCATATGGCCTTGGGTTTCTGGCTGGGTGTAGCCAAAATTCCTGGCCTCCTATCCATCATCTCCTTTAATCCACCAGGCCCTTGCCCTAGGCTTTTTTCCCCTGAGCTGCAGCATAATATCTTTTATATTCCTTTCCTCCACTACAGGTAATAACCACCAAAGTAACCATCTAAGAATGGTTCTGCTGCCACTGTCTCTCTGCCATCTCTTTGTCATTTCTTTCCCATCTCTCTTCTTACTGTCTCCTGGTCTCTCTGCAAAGGTCCAGCAAAGGGATTGTGGTCTAAAGATGTGCTGCCCTCCACCTCCAGCTCATCTCTCTTGATGGCAGTGAGAGTCCCCTTTTTGCTTCTAGGAGGGCTCATTTCAAGCCCAGCAGAATGATAAAACTGACCAAACCCACACTTGGATTTTATATACCATTTGTCCATGGTTCCACCCCTACAAGAGTGTCAAGTACATTATTCACATTATCAGCAAGCTATCTAATCCACTTGGTGGGCCACAAGCACCTTATATTTGCATTGTTCCACCTAGCAATCTGCTGGGAGTCATAAAGACCACAGGCTAGAAGAGCCATACCAAGTAATTCACTGCACCACAGGGGTCTATTCTGTTTGGGGTTTGATGAACTTCTTGAATTCATATCTTCTTGTCTTTCATTGTATTAAGAGGGCCTCTTCCAACAAATCTTTGACAATTTTTTTTTGGTTTTATTTGTCTCTTCCTGTTCTCGGATTCTGATCACATGTAAATTATTCCTCTTGATAGTGTCCCACAAGAAACTTAGGTTTTCTTCTTTTCTTTTCTTTTTTTTTTTTTTTGGTGCTTTTCCTTGATTGTTCTCTTAACAAAGTAGCATTGAAAGATTTGTTGTCAATCACACTAATTTTGTTTTCCATTCATTTGATTGCACTCCTGTGCCCTTTCAATCTTTTATCTATTTCTGAAATCTTAGTATTAATCTTATGGATATTTATTTGCTGTTTTTCTATGGTTTCTAATTTTTCATTTATTTTGTCAGTTTCTTCTTCTTCTTCTTCTTTTTTTTTTTTTATTGTGATTTGGATGAAGATTTACAGAGCAAATTCACTTTCCATACAGCAGTTGACATATACTTTGTCTCATGTCATTGACCACAGTTTACCACAATGCAACAGCTCCCCTCCCACTTCCTCCCCATAGTTTCCTCTTCCCAGTG
>NW_006922036.1:570535-572872 GCF_000298275.1 Orycteropus afer afer | reverse complement strand
TTGTGTCTTATGAGCACTGTTGTTGTCTCCCACTCAGTTAGACACAAATTACAATTGAATAACCATCAAAAAACTAAAAGCCTATGGACAAAAAACACACCATGTAATCACACAGGAACAGTAACCAAAAAAAGAAAAATGGGAAAATAAGAATTAAAAACAAGCAAACCTGCAATTTCTGGGGATAGGGCACTAAGAAAAAAAAAGTAGGTAAGGAGAATAATAAATGAAGAAAAAAACAGGAAAATGCAGGAAGAGAACAAGGAATGGGCTAAATCATGAGAAAAAAGGGGAAAAAGAAGAAAAAAAACCCCTTAAATTTGGCAGGGGTGGGGGGGTGGAATTTCAACCAGGCACAGGGAAAAGAAAAAATGCTGAAAACTAGGACCTGCTAGGGGAAGATTAAGAATAATAGTAAAAAGTGCAAAAGTATTAATAATATTAGTTGTCTTGAAACAGACAAATACTCACAAACTTATCACTGGAAAAAAGAAAGTGAAAAAGAAAAAAATAAAATAAAATAAGAGAAAAAAGAAAAAAAAAAATTGGTGGAGGGCAGGGTAGGGCACCTAGGCTCTGTCTGAGCACACACACTGTGATGGAGTTCCTGCAGGCCCAGATGGTAGGTGGGATTAGGGGGTGGCCACACCTCCATTCACCATGTGGGTGTAGGGTGTAGTAACAAGAAGAATGTCATACCTTTTCAGTCTTACAGGACCCAAGCGTCCTTGTGGTTGCTGGAAAGCAGAAGTGTTCTTAAGCCCCAAAAATCTGTGAGACTGCTGTCTCTTTAAATATCCACAATAGTCAAGCCGCTTTTTAAACCTTCAAAATGGCAGCATCCTCTGAGCTGGCGAAAGTCTACAGTTCAGTCCACCTTTCTCTTCACCTTCTCCAATTGTTTCCCAGCCACTGTGCACAGTCCTCTGTGCAGTCCCTGGCTAGCAGGGTGATTTTTAGATTAATTCTTAGGTCCTACCACCACTCGGGAATCTCCAATCTGTCTGTGCCATCAGGATCGCTCAGGATCACTGCCAGACCGCAGCTCTGTATGTCTCCTTTTTTGGTATTTTCATGCAAATTCCTCTGCTAGTTGGGGTTTAGTCCACTTGTATATCCTTCCCTTCAAGGCTCAGGGGTCCAAGATTACCTTCTGTGTCTGTGTTAATTGGTTTCCCTTTTCTTTGTTGAAGAGGGTCTGTGCAGTCTTTCTGCCTAGTCCGCCAACTTGCCGGAACCTCCTGTCAGTTTATTCTTGTACTGTTTTCCTGAATTCTTCAAAAGTTTTGTCTGTGTTTTCCTAAATTTTCTCAGTGTTTTCCTTGATCTGTCTCTCAATCCATTGAAAATACCTAAATATAATTCTTTTGCATTTCTTATCAGGTAGTTCTAATGCTACTTCTTCCCTAGGGAAGTTTTCTTACCGTGTATTCTGTTCTCTTATTTGTACTACTTTATATTGTTTCTTTGTGTGAGCTTGGATTGTCAGTTGTCTCATTGTCATTGTAATATCATTGTATTTATATTTAATGATGATTCTATGTTGGTGTGATTTTCTTTTTTATTTGTCTATTAAATTTTTGTTTTCATATATCTGAATTTGACAGGCTAGTGTTCTACTCTGTTGGCTAGTTTGGCAGCTCTTAGGCCCTTCACCACCTGTCTCTTTGTGGGCGTGATAGAGGATGAGAATGTGTGCACAGATTTCTCTTAGCTATCCATATAGAACAGTGGAGGGTGAGTTGGGTTGGTATTAGCCACTGTCTATCATTGATAAGTTGGTGCAAAAGCTAGTGGCGGCCCTCACTCAGTGGGTGGGGCTGAAGGAGGTGTGGATGTCATTGGGCCATGAGAGCATGGTTATTCTCTCTCACCAAGTGGGACAAAAAAAGAAAAAAAAAAAACACAACCAAAAATAAAGACAAGATAACAAAAACACAAACAGCATAAAAAACAATAACAAAAACAAAAAAGTAAATGAATAGAAAATGTAGACAAGATAAAAAAGATAAAAAGAGGACAAAGAGAAGAAAGGCCTAAAATCTAGGGAGGGGGCAAGAAAGGTGAGAAGAACTAAGAAGAAAGAAAAAAGGAAACAATGGAAGAAATTAAAAAAACAACAAAGTATTTTCAAAAGTGCCAGCCACCAAAGATGTTTGCATAGAAATGAAGCACTTGTTCTGCCAGAGTGTGCACCTCTGACTAGAGAGGGTTGGGGACAGGTGTTGCTAACTGCATGGATAGTGGGGGAGATGGGCTCCATTCTTTGGGGAAGATGGAAAGATGGAAGAACTAAGCAGAAAGATAAAGAAAAGAAAAGGAAAAAAAAAAAAAAAA
>NW_006922036.1:558355-570435 GCF_000298275.1 Orycteropus afer afer | reverse complement strand
AAAAAAAAAAAAAAAAACAAACAAACACAACACCAGCAGTGGGGGTTAGTTTGACTGGCTGTCAGGTGGGTAGGGGTATGGAGAGTCATGTGGGGATTGATCAGTTTTGTTGTTCTGCTAAGCTTAAAACGAGCCCTCCTAGAAGCAAAAGGGGGAATCATAGTGCCATTAAGAGAGAAGAGCTGGAAGTGCAGTGTAGCACATCTTTGGACTTCCTTGGTAGAGAGACCAGGAAAGAGTCAGCAGAGAGATGGCCGAGAGACAGTGGATGGAGAACCAAGAAGCATGAGGTAGAGCAGTGGGATTGCTGGTCCTCATAGAGTGAAAAAGCTAAGTGCCTTTGGGCATAAGCCTTGCTGGTGGACATTGTTAGTGTTTTCCTAGATCTGTCTCTCAATCCATTGAAAATACCTAAATATAATTCTTTTGAATTCCTTATCAGGTAGTTCCAATGCCGTGTCTCTGGACAATGAAGGTTGTAAATGTAAGGCAGGAGGACACACCTCTATGGTTGCCTGATTACTGATGTGGCAGGAGGACACACCTCTATGGTTGCCTGATTACTGATGTGGGTGCTGGTGCAGTCCTGGGCAAGCAGAGCCAGTTATCTGGTTCCTACACAGGGCAGAATGCTGCTTTCAATAATTCAAAACTGGCTGTGCTGTGCCATTTGGCAGTTTACCCCTCCTTGCATGAGGTGTGTTCATTCAGTCTCTTCCTCTCATTGGTATTTAGTCTACTTCTTTATCTTTTCCCTTGACTGTCTGGGATCCAGGATTGTCATCTGTAGCCATTTCCTTTTTTTTTTTCTTTTTTAGAGTCTCTATTATAAAGGGTCTAGATAGTGAATCCACCTAGTCTGCCACCTTTGCTCCTTTGAATATTTCTCATAAGGTTGGTCTGGTTTTCACAAATTCCCTTAAATTATGTTTATTTGGGAATGTCCTAGATATTTGAGATGCAATTTTGATGGATATATGATTCTTAGTTGGCAATTCTTTTCTTTCAGAGTGCTATGGAAAGACTTAAGTTGGGTCTCAGAGGCTGGAATCTGAGGCTGGAGCAGTGCTGAACTCACACAATCCTTTCTCACCATCTCTCTTGTCTGTTTTCACCTGATTGTTTCATTTCTTGCAGAATAGCTCCTCTGACACTCCCTAGGCCTGGCCAGTAAGATGAACAGGCTCAAATATCATAGACGAGCCATCCCAAAAGAGATAGAAGAATTCTTTGGTCCCATTGCCAACCTATCAGAGGCAGGACTCACTGAAAAGTTCAGGCCAGCTACCTTGGCAGGACTGGATCCTGGAAGGGTCTGCATTTCACTCATCTTGTGTTGAATCTCATTATGCCAGAATCCACATGTTAGTCCTACTCCATGGCTGATTTCCATTGAAGTAGCTGAGGCAGGCAGAAAAAATATCATTGTAACCTTCTTACTAGGTGTTCCACCTTTTGCTCTCTCACTGGGCTGCCATAGTCCCTGTACTAAGGCAAGGCCTGGTTATAACTTCTCTGCTCACAGACTCAGTGGCTCCATTTGCCAAAAGAATCCCAGCTCCTGGCACTGTAAAGCTCCAGGCACTGAATGGGAGGTGCTAAGTTCTTTGGCCTCCTGCTGAAGACCAAACACTCTGTTTCTGTGTGTCTACTCCTTTGGTCATGTTCTCTCTGGACACAATGCTGATGATCCTTCTCTCTCTTCTTTTTTTTTTTTTAATGTAATTATGATAATTTTTATAACCATAATTAATTCATATATGTATAACACTTTTTCTGATTTTAAATATGATATATTTTTTTGCTAAAGAAATTAAAAAATAATGAAAATTAAAAAATGATCTATCATTCTAACTCTTTGATGCAATGTTTTCTGTATAGCCTCTCAGTCTTGATTGTTGTTTTGCATTTTGATTTTTTTTTAAATTTAACAATGTATCATGAGAATTTCCCAATGATATCTTCTAAAACACAATTTAAAAAGTTGCATATTATTCTATCATATAAGGTTGGGCAATCTACTTCTGTAGTCATAGTGCCTTGGAAACCCAAGGTGGGGTCGCTATAAGTCAGGTCTGACTCAATGGCACATAACAACAACAACATATGGATTAAGAAACTTACATTCTAGCTTAACCTATTTTCCTTTCTCACACTTCACATACACTCTGTCTACATTTATTAGCATAAGATAGAAAACTGAACAAACTGTTGCTGGGCTCTGTGGGACCTAGAAAGGGCAGCAAGGGCTGGGAGATGTAGAAAGAAAACTCCCTGAGCCACTGAGGAATAAGTGACAGGAAAACCTATCCTGGTCCTCACCCAAGATAGGCTCTTTATGTGTCACAAGAAGCCACTTTTTTTTTTATACATTTTATTGAAATATAATTTATGTATAGTGAAATACACAAAACTAAAGTGACATGAGTCAATGCATTTTATTATTATTTTTTTTCCTGCAGTGATCCCTTCCCTCCCTTTCCACCCCTGGCAATGAACAAAGAATGTTTCTTTCCATATATAAACCTTTCCTTGACACTCCACAACAATGAACTAATACTCTATTTGTCCTTCTGTGATTGACTTATTTCACTCAGCATCATGTCGTCTAAGTTCATCTATGTTATGTGGTGTTTGCAGACTCTCCATTATTTTTTAGTGCTTCATAGCATTCCATTGTGTGTATGTACAATAGTTTGGTCATCCACTCTTCTGTTCATGGGCATGTAGGTAGTTTCCACATTTTTGCTATTGTAAATAGTGCTGCAATGAGCATGAGTGTGCATATATCTGTTCCTGTCCTGGCTCTCACTTCTCTAGGATATATGCCTACTAATGGGATTCCTGAGTCAAACAGTATCTCCAATTCCATCTTTCTAAGTAATCGCCATACTGCTTTCCACAGTGGTTGTATCACTTCACAGTTCCACCAGCAGTATATGAGAATCCCAATTTCTCCACATTCCTGCCAGCTTTTGTTATTTTCTGTCTCATTGAATCTTGCCATCAGTGCTAGCTGATGAGATGGTAGCTTATTGTTACTTTGATTTGCATCTCTTTGATGGCCAGTGATCATGAGTATCTCTCATGGCTGCCTGGATATCCTCCTTGGTGAAGTGTCTATTTATGTCTTCTGCTCATTTTTCAATCGAATTCTTAATTCCTTTGCTGTAGAGGCATTAGAATTTTCTACAAGTATTAGAGATAAGTCCCTTGCCAGATATGTAATTATCAACAAGTATAAATTTGTTGTTGTCATTTTGTTATGTGCTTTTTCGTGGTGTTGATTTCTTTGTTCCTTACAATTTCCTGTGCTGAGCTCATTTTGTTTATGAATTGTGTTATCACTTCCTTTGTTGCTATTATTTTAGTATTTGGTAAATATTTGTGCTGGTCCTCTTTTTTATTTTGATGTGAAGGTTTATCAGTTTTCTTTGAGGTTACCCTGTGATTTATAGTTTTCTTCCCAAGTTTAGAACAGTCCATTCTATCTTGTACTTGTCTTGACATCCCTATCATTTAGAAGTTCTGTAACTGCACATTTTTTTTTTCCCCTCTTTTTGCTTTATATTTGTCTTCACTTGTCAACTGATGTCTCTGGTTCCCTGTTTACAATCTTGTAGGATTATTTATTTTGGATACTTCCATAGCTGGGTTGGTTTCTGGGTTATGTCATCATGAGTGTTAATAGTCAGTTGTTGTTGCTGTTGTTGGTTCTTTGTCCAGAGGACTCCCTTTAGCATCTTGTAAGATTGGTCTGGTTTTAAGAAATTCCCTTAATTTCTGCTTATCTGTAAATATCCTGTCACCATCATATTTGAGGGACAATTTTGCTGGATATTAATTCTTGGTTGGAATTTTTTTTTTCTTTCAGGGCTTTATTTATACTATCCGGTTGTCTTCTCGCTTACATGGTTTCTGCTGAGAAATCCAAGCCTAGTCTTATTGGTTGCCCCTTGTAGGTAACTTTTCATTTTTCTCTTGTTTCTTTCAGGATTCTTTCTTTGTCTTTGGTTTTGGTGAGTTTGATGATGATATGTCTTGGTGATTCTCTTTTGAGGTCTATCCTGTTTGGGGTTGTTGGACTTCTTGAATGGATATATTCTCACCTTTAATCATACCAGGAAAATTCTCTTCCAACAAATCTTTGACAACTTTTTCTGTGTTTTATTAGTCTCTTCCTGTTCTGGAATTCTGATGACATGCAGGTTATTCCTTTTGATGGTATCTCACATGAACCTTAAGGTTTCTTCATTTTTTTAAATCTTTTTTTCTGATAGATCCCTTTCCAAAGAAGTATTGAGATATTAGCCTTCAATCTCACTAATTCTGTCTTCCATTGATTCAATTCTACTCCTTTGCCCATTCTATGTGTTATGTATTTCTGAAAATTTAGTATTTATCTTCTGAATTTCTGTGTGTAGATTTTGTATCATTTCTAATTTTTCATTTATTTTGTCATTTTGTTCTTGCATTGTCTTTCAAAATTTTTCTAGGGTTTTCTCTCTGTTTTCCTCAATTTTGTCAGTGTTTTCCTTGATGTGTCCCTCAATTTGTTGAAGATACCTACATAGAATTCTTTTGAATTCCTTATCAGGGAGTTCCAATGCTCCTTCTTCCTTAGGATGCGTTTTGGGTCTGTACCCTGATCCGTTGTTTCTCCTGCTTTATCTTGCTTCTTTGTGTGGACTGCAATGCTCTGTTGTTTCTGAGGCATTGTAACATTTTTGTGTTTATATGTAATTGGTGATTTTATGTTGGAATGACTTGCCCGTGGTTTTGTTTTGTTTGTATGTTTTCTACATAAGCAAGGTACTGGGCTGTGTTCCTCTATTTGCTAGTTGGCAACACTTATACACTCACCACCTGTCTCCTTTTCTGTTGTCAGCCTCCCATATGTCTCTGCTGTCCTTGGCAAATGGAACCTATTCTTGGTCCCAGAAGTCCCAAAAAGCCCCACTGGTCTTTAGACTGGGACCAGCTCTCCATCTTCTAGACTCCAGGTGTGTGACTGGCTTCCTCTTTCTTCTATCTAATCATGAATCTCTCCTTACTTTTCAGGGACCCTAGCTCCCCCACTCCTGTCACTGGATGTGATGCAAACCCTCTATCAACCCCTACATGTTGTCCTCTCTCCCCAGGAGAACTTCCCTCTTCTAGGAAGCACTATGTCTCCTTCCCTGAAGGACACACTAATGAAGTGTTTGTGAATAAGTGAGTGGACAAATGCAGTTGTTAAATAAGTCTTATGATCCCAGGTGATAGCAAAGGAGGAAATCAGAGGAAGGGGACAGTCCTGATGTGCTATATATCGGTAGTCCCTTTTGGACACTCTCCCTCAAGAGGGCTGTGCATATGTCAGTGCATAGCTAGGGGAGTTTTCTGAGGCCACCAGAGGGAAAGTCTGTCACTGCAGGCTTGATTGAGGGAAGAGCAAGCCTGAGTGTTCTGAGATTCTGAGGCTGCAGATCTGGGTAATGAAGCCTTTCTGGGAAGGGAGAGTTCAACTCAAGCTGCAGCTTACATCTTCTGCAGAGAACTCACATAAAATGAGAAGGGAGCACAGGAGGGCAGAAACATCAAACCAAATGTCCATATAAACCATTGGTGTGTATTCTGGTACAGTACTCCTGCTCAGCTGCAGCAGACTCTGTTGAAAGCAGGTCTCTCAGCTCTTCCTTTGAAGTGCCAGGAGAGGGTGTGTTTTGGTTTCTCGTACAGTCCTAACAGAAATACCACAGATGCATGGCTTTAGCAAACAGGAGTTTATTCTCTTACAGTTTAGGAGGTTAGAACTCTGAGTTCAAAGTGCCATGTCTAGGGGCTCTCAACCTCGGGGTTCAGCTCTGCCTCTTGCTCCTGGCCCACTAAAGCTGGAGACTTTTCTTAACTCAGGCAGCTGCTGGCTGCTGAGGCTCACAAACCCAAGGTCAGCAAATAAAATGGCACAGTCCCTAGATTACCAAATCACATGGCAGGCCATGAGCACAAGATAGTCCCAAGATTGACAGGAAAAATGACAGGCTGATGAATGAAGACTTGGCTACATGCAGGATCCAAGTGTGTCAAAAAGCTGCAGACCATTCCCAAAACTTCTCCTTATATACTGGAAGCAGACCACATCTCTAAAACAGCTACTCAGCTGCTTGTGGCAGATTCCACGATGGAGTTGATTGCCAGTCTCATCATGGGGAATAACTACAACCAGCTGCCCAGCAACTCAAAACCAGGTGCAGCCAAGTTGACATATAACCTTAACTACCCACAGGGTAGGTATTCGAGGCCACAGTCAGATTTCAAATTCTTCTCTCCTCATTATAAAACAATGCATCACTATTGTGGAAAATTGTGAAATTCAGAAATGACAAAGAAATAAACCCACTCTCCAGAAGTAAACGCAGTTAACATGTTGTGACTTCTTGTTTCCCTTTATGCAGTTTTTCACATTGTAGAGATCATGCTATGAACACAAACTTGTGTCTATTATTATCGTTAAGGTCCTGGTTGTAGCAAAAGGTTTGCATTCAACAACTAACCTAAAGGTTGGCAGTTTGAACTCATCCAGTGGCACCACAGAAGAAAGGCCTAGCAATTCACCTTTAGCTAGATCCTGGCTGTGATGGAGAGTGAGAAAAGCTGACAAAAATGACAGAGAGGAAATGGTACAGTTCTTAGATATAATAAGATTCAGATTTACATTCTATTTGCCACTGGTTGTTTGTAGGACTTCAGAAAAGTCATATAAGCCTGTTGGCCTTCAGGTTTCTCACCTGAAAAATGGTGTAATAAGCAAAAGATTTCACTAAAAGTGTAAGTAAAATGTATCACGTCATATATAATATTGTCAGGTGCCATTCAGTTGATTCTGACTCATAGTGACCCTGTATACAACAGAATGAAATACTTTCCACTTCTGCTTCATCCTCACAATCATTGCTATGTTTGAGCCCAGTGTTGCAGCTGCTGTGTCATACATCTCATTGATGGTCTTCCTTTTTCTCACTTACCCTCTAATTTATCAAGCATGACATCCTTCTCCAGAGACTGATCCTTCCTGATAATATGTCCATAGTATATCAGATGAAATTTTGCCATCCTTGCTTCTAAGAACAATTATGACCATACTTCCTCCAAAACAGATTTGATTGTTCTGGCAGTCCATGGTATATTCATTATTCTTTGTCAATACCATAATCTAAATGCATCAATTCTTTTTCAGTCTTCCTTATTCATGAAAAGATTTCACATGCATATGAAGTGAGTGAAAATGCCATGGCTTGGGTCAGAAGCACCTTAATCCTCAAAGTGATCTTTTTTTTTTTTTTTACCACTTTAAAGAAGTCTTTTACAGGTTGTTAATGAGTTTTCTTCCAATCCTGATGCTGTGTTCTTCTTCAGATAGTCATGCTTCATAGATTATTTGTTCAGCATACACATTGAATAAGGATGGGCAATAATAGAACACGGATTTTAAATCTCTCAATGTTTCCTTGTTTTGTTTGTGTGACTGCCTCTTTGTCTATGTCGGGTTCCCAAGGATACAAATAAATATTCTAGAATTCCCATTGTTTGCAATGTTATCCATGATTTGTTATGATCCAGATAGTCAAATGCCTTTGCACAATCAGTTAAACACAGGTAAAAATCTTTTTGTTAATCTTAGTGAAGATTCTTCTGACATCAGTAACGATATCCCTCATTGTGTGTTCTCTTCTGAATCTGACTTGAATTTCTGGCAATTCTCTGTTGATGTGCTGGTGCAACTGTTTTTGAATTACCTTCAGTAAAATTTTATTTGCCTGCAATATTAATGATATTGTTGGATAATTTTCACATTCTGTTGAATCACTTTTCTTTGGAATGGGCACAAATATGAATTTCTTCCAGGTAATTTAATTCCTGTTTATTCCTTCTGGTGGTGAGGTGCATGTGTATCGTGGCCCTCCAAATAGTTGAAAAAATGTATTTGCAATGAATAAGCTGTTGGTCTTGCAAAACTCTATCATGTGATTTCTGATAGGTTTCTATCACCAAGGCCATGTTTTCCAACTATGGATTCTTCTATTTTGTCCAGCTTTCACATTCCAATCACTATAATTTTCAATGCACACTGATTGCATGTTTGATCAATTTCAGACTGCAGAAGATGGTAAAAATCTTCAGTTTCTTCATCTTTGGCTTTAGGGGTAGTGCATAAATTTGAATAATAGTCATATTAACTGGTGTTCTTTGTAGGAGTGTGAATATTATTCTGTCACTCACAGCATTGCACTCAGGATAGATCTTGAAATGTTCTTTTTGCTGATGAATATGATACCATTCCTCTTTAATTTGTCATTCCCAGCATAGTAGACCATATGACTGCCTGATTCAAAATGGCCCAAACCACTTCATTTCACCTCAGTAATGCCTAGGTCTTCATACATTCTATTTTATTTTTGGTGACTTATAATCTTCCTATGGGAGGAAGATGAGGCTATTCACATCTGTAAAGATTTGTAACCTTTGAAACCCAATAGGGGTCACTATGAGTTGGGATTGAGTTGATGGCAGTGGATTTTTTTTTTTTAATAATTTTCCTAGATTCATACTTCATACATTCCACATTCTGATTATTAATGGATGTTTGCTACTGTTTCTTCTAATTTTAAGTTATTACACATCAGCAAATGAAGGTACCAAAAGCTTTACTCCATCAATGTCATTAAGATCAACTCTACATTGAGAAGGAAACTCTTTCTCTGTTGTATTTTGAGTGCCTTCCAACCTGCAGGGTTCATCTTTTGCCACTATATCAGACAATGTTCCACTTCCATTTATAATATTTTCACTGGGAAGTTTGTTTTGGAAGTAGACCACCAGGCCCTTCTTCCTGGTTTGTCTTAGTCTGAAAGCTCCACTGAAACCTGTCCACCATGGGTGACCCTGTTGGTAAATGCGAAATACCAGTTACATAGCTTCCGTCACCATAGGAACACACAAGCCACCATATTAGACAAACTGACAGATGATATATAATATATATTAGGCTATATGTAATGTGTTACACATAATATTTAAGTATATAAAAATTTCTTTGAAATATGTATTATGTTTTATATGATATAAATTAATTATAAATAATGTAGAAAGCATAATATGTAATTTAGAAAACTATGTAAGTGAAAGGTGTGTATCTACAGTCTCAGAATAGCTTTCTGGATGGGAAAGGTACCATAATGCTTGGTACTACAAAACCAAACCAAACCAAACTCACTGCCGTTGAGTCCATTTTGACCCATAGTGACCCCTCCTTGGGTTTCTGAGGCAGTATCACTATGAGACAGATTGCCCAGCCTTCTTTCCAAGGAGTGGCTGGTGGGTTTGAACAGCCAGCCTTCTGATTAGCAGTCAAATGCCTTAGGCATTATTCCCCCAGAGCTCCTCTGATAGCACAAGGAACATTCATTTTTCACTCATGTGCAGTAGAAGCTGGAGATGAGTACTGTTGGAGGCATCAGTGTTAGGTGGACTAGATCTAACAGCAGAGAGAAGTGAAGAAGGCCCAAGTCAGTGAGCTAGCATTGGCCAACGTTTTCTAGACATTACTATGTAGAATTAAAGCAAACCTCATCAAGTAGAGAGAGGATTTAACAGCCTTTTCCAGCTTTCTCAAACCCTTGACCACCCATTTCATCTCCTAAAAGACCATTCTAAAAGACCAGAAATCTAATTTTGTGGTTTAATATTGTCTCCCTTAATTGCTGGAAAGGTTTCTGGAAATTATTAGCTCTTAGCTTAGGTTGGGCTATTTGAAAATAAACGTTGCCCCCTGAAGTTTTCAGAGAGACCATCAGCACTCAGGAATTCAGCAAGATTCCACTGAAGGACACACATGGGAAGATCTGGGATTCCCGGATTTTCAGTAGTCCAATCTCAGGTCCTTATGGTGGGGGTTTGTTACTAGAACTCTCCAGGATGAGGTTTGATCTGAGTTATAGCTTCATCACCTGTTATTGGGTTATCCTTGGGCAATTATCCTCTCTGTGGAAGGTTATAATGATACCCACATTGCAAGACTGTTGTGAGGACTAAATAAGGTAACATGTAATGTGTTTAGTACAAGTCTCTTTTTTCTACTTCCTCCTCTCTCTGTCAAAAAGACACACTCCTGCCTCATCATTACTGTGCTCACATACCAACTCACAAGCCACATAAGCTCACACATGTTGTCACACAGTTCCCATGTGCCTGCATGCAAATGTTCACATATGTGTACATAGAAGTCACATAAATGCACACACATACTCATGTATGCATGCAAACAGCTAGTTAACATAGATGTACTTATGCATGCACACAGACAGGTACATATGAGCCATTCATATACACACATGTATATACATATGCATGCACACATAACACACACAGATGAATGCATGCATACATTTCATACATGTTTACATATACATATAAACATCTATGCACATATGCTTAAATCATATAAGGCATACATACATGCATATGTATAGGCATACACACAGACACACAATACATACATACACACATTCACTCACATTTATACTTATCAATATCCACACACTGTATTCTATCCACATTGAACTATTCAGTTCCCTATACATGCTGTGCTTTTCCACATTTGTGTGCCTTTGAGAGTACTTCTCCCTCACTAGGGAAATACCTTTGGATATTCATCCAGTAATCTCTTACTTTTCTTGTACAATCTGGGTCAAATGTCACATCTTCTGTGAAACATTTCCTGGCTTTCTCAGACGGAGCCATTAGCTTCTCTGCATTTCCCCAGGAAGCTGTGAACTGATTGAGGGAATGTGGCTCATTCATCTTTGGATCCTCAACTCTGACATAGAGTTGGGACACCTGAAATAATTACTGAATGATGGCAAGGCAGATGTGAGCATCATTCTACCAGGTTCATCAGTCTATGATCCTCTTAAGAGGTTCTGGGGCAAATTTCTTGGAAGAAGTGCTATTTTAGAAGCACTTGGAAGGTAGGAAGAGAGGTGGCTTACAGGATACACGCTCAAAGGCTGCAACTTGCAGGAATGAAGGAGAGAGGAAAGAAAAATACTCTGTGGCTGGAATATTGTCAGCATAGCCCAGGGTCCAGGACCCAACCTGGGCCACAGGTAGAGAAAATGGGAGTGTGGGGGTGCAGAGAGACAGGGAGAGACAGAGAGAATGAGGGAATGAGCCATTGGACTTTTTGGGAAATGGTGTACTAAGTGTCCCTATAAATTCAAAGGATGAGAGAGGAGGTCTGTCTTTCTGTCCTCTCCCGAAGGTATGAAATGAAGCACGTAGTGGTATAGAGTGATAAACAAGAAAATAGAGTCAGAAGTCCTCAAAGATTTTGGCCTCAGAACCTCTTTGCACTCTTAAAAATTGTTGGTAAGTCCAAAAACTTTTGGTTTATGTGGGGTGTTATTTTGTTCTTATGTGTACTTGAGTCAGTTTCAACTCATAACGATCCTATCAGTGTACAATAGAATGAAACACCGCTCAGTTCTCCACCATCCTCACAATCATTGCTTTTTGAGGCCATTGTTGTAACCACTGTGTCAATTCATCTCATTGAGAGTTCTCTTTTTCATTGACCCTCTATTTTACTAAGCATGATGTTCTTCTCCAGGTACTAGTTCCTCCTGATAACATGAGTAAAGCCTGTGAGATGAAGTCTCACCATCCTTGCTTCTAAGAAGCAATTCTGGCTATACTTCTAGGACCTATTTGTTCATTCTTCTGGAAGCCCATCACATATTCAATATTCATTGCTACACAGTAATTCAAATGCATCAATTCTACTTTGTTGTTGTTGTTGTTGTTAGGTGTCATCAAGTTGTTTCCGACTCATAGTGACCCCATACACAGCAGAATGAAACACTGCCCGATCCCATGCCAGCTCCATGATCCCTGCTATACTAGAGCCCATCATCGCAGCCACCATGTCAATCCATCTTGTTGAAGGCCTTCCCCTCTTTCGTCGACCCTTCACCCTACCAAGCATGACATCCTTCTCCAGGGAATGGTCCCTTCTGACAACATGACCAAAGTAGGTGAGA
>NW_006922036.1:524912-557210 GCF_000298275.1 Orycteropus afer afer | reverse complement strand
TCTGTTTGTTGAAATATCTCAAAGGGAATTCCATCAATTCCCGGAGGCTTGTTCTTCACCAATTCTCTCATTGCAGCTTTGACTTCCTCCTTCAGTACTAGATCAGTTCTTCAGTTCTAGATCATATGCTACTTCCTGAAATGGATGAAGTTCAACCAGTTTTTTTTGGTACAGTGACTCTGTGTATTCCTGCCATCTTTTCTTGATGTTTCCTGCATCATTCAACATTTTGCCCATAGAATCTCTCAATATTGCAACTTGAAGCTTAAATTTTTTTCTTCAATTCTTTCAGCTTGAGAAATGCCACGCATATTCTTCCCTTTTGGTTCTCAAATTCTAGGTCTTTGCACATTTCATTATAGTAATTGGTTTTGTCTGCTCGAGTTGCTCTTTGAAATCTTCTGTTCAGTTCTTTTATCTTGTCATTTCTTCCATTTGCTTTAGCCACTCTCCACTCAGGGGCAAGTTTCAAAATCTCTTCTGTCATCCATTTTGGTCTTCTCTTCTTTTCTCATCTTTTTAGTGATCTCTTGCTTTCTTCATGGGTAATGTTCTTGATATCCTCCCACAATTCTTCTGGTTCATGGAACAGACCATCAACTGCTCATATGCAAGTCAACTAGAAGTTAAAGACAATTACAACAAGTCCAAGAGAGCCAAAATATGATCTTGAATATATCCCTCCTGAATTTAGAGATCATCTAAAGAACAGATTTGATGCATTGAGCACCAAGGACTGAAAACCAGAAGAAATTCTACTTTAGTATTCCTTATTCATTGTCCAGCCTTCCCACATATATGAGGGTATTGAAAGTATCATGGTTTGGTTCAGGTGCACCTTAGTCTTCAAAGTGACAGCTTTGCTCCTTAACACTTTAAAGGGGACTTTTGCAGCACATTTGCCAAGTCCGATATGTCCTTTGATTTCTTGATGGCTTCTTCCATGCTATTCAAGTAGAATGAAATTTTGATAACTTCAATCTTTTCTCCATTTGTCACGATGTTGCTTATGGCCCAGATGTGAGGATCTGAGTTTTCTGTATGTTGGAGTATAAACCATACCAGTGACTATAGTATTTGATCTTCATCAGTAAGTGCTTCAAGTATTCTTTGCTTTCAGTGAGAAAAGTTGTGTAATCTGCATATCACAGGATGTTAATGAACCTCCCTCCAATCCTGGTGCTGTGTTCCTCTTTGTATAATAATCCATTTACTCAGATTATTTGTTCAGCATATAGATTGAATAAGTATGGTGAAAGGATTCAAGCCAGACACACACTTTTCCTGATTTTAAACCTCTTAATATTCCCTCATTTTGTTTGAATGACTGCTTCTTGGTCTTTATACAGGTTCCTTGTTAGAACAATTAAGTGTTTTGGAAATCCCATTCTTTGCATTGTTATTCACAATTTGTTATAATTTACACAGCTTTTGCATAGTTAATAAAACACATCTTTCTGGCATTCTCTTCTTTCAGCCAAGATCCATCTGATGTCAGCAGTGATATCCCTCGTGCCACATCCTCTTCTGAATCCAGCTTTAATTTCTCACTGTTCCCTGTCAATGTACCACTGCAATTATTTTTTAAAATTTTATTTTAAGAACTTGTTTTACATTCAATGTTATGTGTACATTTAGTTTCACTCCCCATTGACCATGTCCAACCCCAACCCAGTTTCCTCCCCTCCCTATCCAGCAACCCTCACCCTGTGCCCCTCATATTTATGCAATCCTGCTTGTTCTACACCTCATCAATTTGACTGTTGGTCCACTGCTCCACGGGATGCATTACCATAGAGTATGTGGGTGTGTCATCCTGGGCTGAGTGGTCTGCATGTACATCTTATTAACTATTGGGCTGAAAGCCAGCCCCTGAGAGTGAATTTTATTCCAGGCCCAGGATGTATTCCAAGGCCATAGCAAGGGCCTGCGTGTCCTAGGACTGATTGCTTCCAAATGCCCCCCCCCCCTTTTTTGCATTGTTCTTCACTTCTGATGCTAGGAGACCATTAGCTGCATCTTAGACGGCCACTTGAAAGCTTTTAAGACCCCAGTCGCTACTCATCAATGCAGGATGAGGAACAAGGCTTTTATGTATTTTGTTGTGCCAATTGAGTCTGGTGTTCCCCAGTACTATGGTTCTGAAATGGTAGATCTATTGGATCTCTCTCCCATAGTGTCTGGGTGTCTGTGAGGCATTACTCTGTGTCTGTCTTCTATTGTTTCTGTAAGGATTGCAGGTATTTTGTTTCACTGGTGTCTGTGCAAGAGTAGCCTCAGCTGAATCTATCCTTGGTCTAGAGTATATACCTGTTCACTGACTCCCACCTGATCCTTTCAGATTTTTATGTGTTTATCTGTAGCCTGATGTTTGGCGTTAATGATAATGCAGTATTGTGGAGACATTAGTTGGTATTAGCATCTGTCATCTAACTCTTATGTGCACAGTTGGGTGTCCTCCCATTTCCTAATGTTATCATGGTGGTCATAAACCCTTTCAGTATATCCTTCCCCTTACCCACATCAGTGTGTGGGCCCCAACTAGCCCGAAGTTATTTTTGAATGATCTTCAGCAAATTTTACTTGCGTGTGATGTTAATGATACTGTTTGATAAATTCTGTATTATTTTTGATCACCTTTCTTTGGAATGGGCACAAATATAGATGTCTTCTAGTCAGTTGCCCAGGTAGCTGTCTTCCAAATTTCTTTGGAAATAGATGAGTGAGCACCTCCAGTACTGTGTATGTTTGTTGAAACATTGCAGTTGATGTTCTATGAATTCCTGGACTCTTGTCTTTCACCAATGCTTTTCGGCAGCTTTGACTTCTTCCTTCAATATCATTGATTCTTGTTCATGTGCTACCTCCTGAAATGCTGAACTTGTGTATTCTTTCCATTTTCTTTTGAAGTTTCCTGCATTGTTCAATATTTTGTCCACAGAATCCTTCAAAATTCAACTCGAGTCTTGCATTCTTTCTTTATTTCTTTCAGCTAGAGAAATGGTGAGAGTATTTTTTCTTTTTGGTTTTCTAACTCCAGGTCTTTATAAGTTTAATTATAAGATTTTGTCATCTTGAGCCACCATTTGAAATCTTCTGCTTCATGATTTGACGTTTTTACATCATCATTTCTTCCATTCACTTTAGCTACTCTACGTTCTAGAGCAAGTTAGAATAATTTCTGACATCCTTTTTGGTCTTTTGTTTCTTTTCTCTCTTTTTAATGACCTTTTGCTGTCCTCATGTATGATGTCCTTGATGTCTTCCCACAACTCATCTGATCTTCGGTCATCAGTATCCAATGAATCAAATCTATTCTTGAGATAACCTCTAAATTCAAGTGAGATATACTCAAGGTCATATTTTGGCTTTGGCTTTTGTGAATTGGTTTTAGTTTTCTTTAACTTCTACTTGAATTTGCATGTGAGAAATTGATGGTCTGTTATACAGTTGGCTTCTGGCCTTTGTTTTGATTGATGATATTGAGGTTCTCCATAGTCTCTTCCCACAGATGTAGTCAATTTGACTCCTGTGTATTCTGTATGGTGAGGTCTATGTGTAAAGTCATTGTTTATGTTGTTGAACAAAGATATTTGCAATGAATAAGTCATTAGTCTTGCAAGATTCTGTCATACTATCTCTGGCATCGTTTTTATCAGCGAGGTCATATTTTCCAACTATTTATCCTTCTTTGTTTCCAACTTTCATATTCCAATCACTTGTAATTATCAATGCATCTTGATTGCATATCTGATCGATTTCTGACTGTTGAAGTTGGTAGAAATCTTCAATGTCTTCATCATTGGCTTGAGTGGTTGGTGCATGAATTTTAATAACAATCATATTGTCTGGTCTTCTTTGTAGTCAGGAACTCTGGTAGCACAGTGCCTAAGGCATCTGACGGTTAACCAGAAAGTTGGTGGTTCAAATCCCCCAGGCACTCCATGGAAGCAAGACTGACCTTGCTTTGTAGGCATATAGATATTATCATATCACTGACAGCATTATACTCTAGCATAGATCTTGACATGTTCTTTTTGATGATGAATATTACACCATTCTTCTTCAATTTTTCATTCCTAGCAGAGTGGACCATATTATTGTTCAATTCAAAATGGGTAAAGCCAGTCCATTTCAGCTCACTTATGTCTAGGATATTGATATTTTGCTTTCCATTTCATTTTGATGACTTCCAATTTTCCTATATTTGTACTTTGTACTTTCACTATTCCAATAATTAATGGGTGTTAGCTCATGTTTCTTCTCATTTTCAGTTGTAGTACATCAACATATGAAATTCTGAAAGCTTTACTGCATCCATGTCATGAAGGCCGACTCCATTTTCAAGAGGGAGATCTTCCCCAGTCTTATTTAGATTGCTTTCCAACCTGAGCAGCTCACCTTCCAGCATATGTCAATGTTCCACTGACATTCATAAGGTTTTTACTGGCCAATTTTTTTTTTTTTTTCAGAAGTAGAGTGCCACATCCTTCTTCCTAGTCTGTCTTAGTCTAGAAGCTCTGCTGAAACCTGTGCACCATGAGTGACCTTGGTGATATTTGAAATAGCAGTGGCATAGTTTCCAGCATTACAACATGCAAGCCACCACAGTATGACTGATATATATAAGACATTAGAATTGAGAAATTTTCACTATATTTTTTATGAACTCAGTTAAAACAAAACAGTCATTACTTGAAATATAAATAACATTTGAAAATACAGAAAAATAGAGAAGTGACATTGTTTTTACATTTTTGTGACTTTCCTTAGTACCTGGCTGTCCTCACAAGCTATGTTGCCTCTGGGGAAAACCACTGCCACTCAGGCAAGCATGAGAGGGAAGAAGCCAATAGTGCCTTAGCATTATTATGAAAAACATTTTTGCCCTCACAGACCACTGAAAGGGCTTAGGTTCCCCCTTGGGTGCCAAGCCACACTTGAGAACTGCTGGATTGACTCATACAGACTTGCTAATACTCAATGGCTTCCATCTTTAGGTGGAGAGTTATGATATATTACAGTGTAGCTGAGGGCCTCATATTGAAAAGGGAAGACACTAAGCAGATGCCGCTGACCTGGAAGAGGAAGTCCTTCTGACTCTTCAGTCACATGTGGCAGCATGTTTCTTTAGATCTTTGTTGTGCTATGCTTCTGGCCACACTGATTATGACAAGGTATTCAGGGAAGAGATTGGGATCCCAAGTGGGAATCAGGAACATAGCAACACACAAGCTATAGTGGGATAAACTGACAGGTATGTCAGTTTATAAATACCTTAATTGACACTTTGCTCATTATATTGTATTTATATACATGTTTGGCCTGTCAAGCCTATGAGCTTCTTAGCATCTGGTTTGGGGCTTCCCACAGGATTGCACTCTAAGTACTTGCCTACTGATTTGATATATGAGTATGTGGCTGAACAGATGCATGTACTCTTTATCACCAATTGTATTTGTGTTGCTGGTGACTTTGGGTGTCTCACTGGATGAAGAGCAGGGCCCTCGAGGTCTGGTCTCTGCAGAAGCCTGCTGTGAAGGCCGGGATCTGATGTAGTCTGCAAGGCATGGGGCAGCAGAATTCTAGACCACAAGATGTCAGTGTTGCCCCAGCTACAGATGAACCAGGGCTCCGACTTGGCAGAGACCAGCCTGGGTGTTTGGAGAACACGTGGGGTTAGACAAACACTCCTCCCAGACTTGGCCAGATCTGGTGGCAAGCAAGCTGTGGGGTGAAGGCAGCATTCCACCAAGAAGGAAGATTTGGGCAGGGGCTAGCTAGGGAACAGACTCAAGCAGCATTAGATGGGGGATGTGAGTTAGCAATGGTGGAACAGATATTAGAAGACCACTGATTACCCTGTCCTGTGTACAGTGGAAAGCACTATAGGGTCAGAGAGGGTCATACAGTGTTAGGTAGAGTCAGATTTACACAAAATGTGCATGTATAAGCATAATTTCACATCCAGCTGCCAGCAGAGCAGAATGAATTCCTTGCTATCACATATCTTTTCAAGCTACAGAAGCAACTTTTCTTTGTGGGAAAACTCAGGAGATTACTGTCCTTAATTTTGTTCTCTAGGTCAAGCAGTTAAGTCTGCCAGTCCAGGGGCACTGCCTTCAGGAGCTTTTCTAGGTGAATGTGTGGTGGTCTTCTGAGTGGCACCTTTAGCATGAAATACAGGAAGGGCCCTGGGCAAGCAATCAGGAATTTGGGTACCATGGAGCTCTAATAGCATAGTGCCTAAGGCACTTGACTGCTAACCGGAAGGCTGGCAGTTCAAACCCACCAGCCACTCCTTGGAAGGAAGATGGGGCAATCTACTTCCGTAGTGATACTGCCCCGGAAACCCAAGGAGGGGTCACTATGGGTCGGAGCTGACTCAATGACAGTGTGTTTGGTTTGGTTTGGTTGGAGCTCTGGTGGCATAGTGCCTAAAGCATTTGACTGCTAACCAGAAGACTAATCGTTCAAACTCACCAGCCACTCCTCAGAAGGAAGATTGGGCAATCTACTTTTGTAGCGATACTGCCTGTGAAACCCAAGGAGGGGTTGCTATGAGTCAAATAGACTCCATGGCAGGTTTTTTTTTTTTTTTTTTTTTCGTTTTTGGTGGGTGGTGCAAATAATTAAAAGCTTAACAAAAGGCCTGGTGATCACTTCAAGAATCAGTCATTAAAAACCCTATGGAGTACAGTTTTACTCTGACACACATGGCGTCGTCATGAGTCAGAATTGACTCCTGGTAACTGGAAAGAAATCTGTTCTCTAAGGTATGCAGCTTGTGTATGTGACCTCTTCTATTTCCACTGTGAGAGATTTGAAGACTTTCTTTATGTTGTTTCTTCTCACATGACTTACATATAAATATTTTAGTAGCCAAAAACAGCAGTGTTCTCATCGCTGTTCTTTTATTCATTAAATAATAGGTAATGTTTGTTTTCTTCCAAAGCCACTTCATAAAGCTGTTTTTATTTTGGATGAAAAAAAAAAGTTTCCAGTAAATCTGGTAAATTTCCTTGGATTTCCAAATGTTTTACTTGCCTCTATAGTCTCAATAGTCCCTTTCAATTTCACTCTGAATCCTAATAAGAAATTGTCCAGAAAGTCCAGTGCCTCAAGATCTCATAAACCCTGTAATTTTGTGTGGGCACTGTTGAACACATCATCTTTATAATGAAACCCAAGTAGATTGTGTTATTTAGTATTTTCTAAAAGAATCACAGAATATATATTGATTTTTTTAAAATTAAAATTAAGAAGAAAACAAAACCCACACAATTGTTTGTAATTCACCAGATATTAGAATCTGAGATCTCCTGAAGCAAGAACCTCATTTAAGATGTTTAAAAAATATTTCAATGGAAAAATCAATAAAATATGTGACAATAAAGAAAAGATGAATAATGATCAATTACCTTTGAGTCAATGCTATAGAAAAGCATTGAAAGCATCTAAATTTTTACTTGACCCTAAGGTTAGGGTTAAGGTTGGGAATGGATGGGACAGGGATAGCAGAGGGAAGAAGCAACATTTATTGAAGGACTACTGTGGCAGGTACTATTTATTAGGCACTTAGGATTCTCACTTGTTTATGCATATTGGAAATGTGAACACAATGGACTTATCCCCACTGCTGCTGCAGTAACTAACTCCTATCCACCAACCTACTCAGTTAGATACTGAGTGTTCCAGGTCTCCTATGTGCAGCCTCTGCTGACTTGGTGAAAAGAGTGCCAATGTTCAGGAGACTGGAATGATAACCATCATAGTAGCACTTATACATCACTTCCTTACATGCCAGTTACTGTTCTACGTGCTCTATTTACTTCAATGCATTTGATTCTTAAGGGAACCATGATGTATGTGGGTTACTATTTTCTCACTCGCAGAGGGGAAAGCCATGGCTCAGAAAAGTTGGAAGTAAGTCACTCAAGGTCACACAGCTACTAAGCAGCAAAATCAGTATTTGAACTTGTGCAGTTAGGATACAGAGACTATGTGCTGACCACAGCTGTACCCAGTAGTAAGAGCAAAAACAACATCATGGAAGAAAAGTCCTCAACTGGTCCAACATTTGGAGTACATGTTTGCATTCTGAGGAGTGGAGATTGTCCAGAAGAGAAACAGAAGGATTTTTGTTTCCCATGCTCCATCCTGGTATATCCTAAAGGCCCAGGAACAGGGGATTACGACCTTTCATAGGTGAAATATGCTGCTATTAGTTTGGTATTATTGTTCATCTTGTCTATCGTCTGGTTGAAAATTGAGCCAGGGTGTGAATTCAGTTTTAGGCTTGAACCAAACAAAAACAAACAAAAACAAACAAAAACTCACTGCCGTTGAGTCAATAGGCTTGAAGAAGGTCTATATTTTCTCAGGAGTTCCACCAGTCTCTATCAGACCAGTAAGCCTAGTCTTTTATGTGATTTTAAGTTTTATGTCACATTTTTCTCCCTATCTAGGACCTCCTATTGTGATCCCTTTCAGAACAGTCAGCAGGGTTGTAGATAGTCCTACCTTTGAAAGAAGAGAACAGCATAGAAGTGAGCATCTAGTTCTTTTAGTCTAAGCATTGAGGAGGCTGGAGTTCATGTGATCCATTAATCCCTTGGACTAATTCTTTCCTTGCAAGTTTGATTTTTCTTCACTTAACATAGCAACAATTTTGAGGATAGTGCAGGACTGGGTAATGTTTTGTTCTCTTTTACATAGGTCACTATGAGTTGGAACTGACTCAATGGCACCTATCAACAAGAACACTCTATGGGAGTAGAATTATAACTTCTTTCTCCCACAGAGCCACTGGGGAGGGGGGTTTGAATGAACTGTTACACAACCAGGGCTCCTTGAGGTTCGTCTAAGGAGGACATTTGTCATAAAGGGCATCTTCATTTCCATATGTAAAGCCCAGCTAAAGAAGGAAACTTGTCTGGAACTTTCACCTTAGATCTGGGTCTCCCTTGTCTCTGCCCAGTGTGCATGCCTCTCCCTGTTTTGGAGTGGAAGATATCCAGAAGGGAAAACCTGGGAGGCTGGGTCTACCAAGGAAATGCCCTTTCTGCTGTCCAAGGCCTATCCTTGGGTTTTGGAGGATCATATAGAGGTTAAAGGGAGCTCTGGTAGTGTAGTGCCTAAGGCACTTGACTGCTAACCAGAAGGCTGGGGATTCAAACCCACCAGCCACTCCTTGGAAGGAAGGTTGGTCAATCTACTTCTGTAGTGATACCGCCTTGGTAACCCAAGGAGGGGTCCCTATGAGTTGGGTCCGACTCCATGGCACATAACAACAACAACAACAACATAGAGGTTAAATATCACTTTGACAGGAACATTTCTCAGTGTGAAGGTTTTGCAGGAGCCTCCTATGATGGTTGTGGCTGAATGTATTGGAAGACCTGTAAATTATTTCAAAAGGAGAAAAGAGGTGGTTTATCTTGAAGACCAGTGATTTTGAAATACTTTATTACAGGAAATATTCTGGTTAAGACCCCACAGCCATTAAATAGTGGGGCAAGCATTGTCATTCAAGTCATTCCCCAAGTCCTTGTTCTTCCACATGCCCTTTTACATGCTGGGAATGAACCCTAAGTGGGAGCTGATTTCAAGTCTATTCTTCAGTAAATTTTCAACCTGGAGGCACTGATTGGAGGACAAAGCCCCCAGGGGCTCATTCAGGCAGGTTCATGAATAACTCTGGGCCATGATGCCTTTCTTCTTACTGGAGTTGTCAAACACCAGCTTTATATCTACCGGTACCAATTGCTGTTGTGTTGATTTTGAGTCATGGCAAACCCAAATGTTTTGGAGTAGAACTGTGTTCTAGAGGGTTTTCAGTCACTGATTTTTTTGAATTACATCATCAGGCTTTTCTTTCAAGGCAACTCTGGGTGGACTCAAGCAACCAACCTTTCAGTTAGCAGCTGCATATGTTATTTACCCAGGGATTCCAGACTTATGTCTGCATTTTCCTATTACAGGGCATGAGCTAGTGAGCTCAATGACTGTATTTATGCAGCAATGAAAATGTCAGGAGTTGGGGAGCCCCAGAGAGCCAGATACAGTCTCATTTGTTCTAACAAGCAACAAGAAAAATGTGATTGCATTTCCAAATTCTAGTTTCTCTGGGTAATTACATACAGTGCTATATCACCCAAGATCAAAGAGTAACTCTTTGGAGCTAAGTTGTCAATGAGATCCTTCACATTGCAAGTGAACTTACTGCCACCTAGGCTTTTTGTGAGTTGGGACAGGTGTGCCAGGAACACTTTGTCTTGGAAAGGTTGTATTGCAAAACCAATAAAGCAGGTGGCATAGCTTTAAAACAAATTGATGAGGAGTGAGAGGGTTTGAGAATGAGACTGAAGACCTAGTCACCGAACACAGAAATTCCAAGAGAAGAGGAAAATACAGTTTGTAAGCTGTTCTGTTCTTTCAAAGGTAGAACTATCTACAACCCTAATCCCCTACAGCCTACATGTAGCAGCCTAAAGGAGAAGTTGTTCTGTTGCAGATATTCACAGAGTAGTTTGGAAGGAAATGTTTTTCCTGAAGTTTCAGTAATTAGTTGACCATTGAACAATGTGGATGTTGGGGTGCTGAACCCCTGAGCAATCAAAAATCCATCTATAACTTTGACTCCCCAAAAACATTACTAATAGCTTTACTAAAAACATAAACAATTGATTAACATAACTCTTGCTGTACAGTTATTAGATTTTCACATGAAGACACACATATACACAACTAATGAGTTCATCATGGCATGATGATTATTTACTATTCATTAAGTGGAAATGAATACCAGAAAGATGTTTACTTGTGTTTTATTGACTATGCAAAACATTCAATTGTGGTGCTCATAACAAATTATGGATAGCATTGAGAAGAATGAGAGTTCTAGAACACTTGATTGTGCTCATGAGGAACCTGTACATAGACTAAGAGGCTGTCTTTTTAATAGAATAAGGGGATACTGCATGGTTTAAAATCAGAAAAGGAGTGCTTCAGGGTTGTATCCTTTCACCATACTTATTCAATCTCTATGTTGAACAAATAAATTGAGAAGCTAGACTATATGAAGGAGCTCTGGTAGCATAGTGGCTAAGACACTTGCCTGCTAACCAGACGGCTGGCGGTTCAAACCCACCAGCCACTCCTTGGAAGGAAGGTTGGGCAATCCTACTTCCGTAGTGATACTGCCTCGGAAACCCAAGGAGGGGTCGCTATGAGTCGGGCCGACTCGACGGCACATAACAACAACAACAACAACAGACTATATGAGGAACAGTGCAGCATCAGGATTGAAGGAAAACTCAATAACAATCTGCAATATGCTGATGACACAACCTTGGTTGGTGAAAGTGAAGATGAATTGAAGCACTTACTGATGAAGATTGAAGACTGCAGTTTGCAGCATGGATTACACCTCGACATAAAGAAAATGAAAATCCTCATAACTGGACCAATAAGCATCCTCACAATAAATGGAGAAAAGATTGAAGTTGTCAAAGATTTCATATTCGTTGTTTCCACAATCAACAGCAATGGAAGCAGCAGTCAAATCAGACTATGTATTACATTGGGCATATCAACTGCAAAAGACCTGTTTAAAGTGTTGAAGAACAAAGATATCTCTTTGAAGACTAAGGTGCACCTAACCCTAGACATAGTGTTCTCAATTGCATCATATGCATGTGAAAGCTGGATAATGAATAAGGAAGACAAAAGAAGAGTTGATGCTTTTGAGTTGTGTTGGTGAGGAATACTGAAAGTACCATGGACTGGCAGAAGATCTAAAAAATCTGTCCTGAAAGAAGTACAGCCAGAATGCTCCTTGGAAGCAAGAATGGCCAGATTTCATTTCACCTACTTTGGTCATGTTGTCAGAAGGGACCATTTCCTGGAGAAGATATCATGCTTGGTAAAGTGGAGGGTCAATGAAAGAGGGGAAGGCCCTCAACAATGAAGGAACAGTGGCTGCAATGATGGGCTCAGGTAAGAAAGGATTATTAAACTGACACAGGACTGGGCAGTGTTTTGTTTTGTTGTACACAGGGTTGCTATGAGTTGTAGCTGACTTGATGGCACCTAACAACAACAACAAGTGGAAATGGATCATCATAAAGGTCTTCATTCTTGTTGTATTCACACTGAATAGGCTGAGGAGGCAGAGGAAGAGGAGAGGTTAGTCATGCTGTCTCAGGGATAGCAGAGGCAGAAGAGGGGAGCAAGTGGAAGTAAGGCAGGAGGGCAGGCACACTCAGTGTAATCTTACAGAAATCATAATTTCTGTCTGACATTTTTGCTTTTTCATTTCTCTAAAAATATCTCTACACAGTACTATTCCTTCTTCCACCATTTGCTTTAGTTACAGTACCTGTATCATAGAAAGGTCCATGTAGTAAAAGAAGTCAAAAGCAGTCTTGAATAACTGGATCACTTTCACCAGATTGTCTAATGTGAATTTCTTTTTTGGCACTGCTCTCCTATGTCTTCTTCCTCTTTGTTTGGCATTGGTTTGGAAGCCCTCATCTCCATCAAGTTATCTTCTGTTAATTCCTCTGATGTGTTGTCTTTTAGCCTTTTTAATTTCTCCAAGATCAATATATTGAAAAAAATCAACATATAAGTGGATCCACACAGTTCAAACCCATATAATTCAAGGGTCTACTGTACATGCATCTGTCATCAACAAATGGAAAATGGAAATAGCTCAAGAAATAGACTTAATATTTGTTGAAGTTAGTGCCTGCAATGCTAAACAGGAAGTGTTTTTCAGACACAGAGTTTGCAGAGTCTCAGAAGAAGTCTATCATCATTGATAGAGGAGAAAGATCAATTCAGAGCAGAATAGTTAGAGTTTGCGTGTGTGTGTGTGTGTGTGTGTGTGTATAGTTTGGGTGTATCATCCCAGCCCAGGTCAATGGCAGACATGTCACAAATGTAGGTATCATTATGCTCATTTGACCAATAGGGAATCTGAACCTGAGAAAAGTTAGTGAACTTATCCCTGTCACAGAGGATCGAACCTATGTCTCCTGGAGTCCAAAGCACCCTATCCATTCATAGATGTAGGCTGGTAGCCAGTGCAGAGGTGGGGCAGGGAGTAAGGCAGAAGCAGAAAACTGAAGAGGAGGAAGTTGAAAACATGACCACAATAGGCACATTCCTCAGATTCTCCTGGAATTTAGTATAGTATGACAGAGTGTTATAGTTGTTGTCAGGTGCTTTTGAGTCAGTTCTGAATCATAGTGACCCTATGTACAACAGAACAAAGCACTGCCCAGTGCCATTCTCATGATTGTTGCCATGTTTGAACCCATTGTTGAGTCAATCCATTTCTTTGAGTATCTTCCTCTTTTCCACTGATCCTCTACTTTACCAAGCATTATGTCTTTCTCCAGGGACTGATTCCTCTGATAACATGTCCAAAGTACATGTCCAAAGTCTTTCCATCCTCGCTGCTAAGGAGCTGTACCTCTTCCAAGATAGATTTGTTCATTTTTCTGACAGTGCTTGGTATATTCAATATTCTTCAATACCATTATTCAAATGCATCTGTTCTTCTTCAGTCTTCCTTATTCATTGTCCAGACTTTGTACGTATATGAGACAATTGAATACACCATGGCTTGGGTCAGGCACACCTTTGTCTTTAAAGTGACATGTTTTTTTTTTTTAATACTATAGAGGAGCTCCAGTTATGTAGTGCCTAAGGCACTTGACTGCTAACCAGAAGGCTAGCGGTTCAAACCCACCAGCCACTCCTCAGAAGGAAGGTTGGGCAATCTATTTCCATAGGGATACTGCCTTGGAAACCCAAGGAGGGGTTGCTATGAGTCAGGTTTGACTCGATGTCACATAACAACAACAACATAGAGATCTCTTGTACCAGATTTGTTTAATGCAATGCATTATCTGATTTCTTGACTACTGCTTCCCTGGGCATTGATTATGTATTCAAGTAAAATGAAATCTTTGACAATTTGAATATTTTATCCATTTATCAGGATGTTACTTATTGGTCCAGTTGTGAAGATTTTTGTTTTCTGTATGTTGAGGAGCAATCCATACTGAAGGCTGTACTCTTTGATGTTCATCAGTAAGTGCTTCAAGTCCTTTTCATTTGCAGCAAGTAAGGTTGTGTCGTCTGCATAAGTAGGTTGTTAATGAGTCCTTCCCCAATCCTGATGTCATGTTCTCCTTCATATAGTCTAGCTTCTTGAAATATGTGCTTAGAATACATATAGTGAAAGAATACAACCATGATGTACACCTTTCTTGATTTTAAACCATGCAGTATTCCCTTGTTCTGTTCAAACGACTGCCCCTTGGTCTATGTACACGTTCTGCATAGGCACAATTAAGTGTTCTGGAATTCTCATTGTTTGCAATGTTAGCCATAATTTTTTATGATCCATATAAACCAGAAAAAAAAAATCACTGCCAGTGAGTTGCTTCTGACTCATAATGACCCTTATTGGGTTTCCAAGGCTATAAATCTTTACAGAAGCAAACTGCTTCATCTTTCTTCTGCAGAGAAGCTGGTGGGTTTGAACCACTGACATTTTGGTTAGCAGCCAAATGCCTAAACCACTGCATCACCAGAGCTAAAATTTGGCATTTGTTTTATTATTTATTTTACTATACTTACAAGAATATCTTTACAACTCTATACTTAAGGAATTTCAGTGCTTCTTACTAAATCTTTATACCATAATTTTTCTAATTTTGTATTTCTTAGCTTGATTTTTGTTTAGACTGGCTACTATACATTTAAAACAAATCACAGAAATATCACAAATCAGTGGCTTTAACAAACAGAAACTTATTTTCTCACAGTTTAGAAGGCAAGATGTCTTCCTTCAGGATACCAACTCAAGGGAAAGGCTGTTTCTCTGAAGTTCCTTATCTCTTTTCAGTTTCTGTTAATCAGATCCTTTGCCATCTTCATGTACCTTCCCTTTATTTGTGCTGCCTTCTCTGTACCTAATTTGCTCTTTATATATCTCAAAGGTGATTTTTAAGATACATTCTATGCTGATATGGTCTCATTTACATAACAAATAAAGTCTTATTTTCCAATGGGATAATAGCCACAAGTATAGCGATTTAAGATTAACACACACATTTTTGAAAGACACAATTAAATCCATAACAGATTTTTCACCAAGGATATGCCAGTCTTCTGATATACCTAAAAAGAACTGTCTGAGGCTAGCTTGATATTTTATTTCTTTTTTTTTAGTCCCATCAGTTTATAGAATTCTCTCTTAACTGTTATAATTTTTTAAATCACCAAGATATAGCTATGTATCACTCTTTTTAATAAATTATGCTTATTTCTTGAAGAATAACTTTGAGGTGTCACAATGTATTGCTTTGCTTCAGAAATGTTTTCTTGTATCATATCTCTGAGTATTACTTATTTTCAATTTACTATGATCCTTTGAAGGAGCTCTGGTGGCATAGTGCCTAAGACATTTGACTGCTAACCAGAAGGCTGGCAGTTCAAATCCACCAGCCACTCCTCAGAAGAAAAGATTGGGCAATCTACTTCCATAGAGATTCTGCTTCAGAAACCCAAGTTTTCCGAACTCATTGTGTCACTATGAGTGGAATCGATTTGACGACAGTGAGTTTGGTTTGGCTTTGAGTATGGTCCTTTGAAGTTGTCAGGAGCTCTGGTGCTGTAGTGGATAAGATATTTGGCTGCTAACCAGGAGTCCAGCAGTTCAAACCCATCAGCAATCTAATTCCATAAAGATTTACAGCTTCAGACACCCAGTGGGGGTTGCTGAGTTGGAATCAACTCGATGACAGTGAGTTTTCTTTTTTTTCTCAATTGTAGTGCTTATGTCTCTGTGTTTCCTCACTCCTATAGCACCTATATTTTTCATCTTTTAAGTTTTCTGTGTTAGTCTTTGAACTAAGAGAGAGGATTTTGAGGCTTTTATCATCTTTATTTCTTATTTTCCATCTTAAGCAGTATTGAATCCAAATATGACCTTTATATCCTTCTTTTTATCAGATCCCTGTTCCTTTATTATTTGGTTTATAGGGTCCATGTTTTCTTTAGTTGAAATGAGAAATGAAAACATAAAAAAAAAAATTCAAAGTTAATTTCTTCCTCTGAACTTTGGGCGTTATAATTTCCTTTTCATATCACTATGTTTACTGCTTGTTTTTTCTTTGGAAGCTTAAGGATCTAGATGTACTCTCTTTCCTTTCTTTTGGCAGCTAGGACTTAAGATTTGATCTAAGTTTTGCCCCTTAGATGTTTTTTCGCAGGACTTTGAGTGGGAGAAGGAAAGATGAAGAGATGCTTACAGTTTATTTTCTGACACAGTGTCAATGGGCAGTAATGTTTAGTGTTGGCGATGCTGTTGTTTGCTGGATTATCCAGACTGTTCATGTTAAATCGTTGATAGAGTAGACAATTTCGTTGCCTTTACTGTCCAGTGTAGGGTTTTATTCAGGGCTGTACCAATCTAATGCCATGGAAACTAAACAGCTAGATAGGAAGGAAGGCAGGACTAAAGCATGTGACAGGGCCAATTTCATGTACTTACCTGAGATTTCTAATCTGGAGTAACTGATGTCACGACCCTGATCTGTAGAAAATTTATGGGGTGACTGCAGTGGTGACAGCTATGGCTAATTTCCAGGGACAGAAATTGATGGTAGTATTAGTATGTGGGCCAGGATATGAGACTGGGACTCAGGCTTTGCTACCTGTGTTCAACTGCTTATATACCAACCTATTTTGCAGGAAGAGTTCAGCTGCATTTCTGGTGGTGTTTTTTCTCCTTTATCCTGACCATTTTCTAAGCCCAATTCTGTAGTTTTGTTGACAATTCTGGGGCTCCCACAGGTCCTGTCAGTAAATTTAGTCTCCTTTAAATTGGACAGAGGCAGTTTCTGTAGCATTTAAGAAAGAGCCCGACTGAGGCATTTTGCATTTTGCTCTTTTGGTATATAAGTTTGCCTATTTTTTTGCTCATTTTTTATCCCTCAGAAGGAAGGTTGGGCAATCTACTTCTGTAGAGATGCCACCTGGGAAACCCAAGGAGAGGTCACTATGAGTTGGATCAGCCTCAACAGCAGTGAGTGAGTTTTGAGTTTTTTATCCCTAGCCACTTCATTGCTATTGAGTTGATTAGATTCCTAGAGACCCCTCCTTGGGTTTCTGAGGTGGTATCTCTACAAAAGTAGATTGCCCAATCTTCTTTCCGAGGAGTGGCTGGTGAGTTTCAACTGCCAGCCTTCTAATTAGCAGTAAAATGCCTTAGCACTACACCACCAAAGCTCCCTAGCCCCCTGTTGTTGTTGTTGTTGTTATGTGCCGTCGAGTCGGCCCCGACTCATAGTGACCCCTCCTTGGGTTTCCAAGGCAGTATCACTACGGAAGTAGGATTGCCCAACCTTCCTCCCTAGTCATCTGTTAAGTTCCCTGTTTTGCTTAAGATAATCACAGTTGCTTTCCATCTACTGCAGTTAAGATCCCTGACCAATATCCTACATTTTTGTGTGAACTCTGATGTTTCCCCTGTTTACTTGTAAGTAAATGATCTACCCAGGTCCAGTGTTTCCTCATTAGCCAGTGGATCAATTTATTTTGTTTGTTTCATCATTAATTTTGTTTCTGTTAGTATTTTCATCTCAGGACTTATGCTAAGTGGCTAGTTAACACACACAGTCACCAACCACATTTGCTAGTGTTCAGCAATTATTTATTTAGTGGAGATCTGTTGAACTATGAAAAACTCTCTTGGTTTCATTTCTTGTTATCTGCTACAAATGGGGAAATTTATTCATGGATAACATGATCACACTATAGCTTTGTGTCTAGGAAATAGGACTGAAAATCTCATTCTTTCCTCTTTCCCTTCTACTCCTAGCTCCATGCCCATCTGTGTACTATTCTCAGAGTCTTTAAAGCTTACTGCTGACCTCTTTAGCATAATATGATAGTTAAGGTTGTATGTCAACTTGGCTGGGCCACGATTCTAAGTGGTTTAGAAATTATGATGTAGTTGTTTCCCATGATGAGATTTGATATAATGAAATCACTCCATGATGAAATGAGCAATTAGGAGCCAATGAGTTGAAAGGGATTTTCCTCAGAGGTGAGTTTTCTTCCAATATATACATGGACATCTTGGGAAAATTCTCGGGCTTTCTACTTGACCTTAACCCTGCATCTAGCTCATCAGTTCCTGGACTTGAACAAATGGCCTGCCTTATTGCCTGCTCATTTGGGGATTGTTGCCTTCACAGTCTGTGAACTAACAGCCTTCCATTTTACATGCCAATCTTGGATTTGTCATCCTCCAAAGCCAGCAGCCTATTATACTACCTGCTTATCTTGGGGTCATTAGCCTCTGAAGCTGAGTAAGTCAGGAGAAGCCTCCAGCTTGACCTTTGATCCATGGTCTCTGGATTTGGCAGCTTCTACCACTATGTGTTTCCAAGTTTTGCATTCCAGTTGCCAGTAATTATCAATATATCTTGAATGCATATTTGGTCAATTTCAGATTTCAGAAGTTGGTAAAAAAAAAATTAGTTTCTTCAAGTTTGGCTTTAGTGGTTGATACATAAATTTGAATAATAATCAAGATGTATTGATAATTATTGATAATCATTGGTGATTGGAATGCAAAAGCTAGAAACAAAGAAGAAGCATCAGTAATTAGAAAATATGGCCTTGGTGATATAAATGATACCAGAGACTGAATGACAGAATTTTGTCAGATCAATGATAATTACCTTTTTTTGCAACAACATAAACAGTGACTATACATCTGGACCTTACCAGATAGAATACACAGGAATCAAATGACTACACCTGTGGGTAGATGCAATGGAGAAGCTCAATACTGTCAGTCAAAACAAGGCCAAGAGATGACTGTGGAACAGACCATCAATTGCTTATATTCAAGTCCAAGTTTAAGATGAAGAAAATTAAAACAAGTCCATAAATGCCAAAATACTACCTTGATTATATCCCACTTGAATTTAGAGACCATCTGAAGAATAGATTTGATACATTGAACACCAGTGACTGAAGACCGGACCAGTTGTGGCATGACATCAAGAACATCATACATGAATAAAGAAAAATGTCATTAATAAGAGAGGAAAGGAAGAAAAGACCAAATGGATGTCAGAAGAGACTCTGAAACTTGTTTTTGAATGGAGAGTAGCTAAAGCAAATGGAAGAAAGGATGAAATAAAAGAGCTGAACACAGGTTTAAAATGGCAACTTGGAAGACAAAGTAAAGTGTTATAATGAAATGTGCAAACACATGGAATTAGAAAACCAAAAAAGAAGAATATGCTTGGCATTTCTCAAGCTGAAAGAACTGAAGAAAAATTCAAGTCTTGAATTGCAATATTGAAGGATACTAAGGCAAACTACTGAATGATGCAAGAAACATCAACAAAAGATGGAAGGAATACACAGAGTCACTGTACCAAAAGAATTGGTCAATGTTCAGCTATTTAAGGAGACAGCATATGATGAAGAACCAAAGGTATTGAAGGGAGAAGTCCAAGTGATACTGAAGGAATTGGTGAAATACAGCTCTGCAGGAATTGATAGAATATACTTTGAGATGGTTCAGCAAACAGATGCAAAACTAGAGGCATTCACTTTTTTTATGCCAAGAAATTTGGAAGAAAGCTACCTGGCCAAACTGAATGGAAGACATCGATATTTATGTCCATTCCAAAGAAAGGCAATCCAACACAATGTGGAAATTATTGAACAATATCATTAGTATCACACACACATAAAATTTTGCTAAAGACAATTTAAAAATGGTCGCAGCAGTGTACTGACGGGGAACTTCCTGAAGTTCATGCTGAATTCAGAGAGGATGTAGAATGAGGTTATTTATCACTGTTGATGGCAGATGGATCTTGGTTGAAAACAAAGAATACCAGAAAGATGTTTACCTGTGTTTTGTTTACTATGCAAAGGCTTTTGACTGTGTGAATCATAACAAATTATGGATAACATTTGAAGAATAAGAATTCCAGAACACTTAATTGTGCTCATGAAAAACCTGTACATGGACCAATAGGTATTTGTCCAGAAAGAAGATGGGGATATCGAATGGTTTAAAATCAGGAATGGTGTGTGTCAAGGTGGTATCCTTTCACCATACATATTCATTCTGTATACTGAGAAAATAATCCAAGAATCTGGACTATATGAAGAAGGACTGGATGAAGACTCATTAACAACCTATGATATGCAGATGACACAATTTTGCTTGCTGAAAGTGAAGATGACTTGAAACACTTATTGATGAAGATAAAAGTCTACAGCCTTCAGTATGGATCATACTTCAACATAAAGAAAACAAAAAATCACTAAGTAAAATCACACTAAATGGAGTAAAGATTGAAGTTGTCTGGGATTTCATTTTACTTGGATCCACAATGAATGCCCATGAAAGCAGTAGTCAAGAAATCAGATGATGTATTGGACTGGGAAAATCTGCTGCAAAAGACTTCTTAAAAAGTGTTAAGGAGCAAAGATGTTACTTTGAAGACTAAGGTGCACCTGACCCACGCCATGGTATTTTCAGTCTCCCCCTATGCATGTGAAAACTGGACAATGAATAAGGAAGACCAAAGAAGAATTGATGCCTTTGTACTGTGGAATACTGAATACTGAAAATACCATGAACTGCCAGAAGAAAGAACAAATGTGTCCTGGAAGAAGTGCAGCCACTATACTCCTTGGAAATGGGAATAGCCAGACTTTGTCTCCCCTACTTTGGTCAGGTTGTCAGAAAAAAAATTGGTCCCAGGAGAAAGATTTATGCATGGTAAAGTAGAGGGCCAGTGAAAAAGGGGAAAATCCTCAGAGAGATGGATTGACACAGTGGCTGTGATAATGGGCTCAAGCATAGCACAAGGACTGTGAGAATGGCGCAGGGCTAGGTGGTGTTTCAGTTGTACATGGGGTAGCTGTGAGAGGAAGCTGACTTTCTGGTACCTAACAACAATAACTGTGTGGGCCATTTCTTTGAGATAAACTTCCCTCTCTCTCTCTATATATATTTCAGCAGTTTTTCTCCTCTAGAGAGCCTAGTCTAAGCACATAGGTACTAAACTTTAAGAGCAGATCCACTTGTACCTATGGTTTACACAGCTGGGAATTAGAGTTGGTGAGCTAAACTCTCAAAGTTTCTAGGAAAACAAACAAACAAAAAAACTGCAAATATGTAGAGGCCCTTGCAGCCTCAGAGAGTAGCACTTTCATTATCTGATTATGACTTTTGTCATAGTCATTATGTCAGTAAAGGCTTTGTGAAAAAGTGTACAGTGGTGGTAGATGGAAAGGAACCTTGTGTTGGCTAGTGGATAGTCTTTTGATGATCTGGTAGCTGTTTACTTAAATTACAGTTTCAATTCTTGTTGAAATTTTACAAATCTTTAATAGTGTGTGTTTTAGCAATAGTTTATTAAAAACCTAAACTAGACCATTAGATGGCCACAGATTTCTATTGGCATAATATATTCTATACTGCTGACAATAATTTCAAGTATTTTGACAGCCTGATATCACTAACTCTGAAAGAGTTATATAAAAGGACCCTGTAGTGGAATATAAAAGCTTTTATTATGAAAGAACTATTGAAGTAATAATGTGAAAGAAATGAATTTGGATCTTTACCTCACTCTATACAAAAATCAAAATTTTAGATATATACTTAAATAAAGGAAAAAAAATAAGATAACTGGAAGGAAACATGAAAGAAAAATTTTATATTCTTAAAATGGAAAATATTTTTGAAAGTGTATCATAAAACTGAGAAGTTGGAAGAGAAAAGATGGATAAATATGGATCAAAAAATGAAATGATTCTTCTTGGTTAAAAAAAAAATCATAAATAGAGTTAGAAGACTCTTGGTTATGTAGTGTCATTCTAACAGGAATATACCACAAATGTGATGGTTTTGACAAATAGGAGTTTATTCTTACTGTTTTTGGATGCTAGAAGTCCAAGTTCAAAGTGCCAGGCTCTAGGGGCTGGGTGAAAGCCCCTCAACCTTGGGCTTCAGCTCTGCCTCTTGTTCCCAGCCTACTGAAGCTGAAGCCTTCTTCACTCAGACAGCTGCTGGCTGCTGAAGCTGACAAACCCAAGGTTGACAAGTAAAAAGGCACAATCTCAATACTACCAAGTCATATGGCAGGCCATTGATTCAAGTCTTTCAAAAGTCTCAAGATTGGCAGAGCATGGCAGGCTGCTGACCAAAGACTCAACTACATGCAAAGTCCAAGCGTGCCAAAAAGCTGTAGGCCATTCCCTAAGCTTCTTATATACGGTAAGGAGACCACATCCCTAAAGCAACTACTCAGCTACTTGTGGCAGATTCCACCAAAGAGTTGATTGCCAGTCTCATCATGGGGAATAACTACCACCAGCACCCAGCTACTCAAAATCAGGCCCAGCCAAGTTGACATATAGCCTTAACTACCACAGACAAATGGAAAACTGGGGGAAAAAAAATTGTAGCACATAACAAAGTCACATATTCTGTAATATATAAAATGTATTTATAAATCAAAAAGAATATAAATATCATCCCCCATACCCCAGGAGGCAAAGAATGTAATAGATAATTCATAAAAATAGAAAAAAGTTCTCTTAAAATTATAGGAAAAATATTCAACATTACTGATAACAAAATAAATGCTAGTTTAAATAAACCAGTTGTGTACCTGCACAGATTCAAGAGATACAACAGACTTTAAACTAATACTGAGGTTACTTTTTAAAAAGTGTTGTTGTTATGTGCTGTCGGGTTGGCCCCGATTTATCGCTACCCCTCCTTGGGTTTCTGAGGCGGTATGACTACTGTAGATTGCCCAACCTTCCTTCCAAGGAGGAGCTGGTGGTTTTGAATCATCAGCCTTCTGGTTAGCAATCAAGTGAAATAGGGACAACTAATACACATTGTATAGTATCTTCATTTCATCATGTGAGGGGCAGTCATTTGTTTTCACTATTCAAAAAATAAAAAAATAATAAGTATATACATTGGAAACAGAGTTATTGGCTGAGGATAGCAGTAGCTGATGAGAAAAAGAAACTTCCTAAGTAGATATCTTCTTTTGCCCCCTCATTTGCATAGGACATGTATCAGTGCTATGGATGATCACCCTGACACTTTCTTCTGCACCATTCAGTTTATTGTGGCCTGAGGCTTGCATACCAGCTTACTGGTCCTCCAGTCCAGGAACAGGACCACCCTCCAGACAAGGTGGACACAACATTCTACATTTATCTTAACCTGGTATTCAGTTTGCCAAGAAAAAGGACTCAGAGGACATTTTTCCGGTCATAGCTGGTCAGCACAAGTCAAATATTAACCCTTATCTCCCTGACTGTAATATTGCAAAGAACAAAGGCATTATAACACATGCTGTGGGTGAGTGTGTAGTAGAATTGCCACATGCATACATTGTTGGCAGGAATTTGGGAGGGCAATTGGAAAAGATCTATTGGAATTTAAATACACATCCCCTTTAACTTAGTGATTTCTATTTCAGGAATTTGTCCTACAGATACTGCACAGAACTGTCTAAGAGCATTCACAACAACCCTGATTGTATCAGCAAAACAATGGAAACAATCTAAAGGTTCATCAATAATCAAAAGGGGTACAAAAAAATAAAATATAATAAGTTGATCTGAGGAAATATCATGTAGTCATTAAAGAGTGAGGGGCATGTATATGGAATGATATGGAGCATTCCTAGAGCTTCATAAAGTAGAAAAATCAAGGTATAGAACAGTATACCTAGATGCTGGCCTTTGTGAGAAAAGGGAATTGTTTTGCTTTTATCAAATCAACAAAATGATACATTGCCCAGTCCTGTGCCATCTTCATGATTGTTGCTATGCTTGAGTCCATTGCTACAGCTACTGTACATTTTGAATATGTACATATTAACTATTTAAAAAATAAAAATATAAGGCATATATATACATTGATAAATGAGTTACTCTCTGAGGGTGACTGTGGCTGATGAGAAAAAATAATATTTTTCTTTGAGTGAAATTAAATAGTTAAGTTGGTTTTAAAAATTTTAAATAGAAAAGATAAAACTATCATCAAAATAAAATAATTTTACTTCCATCAAGCTGAATTATCATGACAATATTGGATGCCAGTCTTTTATGATGAAAATATTACTAGTTGATATTTCTGGTGGAGTTAAAGGCAGAGATGGTAATCATTTCCCCAAATTCCTTATCTCACATTTTGTACTTGATCTATTGCCATCTAGTCCCTGAGGTCATCAAGAGTTTCTGAATTGCTGAACCCAATAATTTATTTCCCATACTTACCTCATTTGATTGGTTGACTCTGTTTTTGGCTGTTGTTGAATAGAATATGATTTTTTTTCCATAAAATTATCTCATGTCTAGGCTTCCATGACTGCATTTTAGAATCTTATCCTTCGTCTCATATTTTGATTTCTGCCTCAGAAATATCTCTAGAATCCTCCTTCCTCTCTGTGCTCAGCTATTTTTTTTAAATTTTATCTTGCTGTTGTTATTGTTGAGATTCTCATCCTCCTTTTCTTTGTTGTTCTTCCCCATTAACATAAACCCACTACATCCTAAGATTCCTTTCTAATCTTTCTAGTTGGTGTTGTCAACTTGATCTCCTATACTAAAACTTATTGCCATCGAGTTGGATCCTACTCACAGCAACCCCTCCTTGGGTTTCTGAAGTAGTATCACTACAGAAGTAGGTGGCCAAACCTTCCTTCTGAGGAGTGGCTGGTGGGTTTGAACTGCCAGTCTTCTGGTTAGCAGTCAGATGCCTTAGGTACTGTGCCACCAGAGCTCCTTTGATCTCATAGATAGTTCTTAAAAGAGCATAATGGTCAAGGCAGACATTTTTTTTTTTTTTTTTTAAATTGTGATTTGGGTGAAGGTTTACAGAGCAAATTTACTTTCCATACAGCAGTTCACATATACTTTATCTCATGACATTGACCACAGTTTACCACAGTGCAACAGCTCCCCTCCCACTTCCTCCCCATAGTTACCTCTTCCCTGTGTCCATCCCTCCACGGACTCCTGCCTGCTGAGCTGTCTCCTGGTGCATAAGAAGCCCTTCTTTTTCCCATGATTGTTCTCTCCAAGGAGTGTATCTACTTGAGGTAAATGTTTAACTCATATGCCTGTCCTTTGTTTGGCTGGAAACCACAGGTGTTGGTCCAATTGCAGATCAAGGCAGATATTTTTAACTAGTTAAGTTAAAATATTGTTTTATTCTAAGAGTAATTTTAGGAATTTTTTGGTTTAAGATTTTAAATTTTTCTCAAGGCAATAGTTTAGGGGTTTATCCACCCTCCATGGCTCCAGGAAGTCTGGAGTCCATGTGAATTTGAAATTCTGTTCTGCGTATCCCCCCTTTTCTGTGCTCCACTGTGTTATTGTAAGCATCTGGTACATGGACCTGGGTCTCACTTGGTTTCAATCCATATTCTACAAGGGCCCCAACTGCTTGTTTAAAGCTCATACCTGCATGGAGCTCAGAAATACACACTTTTGGATATGGGTATCTAAATGCCAGGTGGAATTTGAGAGCCCTCACATTCCCACTCTTATCTTCCTTTCAATTTCCCTGCCCCACACAACTTGTTATTCAAATTTGCTCAGTTACAATTGATAAAATTAGGCTGGAGCCTTGTCTTGTCAAAAATGGGACTTTATTGAGAGGATCTGTGGCATCTCCTGGAAGAACTATACCTCGAGCAAGTTAATGCTGCAGAGGCCTCAACCTCTCACTACTGCTCTACTCTAGGTGGTAACTTCTTCCTTCTCTTTGTTGCAGATTGATCTTCTTTACCTGGTGGGAAATGGATGTCATTATTCTCTGAGCAAATTTTTATCTTATAGCTTTGTCTGCTAAAAATGAGTGGACTCTCTCCATCCCAAGTCCCAAACCCCAAAACTCCAGGGAAATAACTTAATGGTTCAGCTTGATCTAGGTGGGAGGAATCAAGAAACACTGTGGCTCATTCTTCAAAGATGGCATGGACCAAGTTGTAGATGTGCAGATCCCAGGATGACACCAGGATTTTAGCACCCAATGTTCCAGATGTTCCGACCCCTCAGCATTTCTCATTCTTCCTGTGTTTCTTAGGACATTGTTCCTACTTAGACTTCTTTCTGCCTCTGGCATTCTTCTAAGTAACTCTTCCTCTCTCCATCATACACAAATACAGATGTAGTTACTCTTTCTCCTTCAATTTCAGAGCTCCTTGTACCTATCGGTATTAGCACTTACAACCCTGTCATAAAATAACAGTTCACAAGTCTATCTGCACAGTTGTCCATGACTATTCCTAATCTCTTTCTGGTTCTTCTATTCCTTGCACTGTAGTCACTTAGTAGAGGTCTATTGAATGGAGAACCACTAGTTGCCATCAAGTTGACTATGATTCATGATGACCCCCTGTGTTTCAGAGTAGAACTGTCTCAATAGGGTTTTGAATGGCTAACTTTTTAAAAGTGGATCACGAGGCTTTTCTTTTGAAGCACCTCTGGGTGGACTTATACCTCCAACTTTTTGTTTACCAGATGGGCATGTTAAGTTTGCACTCCCAGAGATTTCTAAATGAGGAAGGAGAGAGAAAGGGGAGGACCACTGTCCCCAGAGCATTATCCTCAGGTTTGTCCACTTTCTCCTTCCTCTTGGCTATCTAATGAACTTGTTGGGTGCTTGGGGGCTGGAGGCAGTGCTGCAAACCAGGTTAAGATGTCTTCTTGCTCTGATGTCAGACATCTTTAGAGTGACATCATAGGGACTCTGATTTCTGTGATCTCTGTGAGCTAAGGACAGTGTGACTTCCAGCTAAGAGTGCCTGGAGGCCTATTTCATGGGAACTGGGTGGGGTTATAATAGAAACCAGGTCCCAGCAAAAGAAAACTAGAGAAGATCTGAGGGCTTCATATATGTGCCTTTCTTCCTAGGAGAATCTCTTTTCTGTTCAGATATGGAAGAAATAAAAGCTTTGTGGAATTCAAAGTCTTGTGTGGTGCATAAGTGTAGTTTCCATGCATTTCTGAGCTCCAATCAGGCACCTTGCTCTCCTGTCATTTGGCCTGTGTGTGTGCTCAAGTTCTTTGATGGAGAAAATGTCCAGGCAGGGATTTGCTAGGGTGGAGTATAGTCTGTCAGCTGCAGATCCCCATGCCAGAAGCTGTGCTTCCAGAGATTATACTTAGGTATACTTTCCTACAGAGAGATGAAGATGTCATCTGACCTACCCCCTCCCTAATATTACTTATTGCAGAGAGTGGTACTCAGGTCAGAATCCCAGGAGGGATTCTCTTTCTCGATACATAAGTGAGTCACTAAAACAAAACAAAGGTAAGTTGCTGTCAAGTTATGAAAACTTCTTAGCCAAAACCAAACACATTGAGGGAATGATTCACTGGGCCTGGGGGCTCAGAACCCTAGTCATTGGGGACATCAAGTTCAATTGGCATAACACAGTCCACAAAGACAACGTTGCACATTCAACTTTGGTGAGTAGCAGCTGAGTTCTTAAAAGTTTTAAGCAGCCATCTAAGGTGCAATTAATTGTCTTTCCTCATCTAGAGAAAAGAAGAGTGAAGAAAATCAAGGACACTCAGAAATGATTAGTCCAACAGATGAGTGGGCCACATGAGCCTCAGCCCCCATGACCCTAAGACCAGAACTAGATAATGCCCAGCTACCACAGCAGATCCATCTGAAAGGAATCACAATAGAAGGTCCTGGGCAAAATGGTAGAAAAATGTGGAACAAAACTCAAAATGATAATAATAATAACAATAATAATAATAATAATAATAATAAAACAGACTTATTAATCTGATAAAGACTGGTGAAACCCCCTCTTAGTCACCCTTCAAGCCTGGAATAGAACTCACCCTCATGGCTTTCACCCAAACAATAGACAGGTCTATGGGTGAAACAATTATATCAGGGAGGTACATACTTCTTAGAACAATCAACCATACAACACAAAAGGGCAGCATTTGCCCTGAAATAAAACTCAGAAGGAAGGAATAGAAAGCAAAGGAAGACAAATGGAAATGGTAAACACCATTCCACCAGGGTGGAAGTGGGAAGAATGCTGTTACATTTTGAGGACTGCATTCAATGTCATGAAACAAAACATATATGGACAATTGAATGGAAAACCAATTTGCTCCATAAACTTTCACTCAAATCACAATAAAAAGTTAAAAACAAAGCAAGATAGCTGCCACCAATTCAACTCTGACTCATGGCAACCCTGTCTGTATCAGAATAGAACTGTGCTCCATGACATTTTCAATGACTGTGACCTTTTGAAAGTAGATCTCCAGACATTTCTTCAAAGATGCTTTTGGGTAAACTAGAACCTCCAACCTTTTGGTTAGCAGCAGAGTGTCTAACATTTTCATCAGTCAGGGACACCTGAGTTACTCATTAAGTTCTTTCAAATTAGCACAAGAAATGTGTCTGGAATCCATTCTATCACTGCCCTGTATTTCTCACCCCCACTGTGCAATAACAGATCTACTGTTTATCCACTCCCATGTGTTTCCCTCCCCATCCATCCACACACCTTACTGTCTGTAGAGTTAATTACTAAATAACTTCTGGCATGCTGCCCCCTCCTAATAATCCTGCACTCCTGCTTGTGTCTGCATGTCTTGAGTTGAGGTCTAATGCACATTTCTGCCCTCCCTCCCCCCTTTTTTTAAATTCTCTGAGTGTCTGTATGTTTCTCTGGGCTTCTGTGCTTCTGTGTGCCTCAGGAGGACATCTGTGAGCATCTGGTCTTATGGGTCCCCTGTCTGGAACACAACATCCGTGTGTCTGAAGTGCCCTGATTCTAAATGGGTGAGGGCCAGCTTTGTGTCCATGCCCATTTCAACATCTCTGTGTCTGGTTCCTGGGGACATGTGTGTATGAAAGTGAATTCATCAGGCATTTGCATGTGAGTATTTGTGTGTGCATGGTATGTCTATGTTCATGTGTGATCCTGCATGTTCTTCATCCTTTATTGTTTTTCTGAGCATATCCTTCTAGGAGGCAAGTGATTGCTGTCAATAGGAATATTCCAAAAAGGCACAGTGTGAAAGAAATCATTTCACACTCCCCATTGATCAGAACATGTGCTCTGTTCCTGATGGGAAGTGGTTGCTGAGTCACTGAAAGTCAGCTCTTTTCCTCTCATGGTACAAAACATTGACTCATATTTGGCTCTTTTTAATGCTTGCTTTCTTTCCTTTCTGTAGCTCCTTTGGGGTTGGGAGCAGAGAGCAGGGTAGATCCTCATTCTTCTTGAAGGTTTATGGATTCCAGGAGTGTGGGGCAGCCAGCACAAGGAAGCCTGCATGTGCCCGGCTCCTGGAGGAGAGAGGAGGCTCCGCACAGGATCCAGGGCTAGAAACAACTTCGTGGCTGTGGCTGGCTCATGAGCCATTTATAACGTAGCAGAGACAAGTGAAATCTTTATAGGAAAGTGTTTATTTTACAAGGGCCAGCAAGAGAAAGTGAGGGATGAACACCTTCGAATGAGATCAGTCTGGACAGTGAGGAAGGCATAGAGTCAAGAGCACAAGCTGGCAGGTCACAGCTTGACTTTCAGGCCAGGATTTTCCTGTGGACCTCCTCATCTCAGGCTTGTCCTTTAATGAGAGGAATGGAACTATTTTCTATCCTTCCTCCTATCCCACCTTATCACATCCACCAGCTTTTGTGCTTCCCTTGTGGCCACTCTGGCTGCCAGTCTGCTCTCTTATGATCATCTTATAATGACACTTGTGTTTTGATATGTCAGCAATGTACCCCATCAAAAGTTTCCCTACTGGTCAATGTGCAAACTAGGTAGAGGAGCCTGAGAGGTGGGACTCCTACAGAATATCAGCTGCAGAGCAGAGCAGCAACTGGAACTCTAGTCATCTCACCCCCCATTGAGTGTCCTTTCCATTACACAAAGATAGTTTCCGATGTATTTTGGGTGTTGGATGACTTTTACTTTATTTAGAATCAGAAAAGAACTTCAACTTATGGGACCAAATGAGTGAAGTTGAAACTTGTGTAATGAGAGTTAGGAAAAGAGCTGGTGACAGTGGAACAGAGGACTTTCATCTGGAAGGAATGTTCCAGCCTTTGAAGAAACTAGTTGAAGGGAGGTTTGATGTAGGCCATATATGGAGAGTTCTGAGAGCAAGCAGCAGAGTGGCCAGCTTAGACAGTCAGTTCAGTTCTATCATCACTTATTCAAGACCTGGTGTAGGCCAGATGCTAGAAGAGTGCCAGGCATACAGAAAGGACAAGGCATAGCCCTTGCCTTCTCAGAGCTCACAGGCTGGTGGGGGAATCAGAAAGCAAAAGATTAACCTAAATGCAATGCAGGAATGTCAGTATATGAGAGTTGCTAAAGGAACACAGAAAAAGAGGTACACACTATTTGCTAGGACTCAGAGCAGGCCAGGTGTGGGTGTCTGGAGAACTTCACATCTGTGGTCTAGAGCTCACATCAAGGTAGAGAAAGAAAGAGGTAAATATGAAGGTTTGCAATTTGAGAGTTTCCTTTATGCTCTGATAAAATACACTACAATAAGAAACCATTGGGAAGTTTTAAGCAGGGTGGTAAATGGATAGTATTTACATCTGTGTCTCTCTCCAAGATCATGTACAAAGCAAGGGTTATAGAAACTAGATCAAAGGTGAAACATCAATAAAGAGGTGATACTAATATTCAGGTAGGGGATGAGAAGAGTTGTAACTATGGCAGCAGAGGTGGAAAGGAAGAGATGGCTTGGAAAATATTTTACGAGGGCTCAGGGCCAGTGTGGATGGTGATGTCATCAATTGGGATGATGAATACTGAGTTTGAGGAATAGAGGACTGTGGGGCTAGATGATGCTGTCTGAATATGTGCATGAAGTCCTCTGCAACATACAGAACCAACTAGAGTTTGAAATTTGGGAAGGAAGTCAAAGCTGGAGTGAGATTTGTAAACAGGCAATTAGGTAGCAGGGTAAAGCCACCCAGGGAGAACATATGTAGGAAGAACAGTGGGCCAAGAAGAAAACTAGTAAATTCCAACTTTTAAGGGACAATTAGAGGAAGAAGTTTCCATAAATGCGATATAGTAGGAACTATTAGAGAGGTACCAGGAAAACCTGGAAGGTGTGGTATTGTACATAGCATAGCAAAGGTGGGGCATAAGTGAGTGAGAGGAGTAAGGGTAATGGAGGTGTTGGAATTCAAGGGAATGACCATCAATGCCAGGTACACAGGGGGGTTGAAGCAAGATAAGGACTGGGATAGATCGAGTGGTAGAATGGAAGTTTGGTTATAGTAGGCTGAAGGATGAATGAGAGTTATGAACATGCAGATTGAGTTAGACCTTATTTTTAAGAAACTTGGGTGAGAAGGGAAGAGAAATCTTACTAGAGGGGACACAAAGTCAAAGTCAGTGTTTTGTCTTTTGGAAGGATTTTTGGGATAAGGAATATTGGAAGGACATACATAGCTATTTGTAGAATGAGTAAAACATCCTAGAAAATAGGGCAGTGGAAGGTATGTTGTGGTTATTGTTATGTGCCATCATGTCATCTCTGACTCATAGCGACCACTCCTTGGGTTTCTGAGGCAGTATCCTACAAGATGCAGAGGATGGACAAAAAGGGTCTTTGGCCTTAGACAGCAAAAGGCCAAGAGAAGAGGGGAGGCTGTTGTGTGTGTGGATCTAAGTCAGTGTATGTATATATTGTAGGTCTGTGGTCTCCATTTTCCTAAAGAAGTAGGAGAGAGTTTTTCCTTTTTTTAATTTTAAATGCTAAATATCTTTATTTTCTTTCTAATTTTTATTTTGTTGTTGTTGTTGAGGATATACACAGCAAAACATACACCAATTCAATGTTTCTACATCATACTTTAGTTACATTGATTACATTCTTCAAGTTGTGCAACCATCTCACCTTCCTTTTCTGAGTTGTTCCTTCCCCATTAACACAAATTCACTTCCCCCAAAGTTTCCTATGTAATCTTCAGAATTTCTATTGTCACTTTGATCCCATATAAATAGTTATTAAAATGGCATAATGTTCAAGGTAGACCTTTTTTTTTGTTGTTGTTGTTGTTATATGCCATCGAGTCGGACCCGACTCATAGTGACCCCTCCTTGGGTTTCCGAGGCAGTATCACTATAGAAGTAGATTGCCCCATCTTCCTTCTGAGGAGTGGCTGGTGGGTTT
>NW_006922036.1:515182-524812 GCF_000298275.1 Orycteropus afer afer | reverse complement strand
TGCTTCAAGTCATCCTCACTTTCAGCAAGCAAAGTTGTGTCATCTGCATATGGCAGGTTGTTAATGAGTCTTGCTCCAATCCTGATCCACGTTCTTCTTTATATAATCCAGCTTCTTGGATTATTTGCCCAGCATACAAGTTGAATAATTATGGTGAAAAGATACAACCTTGATGCACTCCCTTCTTGATTTTGAACCATGCAGCATCCCGTGTTCTGTTCAAACGACAGCCTCCTGATCTATGTACAGGTTCCTCATGAGTACGTACAATCAAGTATTCTGGAATTCCCATTCTTCTCAATATTACCCAAAATCCCCTCATATGCATATGGAATCTGGACAATGATTATAGAAGACCAAAGATGAATGGATGCATTTGAATTATGGTTGAAGAATATTGAATATACTGTGGACTGCCAAAAGAATGAAGAAATCTGTTTTGGATGAAGTACAGTTTGAATGCTTCGTAGAAGTGAGGATGGCGAGACTTCATCTCTCATGCCTTGGTCATGTTTTCAGGAGGGACTAGTCCCTGGAGAAGGATATTATGGTTGGTAAAGCAGAGGGTCAACGTAAAAGAGGAAGATCTTCAATGAAATGAGTTAACACAGTGGGTGCAACAATGAACTCAAGCATAGCAATAATTACGAGGATGGTATAGGACCGGGCTCTCTCGACGGCATATAACAACAACAACAACAAGAACAACATAGGACCGGGCAGTGTTTTGTTCTGTTGGGCATAAGGTCGCTATGTGTCGGAATCGACTTGGCAATGTATAACAACAACAACAACATAGATTCAATGTAATCCCAATAAAAATCTTAGCAGTTTATGTGTGTCAATTAAATGCTGATTCTAAAATGTACATGGAAATGCAAAAGATCAAAATAGTGAAAGCAAAATTGAAGAAGAAGATCAAAGTCAGAGGACTTAAATATCAAGATCTATTATAAAGGTACAGTAAACACTTGTGTTACTGGCAGAAGTATCACAAATAGACTAATGTATGGAGTAGAGGGTCTGGAAACAGACTTATACACATATATAGTCACCTGATTTACCACAGAGGTGCCACTGCAATGTAGTACAGAAAAGGATGGTCTTCTCAATGAATGCTGCTGGAAAAATTGGATATATGTATGAAAATAAATGAACCTGAACCCCTCACACCATACACAAATAGTAGTAAATGAAATCAATATCTCTGTCCTTGCAGAGGAGGTGACAAAAAATAAATAAAAGGATTGAATTCTGGGGACTGTGTTAAGAGTGTCTGAAAGAAAGGCAGTAACTAGCTGCTGTTGTTGTTATGTGCCATCAAGTCGGAACTGACTCGTAGCGACCCCTCCTTGGGTTTCCGAGGCAGTATCACTATGGAAGTAGACTGCCCCATCTTCCTTCTGAGGAGTGGCTGGTGGGTTTGAACCTCCAGCCTTCTGGTTAGCAGTCAAGTGCCTTAGGCACTACGCTACCAGAGCTCTCAGACCTTTTTTAGTAGTAAGCTAAACTATTGTTTGTTTTTAAACCCAGTGTAGAGTATATTTTTTGTTTACAATTTAAATATTATCTTAGAGCAATTGTTTCAGGGGATCCTCCACTCTCTGCGGCTCCAGAAAATCTAGAGTCCATCAGAATTTGAAATTATGTTCTGCATTTTCTCCCTTTAATCAGGATTCTTTTATGGAATCTTTGGTCAAAGTGTTCAGTAATGGTAGAAAGGCACCATCCAGTTCTTCTGGTCTCATGACAAAGGCAGTTGTTCATGGAGACAATTAGCCACACATTTCATATCATCTTCCTATTCCTGACTCTCCTTCTTCTTTGCTCTAGGTGACTTAAGCATTAATTATTTTGTCTTCTGTGGCCACTTGCAAACTTTAAGATGCCAGGCACTATGCAACAAACTAGAAGAACAGAAAACTAAACATGTCACTGCACCATTTAACTAGAATGTGCCATGAAACCATGACCCTAAACCTCCAAACCAATCAACCATATCCCAGTAGGAGTTTAATTGTGCATAAGCAGCCTCAACAGCTATTCTTTTTTTTTTTTTTTTTTTTTTGTCATTGTTGCAAATATATCTATCATACAACTTTTTGCCAATTCAATCTTTTACAGGTGTACAATTTATTGACAGCAATTTCAGTAATTGGCTCTAAACCCTATCCTTAAGCGATGCAATTTTCCCATCACCATTAATATTTTCCCCTCCCTCTCACCCCTGTAACTCTGTATATTTGCCTTTTCATGTCCTTTTATATAAGTGAAGTCATATAATATTTGTTTTTTTGTGATTGATTTATTTCACTCAGCATAATATCTTCAAGCTCACACCATATTGTAGCATGTATCAAGACTTCATTTCTTCTATTGGTTGAATAGTATTCCATTGTATATATGTACCACATTTTGTTTATCCTCTCCTCTGTTGATGGGCAGTTAGATTGTTTCCATCTTTTGGCTTTTGTTAACACTACTACAATGAATATTTGTGTACTAATCTATTTTTGAGTCTTTGCTTTCAAGTCTTTTGAGTATATACTTAGTAGTGGAATTAATGGGTTTTGGTGGTTCTATTTCTAGTTTTTTGAGGAACCAGCACATTGTTTTCCACAGTAGTTGTATCATTTTTCATTTTTACTAGCAATAGATAAAGTTCCAATTTCCTTACATTCACGTCAATTTCCCCTCCCCCCCATCTTAGCCATCCTAGTGGGAGTAAAATGATATCTCATTGTGGTTTTGATATGCATTTCTCTGATGGTTAATGACATTGAGCATCTTTCCATGTATTTGTCGGCTATTTGAATGTCTTTTTTGGTGAAATATCTGTTCAAGTTCTTTGCCCATTTTTGAAACAGAGTTGTATGCTGGCTATTTTCACCAGTTATGTAAAGAAACTTGAGAAAAATTATGAAAATATAGATTGGAACTAGGGAAAATGAATGCTGGAGCAGACAAGGCATGGCCAGTGAAACTGACAGTACAGTAATAACATGTTTAATTCGCAAGGTTTTCTATGTAGTTAGGTGCCCATGGAGTTGGTTTGAAATCACAGTGACCCTATTTACAACGGAACGAAACACTGCCTATCCCCCAAGGTATTGGATTCTGGAATACACATTATCACATTGGATTGGGATTGGGATTTTGATGCACGACAATGGTGGAGTGACAGGGATAGTAATATCTACTATTTATTGAGTGCTTACTATGTTCCATTCATAAAGTTCTAAGCTTTGTATGTATATTACTTATTTGATTTCCTCATCAACTATAGGAAATTAGAGTATTGTTGTTGTTGTTAGGTGCTTTTGAGTCAGTTCTAACTTATAGTGACCCCATATACAATTATACACTGCCCAGTCCTATGCCATCCTTACAGTGGTTGCTACATTTGAGTTCATTGTTGTAACCACTGTGTCAATCCATCTTGTTGAGGATCTTTCCTCTCTTTTGCTGACCCTCTACTTTACCAAGCATAATGTCCTTCTCCAAGGCCTCCTGATAACATGACCAAAGTATAAGAGATGAAGTCTTACCATCATTGCTTCTAACAAGTATTCTGGCTGTGCTTATTTCCAAGACAGATATGTTCATTTTCTGGCAACCCATGGTTTATTCAATATTCTTCACCAACACCACAATTCAAATGCATCAACTCTTCTTCAGTGTTCGTTTTTCATTGCCAGCTTTTGCATGCATATGAGGAGATTGAAAATACCATGGCTTAGGTCAGGTGCACTTTAATCCTCAAAGTGATATCTTTGCTCTTTAACAACACTTTTAAGAGGGATTTTTCACAGATTTGCCCAGTGCAATATGTCATTTGATTTTTTGACTGCTGTTTCCAAGGGATGGATGAAATTAATAGCAGACCTACTTTACAAATGAGAAAAAATATCCCAGAGAAATGCAATAATCATCCCAGCATCACCTGTGTGGAATGTGTCTAGTTCCAGAGGAAGAGAATGTTTCAGGCAGCCAATGATTAGATTAAGAAAATAGGACTCGTAGCTGGGAGACACTGAAAGAAAATCAAGGATCTGAAAGACTGCTGCCTTTATGAGGTCAAATACTCCCATGACTGTGGAAGAAAGAGCTGAAAGGGTAGACAGCTATGGTCATAGGGAGTGGACAATTGGTATGACAATGGAATGGATTTCAGATACCAGTTGCTGGAATTGAGGAGGTCAACAAATATAGTGACAGTGTGTTGGATAGAATGAGGATATTGAAGTGTCTCAAGGTGACGGAGCTGAAGTGTAGTCAATTGATAACTAACACAGCAGAGGATGTGGTTAAGAATGTGTAACACTTGAATTGTGGATTACAATTGTGCCACCCTCTCTGCTATTCCAGGTACCCAGAAAACACCTATTTCTACTCACCCATTCTTCCAACTATGCCTTTCCCAATGTCCTTTTCTCCTCCATGGAGACACGACTAGAATCCCATGAGATGATGCAGGTTACCAATATCTTTATGGGGAAGTGATGATATTCTCATGAAGACCAGGTATCAGGGATGAGGCTAAGGGACTCAGAGAGACTACATACCCACTTGAGACAAAGGTAACGCCAGAGTCATCACTATTTTCCCTTTACTATTCTGTGACAATTAACTTGGCTGATCAATGTACAGGAAAGTGTGAGTGTATGTATGTGCATATGTATAGTGTGTGAATGTGTGTGCATGTCCATTTGTGTAACTGTATGCATATGAGTGTTTGTATTTGTGTGGTTGTGTGTGCATTTGTGTGTTGGTGAGTGTATTTTTTGTGTGTGTACTGTGTGTGGACATGCATATATGTGTATGTGTTACTGAAGACAACCATCATAAGGGAGGAAAATAGGTCCATGCCTGTATGAACCAGCATTTATTTCTTAATTAGAGGAGGCCTCTGGGTTGGTTGCTGGGGGGGGGGGCGGTGGTTCACAGAATAGGAGGGCTGGAAAATTGTTTCTTTTTTTTTTCTACAATTGGGCTAGGATAGGGAACCCATGGATCAGAGAACCAATGTGAGTTCTCAAAGGCGTAGGACAGACCAGTGACCATTAGTATGACAGTGGGAGGCCACTAAGCCCAGAGCTGGCTTGGCTGATGGAAGTGTCTGGAAACAGAAACAAAAAAGGTATAGGGGGATCTCTGACAGTAGTGATATCTCTGAGGGATTCTTAAATTGTTTCTATAACTTTTAAAGAGCCACTACTAAAGTTAGCTTATTCTCAAAGCAGGGTTGTGGTTAAAAGAACACAGTGTCCAGAACCAAAGTAATTTGAAAACAATATTCATTCTTCACTTGTACCTCTTTAGGCCATGAGGGAGCATGTTCTCTGGTGATACTTTTGAAATCTCCTTTCATTTCTCTCACCTTACCAGATTTCACTGCAGGTGTGCCAGGAATCAGTCTTCAAAGCCCCTCAATACTTCCATGGATCCCCACCTCCTGGGGCTCATCCTCAGCCTCTACCTTTTTCTTTCTATTTTTCAACACAAAAGCCTGAGCAACAGTCTGGTCAGAGTGGAGACACTGGAGGCTAGAAGTGGGGAGAGACTGCCTTGGGCTAGGATAGAATGCTGTTTAGTGAACACGGACTGAGACTTTTAGGGGTAAGGCGGGACACAGTTATGCAAATCTTGTTTTTTTAATTGTGACTTGGGTGAGTTTACAGAACAAATTAATTTTTCATACAGTTCATATATATTTTGGTAAATGACATTGGCTACATTTCCCCACCATGTAGCAGCTCTCTTCTCACTTTCTCCCTGCCATTACCTATTCCCTGTATCCTTCCCTCCTATACATTCCTGCCCCCACCCCAAGTTGTCTCCCTATGCAAACACTGCCCTTCTGTTCTCCCATGATTTATCAGTTGCTCCAAAGAGTATATCTACTTGATGTAAATGTTTACCCCATATTCCTGTCTAGTGTTTGGCTGGAAGCCATAGGAGTGAGTTCAGTTCCAGACTTGAAAGGTAACTAGGTCCCATAGTCTAAGTGGTCTCAGGGGTCTCACCAGGCTATATCAGACCAGCAAACCTGATCTTTTGATCATTTTTTTTTTTTTTTATGATTTTGAGTTTTCTTCTACATAGTTCTTCTTCTCTATCCAGGATGTCCTGAACTGATCCCCCTCTGAGAAGTTGACAATGGTAACTGGGCACTATCTAATTCTTCTGGTCTCATGGTCATATAGGTTGATGATCACATCATCTATTAGTCCCTTGAACTAATTGTTTCCATGTATCTTTGCCCTTCTTCATTCTTCTTTGCTCTGGATGAGGAGAGACCCATTGTTTGATCTGGATGACCACTTTATGCAAATCTCTTTTATTCTATCATTTTCCTCCTAAGGAATATTTGTGGAGGCCACAGGGAGATGTTTAATCACTGAGCAGACCCTAATAGATCCTTCCTGCTCATAGTTCCATGTTGCCCTTCCTAACATGGCTCTTTCTTACTGGGAGTATGTGTTAGCAATTCAGGAGCCTCTAGGTATATGGTTGAGTTTACTTAAAATCTTCTTACAAACCTTGGGACCAGGGACTAGGCCCATCATTATCCTGAGAGGAATCCCCTTCCTTTCTAAGACTGATACTGAGCTAGCTTTGCCTCAGACCTTCCCACCTTGAAAGTACCCTTTGTGTACTTATGAGGAACATGAGCTTTCAGAACATATGTAGTTTGAGATTCCTAATCTGCAATTCAGCTCTATGCATCCTTCGTTCAAGATTCCATCAGGAGCCTCAACCCTCCTTGCCCCATCAAAAAAGTATTTTCACACTATTTTATAAAATATAACAGATCCACCAGACAGACATTTTAGCATTGGATATTCTTTCCTGGCTGCCCTCCTCATCCCCCTCACTTTGCTATCTTTTCAAATCTCCATCTGTTCTCACCCCACATACTTCCCATCACAGAGGCGCAAAGATAGGTCTGGTGAAGCAGGACCTTCTTTGGAGGGTGGCCAATAGGGAAGGAAAGAGATCAAATCTCTACCAAACATGGGGAAGGGAAAACTAGAATATTCATATGTTAAAACTTATAAATTTTATCACACTTCTTTTGACAAAGGAACTCAGCAGGGGCTAAGAGAAATAGTAAGAAAAGGGACAGAAGTCATGGAAGTGCCAGAGGGTCCCTGGAGAGGCTGAGAAGGTCTCTTTCCTAGTGACAAGTAGGGAAGACAGAGTGTAGGGACATCTGGGAGCTTTGTTGAGAACCTTCTGTGACCCTCGTCTAGGACCTTAGGCTCAGCAGCCCACCATGGAACTGCTTTTCCTTGAAGTCAGGGCAGTAGGGAGGGGCTCAAACAAGGTTTTCTTATAGCTGTTTCCATTCTTACTTGCTATTTGTGCTTTCCACCACCCTTCTGTCAGTTTATCAAACTATTATGGGTTGTATGTTACTATGATGCTGGGAGCTATCTCATCAGTATTTCAAATACCAGTAGGGTCACCCATGGTAGACAGGTTTCATCCAAGCCTCCAGACTAACACAGACTAGCAAGAAAGGTCTGGTGATCTACTTCTGAAAATTAGCTAATGAAAACTATATAGATCACAGAATATCGTGTTTGGTGACAAATAGGACCAGTGAGGGTAAGGGAGACCCTGAGTGAAATAGATTGGCACAATAGCTTCAACGATGAATTCAAGCATGCTGGTGATCATGAGAATGAGAGGAGTGAGCAATGTCTTGTTCTATTGCTGGTTCAATGACAACTAACAATAATTTGTGCATTCCTTCCTTTCTTCCTAGTCTTCTGGGAAGATTATCAACCCTATTCTGCCTTTCCCCTGAAACTTCCTGGCTTATGCTCTGGGTGTTTGCCATCCCAGGCTTGGGGATCCTGTGAAAGCCTTAAAGGTCTTAATAAGATAATAAGGCCAGCAAACAGGCATTTCCAATGGTATCAGTCTCACTACCTCCAAAGCTCCTTGTTTAAGTGAAATCTAAAAAGCCTTTAATTATATATCACCTCCAAAGAACCATTTAAGAGCCAAACCACTATTTACAAATGGATTTGAAATGTTCTCAGTAACAGAAATTAATTCCATCTGTTACTTCTTAGTACCTGGAAAAGCAAACAAAATAGAAGGGAGGTTTGTAATTTGTCCAGTGATACAGGTACTGTGGTTTAAAGCCCACAAGTAGCCTTTGGATGTTATTCACCTTGAATCCAGCTCAAAAAACAAACTTAAAATGCATTTGATTGGAAGTAACAAGAGTTTCTTCAGAGAGGGCCATTGTTTCTCCTGAGTAGAATTTGCCCAACTCAAAAAAGCAAGAAGAGAGGCAGCAGGAACTCAGCCTTGCTGCTGGGGTTGTCAGGGCATGGATGGTGTCACTGAGACGCTTGTTGTTAGGTGTTGTCAAGTCATCTCTGACTCATAGCAACCCTATGCACAGCAGAACGAAACACTGCCTGGTCCTGCACCAGCTCCATGATCCTTGCTATACTTGAGCCCATCACCACTGCCACTGTGTCAATCCTTCTCATTGAGGGCCTTCCCTTCTTTCATTGACCCTCCACCTTACCAAGCATGAAATCCTTCTCCAGTGAATGGTCCCTTCTGACAACATACAGAAGACATGATAGAAGACCCTTATAATGGAAGTTAAACCAGTGTAGTTCCTGAAACAGACTAACACCCACTCCACCGGTAGTGGGGCCTGATCTAAGTTGGGAGGTTGAAACAAAATGGCTTATATTGGGGGAGTCCTGGGTAGGCTATCACAGTGACCCCTCACTCCAACAGTTTGAGCTCAGGCCATGTCAGATGCCAATCTCTCAGTTTTCCAGATATAACAGATATGCCTTTTTAAGATTGAATCGGTATTCTGAATTTTTAAAACATTTTCTCTGGACATTGGATGTTACATCTAACTCTTGGTAAGTGACACCTATACCCATCCTTCTCAAGCACCACTGTCCAATAAAAATTGAATGTAAGCCAAAATGTGATTTCACATCTATTAGTGTTTGCTTTTGTTAGATGCTCTTATGTTGATTCTAACTCATAGTGACTTGATGACAACTGAACAAAACACTACCTCATTCTGTGCCATACCCACACTCATTCCTATGCTGGAGCCCATTTTTGCAGCCACTGTGTGAATTTATCTCATTGAGGGTCTTCCTCTTTTTTGCTGACCCTCTACTTTACCAAGCATTATGTCCTTCTCCAGGGACTGATCCTTCCTGATAACATGTCCAATGTGTGTAAGAGGATGTCTTGTCATCCTCTCTTCTAAGGGGCACTACTGGTTGTACTTCTTTCAAGAAAGATATGTTCATCCTTCTTGCAGTCGATGGTATATTCAATAATCTTTCGTTGTTGTTGTTATTTGCCCTCGAGTTGGACCCAACTCATAGTGACCCCTCCTTTGGTTTCTGAGGCAGTATCACTATGGAAGTAGATTGCCCAACCTTCCTTCTGATAAGTGGCTGATGGGTTTGAACCACCACCCTTCTGATTAGCAGTCAAATACCTTAAAATATTAAAATGGAGCAGGTAAAATTAATATCTTCAGCCAAAACCAGGCCAGGAGCTGATTGTGGAACAGACCATCAACTGCTCATATGCAAATTCAACTTGAAGTTAAAGACAATT
>NW_006922036.1:480949-499102 GCF_000298275.1 Orycteropus afer afer | reverse complement strand
TGCCTAGTCTGCCATCTTGCCCCTTTTTTTTTTTTTTTTTTTAATTATTATTTTTGGTGTGTGTGGGGGTGTTAATAGAAACTACTCAGTGGCACCTTCTCTCAAGTGGCACCCAGGGCACAGGCCATACCTGCCATACCTTAGATATGCCTCTGCTGATCATGCCAATTAGTCCTCCACTGTGACCCATTTTGTTTGTGGTGTAATGTCCAGACTCCAGCATTGTCTTATGGAAACTTCATAGCTTATTTTCTGCTTGTATTTTCAGCCACTCCTCTCTGCTGTCACTGACTGCATTATGCATATGACATTTCATGATTTTTGTGCCATAAAAATTTCTCTTTCTTGTCTGTGCCTTTTCATTTGGTTATTTCCTTGTCTGTATGCCACTACCCTTCCCATTCCTCAACTATATTACCTCTAGTTCCCCTTCAAGGAGTGTGGACTTCATCTCCTCAGAAATCTTGCCTGACATTCTCTCTCTCTTCATTTCAGATTGGGTTAGTGCCAGGATCTTGTATTCTTCAAAGCACTCTGAGTGTATTGCTGTAGTAGTATTCACATCACTACATTCCAATCACCTGTTTATCTGTTTATTACCTCCATCAGACCATGAGCTTCTTGAGGGAGACAGCACTCAGCTGGGGCTGGAGTGGGTCTCAGAAACATTTATGCAATGACCCATGCCTGGGCCCAGCCAGTCTTATGATCTTCATCATCATTTGGAACTCAGGCTTAATCTTATGGTGGAGGCAGTTTCTCAAACCCAGCCCTGCTGGCTCTGAACTTCCTATATGGTTCAAACTGTGATTCCCAAAGTGCCTCATGGCTCAGTCACCTTATGGTGGTACTCAAACTTTTGGAAAAGCAAGTTGTCCATATGTATGTAGAAAAAGGTTGCATGTCCCAGAACATTAATTGCATATTGCCTTTATAAGAACAAGAGAAGAAAGAATCAAATCACAATGATTAAGTAAATTATAGCATGCCAGCAAGTTGGAATTTACCCAGTCATTGAAAATCATGATTACAAAGATAGTGGAATTAATTGCCTCAAAGAGGAAAGACTCAGCACTTTTTTGTACCTCCTACGAGAAAATCCGATTCCATGAAACAATCATTTGTTCATTCATTCAACGAATATTTATTGAACACTTATGTTGTACTAGGCCCTACTCATTAGGAAGAAGTCTAGATTTGAATAAAGATTTTAAAGGGAAATGGAAGATAGGGTTACATTACTTGTCACACAGAACATTTTATCTTCATCCACCCTCTCTCTCTTCACAAAGCTCCTCTTTTAAATGGTCTTTAAGCTGTCTCCTACCTTGACAGCCTCACCTCACCTTTCTTCCCTCCTGGTATTCCTCATCTCTTTATTTCCTTTCTTTTCTTAAGTGAGCCATTTATCATTTTCCTAGTTTAGCAAAGCTTACAATGGTCACACCCATCACTTTTTTGTTTTTAGCAAACAAAGGCATCACTTAGAATTTACTTTCCTTACAGGACAGTGAATGCATTGTAAATAACAAATTATGTTTCCCTGACACAGCACTTCCTCTGTCCTGTGACTGGTGTGCCCAGGGGTAGGATGCCTAATTGGTTAGTCCCCCTGGACCTCTGTCTACCTCTAGTTCAGTGTGGTACATTGGGCACAGCAACTCCAGGAGCCTGTGCAGCTGCCCCTCTGGGGAAGAGTTAACTCCATCTCATGATTCTTTATGGCATCTGAAGGTGATTTCAACAATACTGACAAGGGGTGCTATGGGAAATCTCATGGCTCAAGAACACTCTTGCTGTGACTTCCTGTCCTTCACAGAGCTGGCAGGAAGTTGCTGGGAGAGAGGTGGGAAAGCCAGTTGGCCTAATTCTAGGTACAGCCCAATGACAGCTAAATAATTCATATATTTAAAATAGCAAAATAAATATTTTATGGCTCTTTAAATTTCAGGAATGAACTATACCTTTGAAACCCACAGGTTAAAAGCTAGACTTTAGGTACAAATACAACTGCACAATAAAATGTTGCTATTAACGGACATGAATAATTCAGAGCCAACAGAATTTCACTCTCAGGGGTCTTAGAAATCAAGCTGATGGCCTCATGTGGGGTGCTGAGGAGGTTGCCACATCCCTTCTCTTATGAGGCCTACTGTGTTCTGAGAATAATAATCCCCTGATACAAATATGGGAGGGAGTTCTGTTCCCAACACACCATTGTCTCTGTGAGGGAAATTTAAAACTTGTCCCTGATCGTTTTGTGAAAATCTGAGAAAACTTGTTAAGGAAATTGAAGGAGGGTGTATAAAGCAGAACAGTGAGGTCTGAAAGAGTGGCATACTTTTTCTCTTTGTCTCTATTTCCCATGAGGATTTCAGACATGATATAAAGTACTTGTAGCAATGTGACTAGAATATTTCCTCAACAGGGATGTTTATTCTCATTCTGTCTTTTTAAAAATATAATGCTTATTGATTTTTTTCACAATTATAGAAGTAATGTATGATCATTATATAAAACTCAGAGAATATGGAAAAGTGTAAAGAGGGAAGAAAGAGCATCTATAATTGATTACACAGAAATAACCACTGCCATTTGTTTGAGGGAGTGGGAGTGGGCCTAATTTTATTGCTTAAGAGCCTTTGTCTTTTTTCTTTGTTTTCTTGTTTATTTTCTATCCCTCTCCTGGTTCCTTTGTTACCTAGTAGTAGGAAGGAAGACCTCTTTTCTGCAACTTGCATTACTCCCTCATCTATAACACAAGTCTTAATGATAGCACACTTTTGCAATTAATTACAAAGATTTCTTTCTTTCTGTGAAACAGAACATAACATTTACATAACTTGAGCTTTTGAAGTAATGATCCTAGAAAATTAATGCAAAAGATTTAAGATAGCTTTTCTCAACCATGCACAATTGACAATCTGGGCTGGCTAAGTCTTTGTTGGGACAGTTGTGGTAGAATTCTTGCCTTCCATGTGGGAGACTTGAGTTTGATTTCTGGTCAATGCACCTCATGTGCAGCCACCACCCATCTGTCTGTGGAAGCCTGTGTGTTGCTATGATGTGGAAAAGGTTTCAGTGGAGCTTTCAGACCAAGATAACCAGGAAGAAAGGATGGGCAATCTATTTCTGAAAATCAGGAAATGAAAACCCTATGGATCACAACCACAACCAGCAGTGTTTTGCTCCATTGTGTGTGGGGTTGCTGTGAGTTGAGGGCTGACTAGGTGGCAGCTAACAACAATAATTCTGTTGTGAGTGCTGTGCTGTGCAATGTAGGATGTTTAGGAACATCTCTGGCCTCTATCTACTACCTTCCAGTAGCATCCCTCATTTACAATTTTGGCATTGCCTTCAGGCATTGCCAAATGTCCCTGGGGGGCACAATAGCTCTGACTGAGAACCACTCTCTTAATGGATCCTATTACTTCACCTAGAATTTGGGAATGCCAGAACTTCTGGACTCTTAATTGGCTGGGAAATGTCAAGAAGATACACATTTTGATGGAATCCCTAAAAGCTTGTGTTCCTCCGTCTCTTTCTGACCAATGGCTTTTTCTGATGGGATGTGATTGTTAAGGTGACATTGTTGTTAGTTGCCATCAAGTTGACTCCTAACCATGGAAACCCCCATATATAACAGAATGAAACTTTGCCTGGCCACCTTTATGAGCACTGACATATTTGAGTGCATTGTTGTGGTCCTTATGTCAATTCATTTCACTGAAGGTTTGTCATGCTTTCACTCACCCTCCACTTTACCAAACATAATGTCCTTCTCTAATGATAAGTCCCTTCTGATGACATATTCAGAGTAAGCAAGTCCAACTCTCAGAAAATATTCTGTGATTAATCAGGTTTTTGTTGGCTAATTTTCAGAAATAGATAGCCAGGCCTTTCTTCCTAGTTTGTCTTAGTCTAGAAGGTCTGATAAAACCTGCCTACCATGGGTGACCCTGCTGGTATTGGAAATAAAGTGACATGAGAGCCTTGAATTTGGGAAGTCAGGGACAGAGAAGCAACTCTAGATATTTTAATCAAAAAGAGATTTAATGTAGGGAACTCGGTGCCCATAGAACCCTTAGAAGAGCTGTGTTGGAGCTCAAGAGTCAGGGAAGGTGCTTCTAGCTCTCAGGGAATCCAGAAAACAGACTCGTACTGAAGCTTTCTAGAAGATTAGAAGGCTGCAGGAATCCCAGATGATTTTCTATTGATATCTCAAGTGCTTACAGCCATAAAGTGAATCTTCTTTGGGAAGAAACATAGAAGTTTCTGTAAAATTCACAGATCTGCCATCTGCTGACACTCGTGAACCTGTATGTAACTGCTGTGGAACAAAGTTACAGCTCCTTCTTCTCTTCTGCTTCCAGATCACCTAAATGCCCTTCATCTGCCCTGCTGGTAAGAGGTCTTGGAAGTGCAGTCTTCAGTCTTATGGACACTGCAATACGGGCAGATGAGAAGGGCAGGGGTGTGATTGAGACAATTAAGAGGATACTGTGATATGGCAGAGGGTTGTTTATTAAAGTATCTTGTTTAGCATTAGATTGGAAAAGGGGCGTAGCCTTTACCAGTGAGGCTATAGTGATAAAACAACCTTATGATATTCCAACTAAATTAATTGCCATGTCTTGTAGGTTATTAAGGGACTATAGAGACTGTAGCTATGGGATGTGTGGAAGGGTTGAAGTTTCCTGTTGGCAATAAAACAAACAAACCTGTGCTTTCATTAAAACATATGAAAAATTAGGATGGTACTATGCATATAGTTTCATTTCCTATTCATTTATTTGATGTTAGCTCATGAGGTTTTCCTCGTAGTATCCATTTTTCAAATGTTCAATTATTACTTTTATCATGAAAAATAAGGTTAATAAATTTGAATAAGTATTACTGCTGCTATAAAAACCAAAAGCACGATAAATATTGTGTTATATATATTCCAAAAACAATGTTCTAAAAGCCTTATGTTATTTAATCATGTGGATGTAAAAGTTGTGTATAAATCTTCGTTCCTAACTTTAGTTAACTCCTTAGGATAGGTTTCTAGAAGGGGGTTACTTAGTCAAAAGTATAAATCAATTGCTTTACCAAATGTGTGTAATGATTAGCAATCAGGAGGGGCATATGATATTTCCCATTTTCTGCCATGTTGTGAGCATTAAGATAAAAATATTTGTATTAAAACAAAACAGGAAGACTTTTCTGTTTTTATATGCAAGCATTTTATTGTACATTTTTGCATTTCTTTGGTTTTACTAATAGGGTTCAATTATGTAATTTTCTTTTTTCAGGTCCTCCATCATATATTTGAAAATGCTTAATATTGTATAGGTAATATAACCTCAAGGTACAAAATTCAAAATGACATTGTTGTTGTTGTTAGGTGTCATGGAGTCATTTTCCACTCATAGCAACCCCATGCACAGCAGAACGAAACACTGCCCAATCCCGCACCAGCACCAGGATCCTTGCTATACTTGAGCCCACTGTAACAGCCACTGTATCAATCTATCTCATTGAAGGCCTTCCCGTCTTTCATCACCCCTCCACCTTACCAAGCATGACATCCTTCTCCAGGGCATGGTCCCTTCTGACAACATGACCAAAGTAGGCGAGATGAAGTCTGGCCATTCTCACTTCCAAGAAACATTTTGGCTGCACTTCCTCCAGGACAGATCTGTTCTTTTAGTACTTTCAGTATTCTTCCCCAGAACCACAACTCAAAAGCATCAACTCTTCTTCAATCTTCTTTATTCATTGTCCAGCTCTCACATGTATATGAGACAATTGAAAATATCATGGCTTGTATCAGGTGCACCTTAGTCCTAAAGGAGACATCTTTGCTCCTCAGCACTTGAAAGAAATCCTTTGCAGCCGATTTGCCCAGTGCTGTATTTGTCTAATGTCCTGACTGCTGCTTCCATTGGTGTTGATTGTAGAACCAAGCAATGTGAATTCTTTGACAACCTCAATCCTTTCTCCATTTATCATGATGCTGCTTATAGGTCCAGTTGTGAGGATTTTTGTTTTCTTTATATTGAGATGTAATCCATACTGCAGACTGTATTCTTCAATCTTTATCAATAAGTGCTTCAAATCATCCTCACTTTCAGCAAGTAAAGTTGTGTTGTCAGAGTATCGCAGTTTGTTAATGATTGGTTCTTCCTCCAATCCTGATGCCATGTGCTTCTTCATGTGAACATTCCAGATTCTCAGATTATTTGCTCAGCATATAGATTGAATAAGTATGCGGAAAGGATACAACCCTAAAACACTCCCTTCTTGATTTTAAACCATGCAGTGCCCCCTTGTTCTGTTGGAATGACAGCCTCCTGGTCAATGTACAGGTTTTTCATGAGTACAATCAAGTGTTCGGGAATTCCCATTCTTCTCAATGTTATCCACAATTTGTTGTGATCCATACAATCAAATGCCTTTGCATAGTCAATAAAACACAAGTAAACATCTTTATGGTATTCTTTGCCTTGAGCCCAGATCCATCTGACAGCAGCTATGCTGTCCTTTGTTCCATGTCCTTATCTGAATCCAGCTTGAACCTCTGGAAGTTCTTTGTCAATATACTGCTGCAACCATTTTTAAAATTATCTTCAGTAAGATCTTACTTGTGTGTGATATTAATGATATTGTTTGATAATTTCCACATTCTGTGAGATCACCTTTCTTTGGAATGGGTACAAATATGGATCTCTTCCGTGAGTTGGCCAGGTAGCTGTCTACAAAATGACATAGTGAAAAATAAAACTCTTTTCCAGCCTTCTGCTCTAGATGATCAATTGTTTTCTTATTTGTAATGTATTCTCCAGAGATGCATACATTTGAAAACTAAAATATGTATATATGTGTGATTGTGTATATGTGTATGTGTGACTATATATGAATAAACACACACATTTGTTGTTTTACCAAGCAGTAGAATGATAGGTATACCATTAAGAAACATTTTTCCTATCAACATAACTTAGAATTATTTTCATATATTAGCATATAAAGATATTTCTCATTCTTTTTAATGGCTATAACATATTCTATTTTATGCATGTTCTATAATTTATTTAACCAACCTATTTATGGAAATTTTAGGTTGTTTTTGATTATTATAAACAATGCCATAATAAATAACACTGTTATTTATTTTGTAAATTTTGTGGACCTATGTGTACGTCTCAAGCATACATTCCTAGAATTGGAAGTAAATAAGCATAGGTTACATGTATCTTAAATCTTAACAAATACATGCACAGTTATTTTTAGTTTAATTGCAAAGTTACTAGTGCTTTTTATTGCAATAAACCACCTAGTTCTTCCATGAACCTAACAGGGGCCTTAGCCAAATCATTTGATTTACTAATAATGGCTAAGCCTTACTGTCCACCAACTGCCTGTCAGTTTATTGTACTATGATTGCCTGCATGTTGTTATGATACTGCAAACTATGTCATTGGTATTTCAAATGCAAGTAGGGTCAGACATGGTAGATAGGTTTTAGTGGAGCTCCCAGATTATAACAGACTAAGAAGAAAGGTCTTCTGATCTATTTCCAAAAATTAGCTACTGAAAACCCTATGGACCACAGCTGAACATTGTCTGATACAGTGCTAGAAGATGCACTCCTTAGATTGGAGGGTTCTTAAAACAAACAGTGGTTGCAACAATGGACTCAAGCATGCCAATGATTGCAAGGATGACACAGGTTTGGGCAACATTTCTGTTGTGCTGAGGTCACCTTAAGTAAGAGAAAACTTGACAGCAACTAACAACACTATTTATTCTAAGACACAATTCTAGCACCTTGCATACAGCAAATTATTTAATTGCTACTACAAGTACATGTGTTAGGTATCATTATTACCATCTCCATTTTGCTGTTGGCAAACTGAGGCATAAACTTTTAATAATATTCCTTCAATATCAGTATTAATGAATACTCTTTGGAGCAGAACACAGACTAGATATGTTCTAATGGCATGATCAACAGGGGTTTATTACTCACAGAATAAACCAGACAGGAATGAGTAGAACAACATACATCGTCATTAACCTAGGTTCCCAGAAGTTAGGCTCCTGTACATTAGGTTTAGATCACATCCAAGCAGACAAGTCCATGTCTTGGGAAACACCTTGGGAAAATTCCTCTCTCCCAGGATTAAATATTAATGAGACAACCATGTCTACATGCCAAATAGCATATACTAAGACAGGTAGCAGAAAAGCAATTAAAAAGGACAATAAAAGTTAAAAGGGGATAATAAAAGTGGAAGGCCATCTGCAGGCAATGGACACCATCCATTGCACCTCTTCAGAGTGGGTTGGATTTAGTGGCACTAGAGAGCAGCCTTTTCTCCTTTTCCCCTCTAAAATAGTTTAACAAAGTTCTGGGTTTCTTCATAGGGCAATTATCTCTCCATAAAGCACCTACTTTATTTTCTATTAGTAGCTATTATTTTCATTAGCAGCTCGAGAGATATAGCATACTTATGTACCTAGCAATGAATAAGGACATTAAGAGTAGTGAGTAGGGGATCTAGGATCTGTACCCAGGCAGTGTAGCTCCAGAGCCTAAGCTATATCACCAATCAGGTGATTTATTTGGCATTTAAGGCAATGTCCCTTTGATACATGTGGCTCAGCAATTGATCGCCTGCTTAATTTTGGCAGGCTCAAAGGGGCATCAACTCACTGTCTTCGAGTCAGATCTGGCTCATAGTGACCCTTTCTTGGGTTTCCAAGGTGGTTTCTCTATGGAAGTAGATTGCCCAACCTTCCATCCGAAGAGTGGCTGGTGGGTTTGAACTGCTGGACTTCTGGTTAGCAGTCACATATCTTAGGCACTATGCCATCAGAGCACCTCAAAGGGGCATGGTTTTTGCTGATTGTGAATTTGGTTCTTTTTCCATAATATTTTGACATTTTATCTAATATATATATATATAGAAAATCTAGCTATTCATCTTTAAAAATATATTTTGTACCCAGTCACCGCAACTTTTTCTTGGTTCTAGTAGAATTTTCCAGCTAATTTTCTTATGTTTGATGTAGGAAGCTATGTTGTTTTTGTTAGGTTATTGAGTTGGGTCTGATTCATAGTGACCCCTACGTACAACAGAAAGAAACACTGTGCAGTCCTGCACCATCCTCATGATCCTTGCTGTGCGTGAGTCCATTGTTGCAGCCACTGTGTCGATCCATCTTGATGATTGTCTTCTCCTTTTTTGCTGACCTTCTACTTTACCAAGCATAATATCCTTCTCCAAGGACTGGTGGTCCCTTCTGACAATATGACCAAAGTATGTGAGATGAAGTCTAGTCATTCTAGCTTCCATGGAGCATTCCAGCTGTGCTTCTTCCAAGACTGATCTGTTTGTTCTTCTGGCAGTCCCTGGGTTTTTCAGTATTCTTTGCCAATACCACAATCATATAAGCTACAAATAATGATAATTTGATCTCTTTTATGATATTGTTGTTGTTTTTATGTGCTGTTGAGTCATTTCCAACTCATAGCAACCCTATGCACAGCAGTGCCAGACTCACAATTTTTGCTATACCTGAGCCCATCATTGCAGCCACTGTGTCAATCCATCTCATTGAGGGCCTTCCCCTTTTTCATTGACCCTCCACTTTACCAAGCATGATATCTTTCTACAGAGAATGGTTCCTCTAACATCATGACCAAAGTAGGTGAGATGAAATCTGGCCATTCTCACTTCCAAGGAGCATTCCAGCTGCACATCTTCCAGGACAGATTTGTTAGTCCTTTCAGTCCATGGTACTCTTGGCATTCTTCTCCAACACCACAACTCAAAACCATCAACTCTTCTTCGGTCTTCTTATTCATTGTCTGGCTCTCAGATGCATATGAGGTGATTGAAAATACCACAGCTTGGGTTAGGTGCACCTTAGTCTCCAAGGAGACATCTTTGCTCTTCATCACTTGAAAGAGGTCTTTTGCAGCAGATTTGCCCAATGCAATATGTCTTCTGATGTCTTGACTGTTGCTTCTATGGGTGTTGAATATAAATAATATGAAGTTTTTGACAACTTCAATCTTTTCTCCATCCATCATGAAGCTGTTTATTGGGCCAGGTGTAAGGACTTTGGATTCTTAATATTGAGGCATAATCCACATTGCAGACTGTAGTCTTTAATCTTCATCAGTAAGTGCCTCAAGTTATGCTCACTTTCAGCAAGCAAAGTTGTGTCATCTGTGTATTGCAGCTTGTTAATCAGTCTTCCTCCAATCCTGATGCCACATTCTTCTTCGTATAATCCAGCTTCTTGGATTATATGCTCAGCATATGCAAAAATGGCAAGGAGGCTACATGTTCTGACTTCCTCTAATCCCACAAGAGGAAGACAGGATTACTAGCAGTAACCCAAGGCCTATTCCTACAAGGTCAGACATGCTGCCTCCCTCTAGCCCTTTCTCCAACCATTCCTCCCAAAGCACCCACCACCTCTCCTGGGTTCGATAATTTGCTGCAGTGGCCACACAGAGCTCACAGATTATGGGGTTTATTAGGGAAGCACAACAGGCTACAATTCAAGTTCAGGAAAAATGCTCAGTCTCTCTCCCAGTCCACCGTCCCTCAGCCAACAGTCTCTCACAGTCTCTTTCCCAGCAGTGCTGGTCCCTTGGTGTTTCACTTGGCAATGCATGTCTCTTGTGTCTCTTTCCCAGCAGCACATGCCTCTTTCAGGGGCGCATGTCTCTTTTGGCAACATGTCTTCCTCAACCAGCAGTCAGAGAGAGTTCTGCTTCTAGGAGGCCTCCTTTTGAGCCCCGGCAGGGTGGTCAAACTAGCCAATCATAGCATCAGAACTCTAAGCACGTGAGAGAGAGTGGGCACCTCCCAGAACATTGTTTTGTGCCACTCCCAACAGAAATACTCCAGGTGGACAACTTCAGCAATCAGGAGCTCCTCAGTTGCTCATAGAAAATCCCACATTGGAGTTTACCAACACTTATGGGTAGAAAAGCCACACTAAGTAATTTATTACACTGCAACATACAAACTGAATAAGTATAGTGAAAGGATACAACACTGACACACTCCCTTCTTGATTTTAAACCATGCAGTATCCCCTAGTTCTGTTCGAATTACAGCCTCTTGATCTATGTACGGGTTCCTCATGAGTACAAGCAAGTGTTCTGGAATTCTTGTTCTTCTTAATGTTATCCATAATTTGTTATTAGCCACACAATCAAATGATTTTGCATAGTCAATAAAACACAAATAAACATTTTTTCTGGTATACTTTGCTATGAGCCAAGATCCATCTAACATCAGCTATGATATCCCTTATTCCATGTCCTCTTGCGTTTCTGGAAGCTCTCTGTCAATATACTTCTGTAACTATTTTTTAATTATCTTCAGTAAGATTTTACTTGCATGTGATTTTAATGATATTGTTTGATAATTTCCACATTCTGTGAGACCATCTTTTCTTGGAATGGGTACCAATATGGATCTTTGCTGGTCAGTTGGGGAAGTAGATGTCTTGCAAATCTCTTGGCATAATTGAGTGGGTGCCTCCAGTGCAGCATCCATTTGTTGAAACATCTTAATGGGTATTCTATCAATTCCTATAGCCTTGTTCTTTGCTAGTTCCTTCAGTGCAGCTTCTACTTCTTCCTTCAGTACCATTGGTTCTTGATCATATGCTACCTCCTGAAATGGATGAACATTGACCAATTCTTTTGGTACAGTGACTCTGTATCCCTTCCATCTTCTTTTGATGTTTCTTGCATCATTCAATCTTTTGTGCATAGAATCTTTTAGAATTGCCACTAGAGGCTTAATTATTTTCCTCAGTTCTTTCACTTGAGAAATGCCAAGAATGTTCTTCCCTTTTGTTTTTCTAACTCCAGGTCTTTGCCCATTTCATTATAGTAATTGACTTTGTCTTTTTGAGCTGCTCCTTGAAACCTTCTGTTCAGTTTTTTTTTTTTTTTTTTTTTTTTAATCTTGTCATTTCTTCCATTTGCTTTAGCTACTCTCTGCTCAAGGGCAAGTTTCAGAGTCTCTTCTGACATCCATTTTGGTCTGTTCTTCCTTTCTTGTCTTTTTAATGATCTCTTGCTTTCTTCATGGATGATGTTCTTTACGTCATCCCACAATTCCTCTGTTTTTTGGTCATTGCTGTTCAATGCATCAAATCTCTTCTTTAGATGGTCTCTAAATTCGGGAGGGACATTATCAAGGTCATATTTTGGCTCTTGTGGACTCGTTTTATTGTCTTCAATGTCAAGTTGAACTTGCATATGAGCAGTTGATGGTGTGTTTCACAGTCAGCTCCTGGCCTTGTTTTGGCTGTAGATATTGAACTTTTCCATTGACTCTTGCCATTTTAGCATATTGGCTTGGAGTTCCATAGTACTGTCATGTAATTTTGGTGTTCTTTTCCTTGCTTCAGACTGTAATGGCAATGAATTCCAGCAGTAGTTCAGAGTTCCTGATTTAGTGTTGGCTGATAGTTCTGAACAAAGTTTTGTGGTCATGTCCAAGACTCTCCTTCTCTTCATCACTTATAAAGAGTCCTTAGTGATAAATGAAAGTTTTATTTTATCAGGTGCCTTTTTAGGGGGGTCACATATGTGTATTACCATGTTATATTTATTGATTAACTATGTTTGATAATTACATATGATCTGGTTATAGCTCACTCTCACTGCCATCGAGTTGGTCCCAACTTATAGCGACCCCTCCTTGGATTTCTGAGGTGGTATCTCTATGGAAGTAGATTACCCAACCTTCCTTTTGAGAGTGTCTAGTGGGTTTGAACCACCAGCCTTCTGTTTAGCAGTCAAATGCTTTAAGCACCAGACCTTCTATCTGGTTATATGCTACTATGTAATTAATTTTCCTAAACTCATCATGCTTGTTTTACCAAGGAACTCAGTGATGGTCCAAGTAAAGGAAGTGCCATTGAAGCCAAGGAATCCCAGGAGAGGCTCATAAGGTCTTTTACCAGGTGACAAGTATGCAGTAAAGAAGACAGAATGTAGGGACATCTAGGACCTTCACTAATGACCTCTGGGCTCCTTGTGGTAGGATCCAGACTCAGCAGCTCACCATGGAGTTGTCTTTCTTTGAAGTAATGGCAGCTGAGTGGGGTTTGATTAAGGATATATTGTGGTTATTTTCTTTCTCACCTGTTATTTGTGCATTCCAACTTTTGTCAGTTTGTTGTATTGTGATGACTTGTATGTTGCTATGATGCAGGAAGCTATGCCATGACTATATCAAATACAGCCTGTCACCCCTGGTGGACAGGTTTCAGTATAGCTTCCAGACTAACACAGACTAGGAAGAAAGGGTTGGCAATCTACTTCCAAAAATTAGCCAATGTAAATCCCATGGATCACAACAAAACATTGTCTAATTTACTTGCTTTGGACAAGTCATTATGAGGGATCAAGCACTGTAGGGAATATCATGTTTGGTGATGCAGAGGCCCAGTAAGGGCAGGGATATACTTCATGAGATGGATTGGCATAGTAGCCACAAAGAGGGACTCCAATATGGCATCACTTGTGATGTTATGTGTGGGGTCACCATTAATTGAAGTCTTCTAGACAGCAGGTGTCTATCTATACATACATTGTTGTTAGTTGTCAATGAATCAGAAATTAATTGCAGTAAATTCAACTTGGTCATATTACATTTTTCTTTTAATATATAGCTGAACTCTGTAGTACATAATTTAAACTATCAATAATCATATATCATTTTATTAGCATGATAAATATATATATATATGTATATAAGAATTTATATATATTTTATTTTTTATATTATGTTTATCTAATTTTGGTATCAGAGTTCTCCTAGCTTTCTAAAGTCTTGATTACTTATAATTTTTTTTGTCTTGATTTAGTTGTTCTTAAATTTATCTATTGTGATACCTTTTCTAAGTATAATCAATCTCTTGGCTTTGTTTATATTTCTACCCTTTTCCCCAAAGGTCGTTAGTATTTTTTTCTTCCTTTGAATTTATTACATAGTTTCTTTTAAAAATACATTTTATTGAAATATAATTTCTGTCCAGTGAAATGCACAAAATTAAAATGTCATGGGTCAATGCATTTTACTTTTTATTTTTTGCAGTGTTCCCTCCTCTCACCTCCCACCCCTGTAACCAAAAAATTTCCTTCCATATGCAAACCTTTCCTTGACTTTTTACAATAATGGACTAATACAATATTTGTCTGTCTGTGATTGACTTGTATCACTCAGCATAATATCCTCCAAGTTCATCTACATTGTGTTTTGCTGATTCTACATTATTGTTTAGTGCTGCATAGTATTCCATTGAGTGCATTTACCATAGTTTGGTTATGCACTTTTCTATTGATGGGCACATAGGTTGTTTCCATCTTTTTGCTATTGTACATAGTGCTGTGATGAACATGGGTATGCATATATCTGGTCTTGTCCTGGCTATCACTTCTTTAGGATATATACCTACTAATGGAATAGCTGGGAGCTCTGGTAGCATAATGGCTAAGACACTTGCCTGCTAACCAGATGGCTGGCAGTTCAAACCCACCAGTCACTCCTTGGAAGGAAGGTTGGGCAATCCTACTTCTGTAGTGATACTGCCTCAGAAACCCAAGAAGGGGTTGCTATGAGTCGGGTTTGACTCGATGGCAAATAACAACAACAACAATGGAATAGCTGGGTCAAATGGTATTTTTAATTCCAGATTTTTAAGGAATTGCCATACTGCTTTCCACAGTGGTTGTATCATCTGACAGTCAACACTAGCAGTGTATGAGAGTCCCAAACTCTCCATATCCTTGCCAGCATTTGTTATTTTCTGTCTTGTTGAACTTTGCTATTAGTGCTAGGGCAACATGGTATCTCATTGTTGTTTTGATTTTCATTTCTCTGATGGCTAATGATCGTGAGCATTCCTTCATGTATTTTCTGGGTGCCTGAATGTCCTCTTTAGTGAAGTGTCTATTCATGTCTTCTGCCCATTTTATAATTGGATTGTTAATCTTTTTGTTGTTGAGGTGTTGGAATTTTCTATTATTTTTAGAGATAGGTCCCTTGTCAGATGTGTCATTGCCGAATATTTTTTCCCAATCTCTAGGTTCTCTTTGACTCTTTTGGAGAAGTCTTTAGAAGGACATAAAAATTTAATTTTTAGAATGTCCCATTCATCTAGTTTATCTTTTGCTGTTTGTGCATTTTGGGTTATGCTTGATAGTCTATTTATGCCATAAATGAGGGCCCCTCTATTTACCTCTATTTTTTCCTTGAGGAACTTTATAGTTTTAGGTTTCATTCATATTTAAGTTTTTGATCCATCTGGAGTTAGTTTTTGTGTATTGTGTGAGGTACAGACCTTGTCTCATTTTTTCTACAAATGGATATCCAGTTTTGCCACCACCATTTGTTAAAGAGATCATCTCTTCCCCATTTCATGGATTTCAGCCCTTTGTCAAAGATCAGCTGATCATAGGTCTATGGATCAATTTCTGGGTTCTCAATTCTGTTCCACTGGTGTCTGTCATTGTACTAGTACTAGGCAGTTTTGACTACTGTGGCTGTATAGTAGATTTTGAGATATCATAGTGTGAGACCTCCTACTTTGTTCTTCTTCAATAGTGCTTTGCTTATTTGAGGTCTCTTTCCTTTCCATATAAAATTAATGATTGGTTTTTCCATGTCCTTAAAGAATGCTGATGAGATCTGGATTGAGATTGCATTTAATATATAGATTGCTTTGCATAGTATTGACATTTTCACAATGTTCAATCTTCCTATCCACGAGCATGGTATGTAGATATCTTATGGTTTCTAGGAGTAGTGATCTGTAGTTTTCTTTGTAAAGTCTTTTTTGTCCCTAGTAAGATCTATTCCCAAGTATTTTATTTTTTTGTAGCTATTGTAAATGGTATTCATTTTCTTATTTCTTTTTCAGCAATCTCTTTGCTGGTGTAGAGGAACCCAACTGAGTTTTGAAAGTTGATCTTGTGTCCTCCCACTATGCTACATTTCTCAATTAGTTCCAGTAGTATTTTGTGGAATCTCTTGGGTTTTCTATGTATAGGATCATATCACCAGCAAATAGAGATAGTTTGATTTCTTCCTTACCAATACGGATGCTTTTGATTTCCCTTTCTTGCCTTATTGCCCTGGCTAGGACTTCCAATACAATGTTGAATAGAAATGGGGATAGAGGGCATCCTTGTGTGGTTTCTGTTCTCAAGGAGAATGGTTTCAGTCGCTCTCCACTGAGAATGATATTGGCTGTTGGTTTTGCATATATGCCCTTTATTATGTTGAGGAATGTCCCTTCTATTCCTATTTTACCGAGAGTTTTGATCAGGAATAGGTGGTGCATTTTATCAAATGCCTTTTCTGCATTGATTGATATGACCTTGTAGTTCATTTCCTTTCCTCGGAAGGAAGATGGGGCAATCTACTTCTGTAGTGATACTGCCTCAGAAACCCAAGGAGGGGTCGCTATGAGTCGGGTACAACTTGATGGCACATAACAACAACAACAACAACATTTATGTGATGGATGATGTTGATCATTTTTCTAATGTTTTACCAGCCTTGTATACCTCATATGAACTTCACTTGGTCATAATGAATTATTTTTTTGATATGTTGTTGGAGTCTATTGGCTAGAATTTTGTTGAACATTTTTGCATCTATTTTTATGAGGGATATTGGTCTGTATTTTCCTTTGGAGTTATGTCTTTGCCTGCTTTTGGTATCAAGGTTATGCTTGCTTCATAAAATGGGTTAAGGAGGATTCCATCACTTTCTATGTTCTGGTCTAGTTTGAGTAGGATTGGTCTCAGTTCTTCTCTGAACATTTGGTCAAATTTGCCAGTGAAACTGTCTGCGCTAGGGTTTTTTTTTGTTCATAATTTTTTTATGACATGTTTAATTTATTCTTTTGTTATGGGTCTGTTTAAATTTTCCATCTCAGCCTCTGTTAATTTAGGTAAGTAGTGTGTTTCTAGAAATCTATCCATTTTTTCTAGATTTTTGGATTTATTGGACTATAGTTCTTCATAGTATTCTGATATTATCCTTTTAATTTCTCTTGATTCTATAGTAGTGTTGCCCAATTAATTTCCTATTCATGTTATTTTTATTCTCTCCCTCTTCTCCTTTGTTAAATTTGCCTATGATTTGTCAATTTTATTAATCTTTTAAAAAAAATCTACTTCTAGTCTTGTTGATTTTTTTCTACTGTCTTTCTATTGTCTGTTTCATTTATTTCTACTTGGATCTTTATTATTTCTTTTCTTCTGGTGACTGTGGCCTTTTTTTTTTTTGCTGTTCTTTTTGTAATTGTTGGAGGTGTTGCTTAAAAGTGTTGATTTTGGCTTTCTTCTTTTTTGATGTGTGCATTTATTGCAATAAACTGGCCTCTGCTCACTGATTTTGATGTGTCTCAAAGATTTTATTATGTTGAGTTTTCATTCTCTTTTGATTCAAGGAATTTTTTAATTTCACTTTTTATTTCTTCCATTACTCAGTAATTTTCACAGAGGGTGTTGTTCAGTTTTCATGTGTTTGCTCTTTTTCCATTCATCTTCTTATTGTTGATTTCTAGCTTTATAACATTGTGATCTGATAAGATGCTTTGCAGTATTTCAATGTTTTTAAAATTATTGAGCCTTGCTTTATGGCCTAACACATGATCTATCCTGGAGAATATTCCATGTGCACTGGAAAAGAATATATATTGTACTGCTGTTGGGTGAAGTGCTTTGTAGATGTTTATAAGGTCAAGTTGGTGGATTGTGTTGTTTAGTTCTTCTGCATCTTTGTTGAGTTTCTTTCCAGTTCTACCTGTGATTGAAAGTGGTTTATTAAAGTCTCCTACTTTAACTGTGGAGCCATCTATTTGTCTTTTCAGTTCTGTTAGAGTCTGGTTTATGTATTTTGGGGTCTTTCATTTATGCATATATATTTATTTCTGTTATGTCTTCTGTTCAATCGATCCTTTAATTATCATATAATGTCCTTCCTTATCTCTTATCATGTTTTTTTCTTAAATTTTATTTTGATTTGGGTGAAGATTTACAGAGTAAATTCACTTTTCATACAGCAGTTCACATATACTTTGTCTCATGTCATTGATCAAAATTTA
>NW_006922036.1:476332-477584 GCF_000298275.1 Orycteropus afer afer | reverse complement strand
ATCTTCTGTGTCTGTGTTAATTGGTTTCCCTTTTCTTTGTTGAAGAGGGTCTGTGCAATCCTTCTGCCTAGTCCGCCATCTTGCCAGAACTCTTCCATGTTTTTTTCTTAAAGTCAATCTGATCAGAAATTTATATTGCCACTTCTGCTCTTTTCTGGTTGCCATTTGCTTGATGTATGTTTTTCCATCCTTTCATTATTAGTCTATTATTGTCTTTGTCTCTAAGGTGTGTCTCTTGTAGACAGTATATTAATAGGTTATGTTTTCTTATCCAGTCTGCAACTCTCTATGTCTTGAGTGCTGCATTTAATCCATTGGCATTCAGTGTAATTATTGACAATATGAATTGGTTGCTGTTGTTTTGTTATGTGATTTTTTGTAGTGTTGCTTATATCTTTGTTTCATGTGATTTCCTGTGCTAAGCTTGTTTTATGTATTGTGTTATCACTTCTTTCCTTGTTATAGTTTTAGTATTTGCTAAATATTTGTGCTTGTCCTCTTTTTTATTTTGATGTGATAGTTTATCATTTTTCTTTGAGGTTACCCTGTGATTTATAATTTTCCTCCCAAGTTTAGGACAGTCTGTTCTATCTTGGAGTTGTTTTGACTTCCTTACCATTTTGAAGTTCTGTAATATACACTTTTCCCCCTCTTTTTTGCTTTGTAGTTGTCCTCATTTGTCAACTGACATCTCTGGTTCCCTGTTTACAATTTTGTAGGCTTATTTAGTTTGGATACTTTCATGACTGGGTTAGTGTCTGGGGTTATATCATCATGTGTGTTAATGGTCAGTTGTAGTTTGCTGTTCTTAGTTCTCTGTCCAAATGAATCTCTTTAGTATCTCTTGTAAGGTTAGTCTGGTTTTAACAAATTCCCTTAATTTCTGATTATCTGGAACTATCGTCATTTCACCATCATATTTGAGGGACATTTTTGCTGGGTATATAATTCTTGATTGGAAATTTTTTTCTTTCTAGGTTTTATATATATCATTACATTGTCTTCTTGCCTGCATTGTTTCTGCTGAGAAATCTGACCTTAGTCTTATTGGTTGCCCCTTGTATGTAATTTTTCATTTTTCCTATGCTGCTCTCTGAGATTGTCAAAGAATTCACATTGCTTGGTTCTACAATCGATGCCAATGGAAGCAGCGGTCAGGACATTAGACGACATGTAGCATTGGGAAAGTCAACTGCGAAGGAACTGTTTCAAGTGCTGAGGAGCAAGGATATCTCCTTGAGGACTAAGGTGT
>NW_006922036.1:470463-475959 GCF_000298275.1 Orycteropus afer afer | reverse complement strand
CCTTCAACGAGATGGATTGACACAGTGGCTGCGATGATGGGCTCAAGTATAGCAGGGATTGTGGGGCTGGCACGGGATCGGGCAGTGTTTTGTTCTGCTGTGCGTGAGGTTGCTATGAGTTGGAAAAGACTCGACAGCACTTAACAGCAACAACAACATGCTGCTCTCAGGATTCTTTGTCTTTGGTTTTGGTGAGTTGGATGATGATATGTTTTGGTGATTTTCTTTTGGGGTCTATCCTATTTGGGGTTTGTTGGACTTCTTGAATGGATATATTCTGATCTTTCATTATACCAAAGAAATTCTCTTGCAAAAATCTTGGACAATTTACTCTCTAATTTTGTCTCTTTCTGTTCTGGAATTCTGATTTCTTGTATGTTATTCCTTTTGATGGCATTTGACATGAATCTTAGGGTTTCTTCATTTTGTTTTGATCTTTGTTCTGATTGACTGCTTTCCAAAGAAGTATTGAGGTATTTGTCTACAATCTCACTAATTCTGTCTTCCAGTGTTTTAATTCTACTCCTTTGCCCATTCAGTGTGACATCTATTGCTGAGAATTTAGTATTAATCTTCTGGATTCCTACCTGTAGATTTTGCATCATTTCTAATTTTTCATTTATTTTGCCATTTTGTTCTTTTATTGTCTTTTTACATTGTTCTACAGTTTTCTTTGTGTTTCCCTAAATTTTGTCAGTGTTTTCCCTGATCTGTCTCTCAATCCAGTGAAGGTACCTAAATATAATTCTTTATCAGGGAGTTCCAATGCTGCTTCTTCCTCAAGGATGTGTTCTGGGTCTATATCCTCATCCCTAGTTTCTCCTGCCTTATTTTGCTTCTTTATGAGAACTGTGATGCTCTGTTGTCTCTGAGACATTATAATGTTTTTGTGTTTATATTTAATTGGTGATTGTATGTTGGAGTTATTTGCCCAATTCTCCATTTTCTTTGTTTAGTTTGGATGTTATTTAAGTAAGCAGGTTACTGTGCTCCTCTATTCACTATTTGGCAGCACTTATACACTCACAGAGAACTCTGTTGGCATAGTCCCTAAGGCATTGACTGCTAACCAGAAGGCCAGTGGTTCAAACCCACCAGTCACTCTTTGGAAGGAAGATTGGGCACTATACTCCCATAGAGAGACTGCCTTGGAAACCCAAGGAGGGGTAACTATGAATTGGACACAACTCAACAGCAGTGATACACTCACTAATTGTCTCCTTTCCCGTTGTCAGCCTCCCATATATCTCTGCTGTCTTTGGCAAGCAGAGCCTTTCTTAGGTCTCTGCAATCTGAATGAGAATGCTGTCATTTAAGTATCCAAAATGGCTGCCTCTTTCAAATATTCAAAATAGCTGTGCCCTTGGTCACTTTATATATCCAAAATGTCCATGTCTTGTGAACAATCAAAATGGCTGCACCATCCAGAGATCCAAAAGTTCAGCTCATGTTGTCTCCCTCTTTGCTGTTTCCTTTCCTACTCATCAGCCACCAGTGCAGTCATCCCTGCAGGCCTTGGTGATCAAGGCTGATCTTTAGGTCAATTCTCAGGTCCCAACACCACTTGGTAATATTCAGACCATTGGTGCCATCAGCATAGCTGACAGTCCCCAGCTCCATCCATCTCCACACTCACTGTTTTCATTCAGGTTTTTCCACTAGTTGGTGCCTAATTCACTTTTGTCTACCTCCTTTCAAAGCTCAGGGATCCAGGATTATCTTCTGTATCTCTTGTCAACTGGTTTCTCTTTTCTTTGTTGCGGTTGGTCTGTGTAGCTTGTCTGCCTATTTTGCCATCTTAATAAATCTAGAAGTCCTAGATTTATTATGTATTTTCTTGATTTCCTTTAAAATCTCATTGAAGTTAATTAATTAATTTAGTTGTATCCTTTGTTTTAAATACAAGGAACATTTACATTTAAGGAATTCACCACTAAGTTTTGCTCTGGCCTTCTCCCTGCATTTTGACATAATATGGAACAAAGGTTGCCAGGAAGCACCCATAAATGTAGGACCATGAGTTCAATCTTGCCAGCTCTGTATGTCCCTGTAATACCTTTTGGGATAATCAGACCCCTCTTGGGACAGATAGAGGGAAGATTAGATTAGATAGCAACCATATAAGAGAGAGTAGAACTCCCCCATAGGGTTTTCAAGGCTATAAATCTCTATAGAAGCAGACAGCCTCATCTTTCTCCCATGGAACTGCTGTTATGTTTGATCCATGGACCTTTTGGCTGGGCTGGGCTCTTGCAGCCAGGTAAGAGACAATTAATAAGAATATGGCTGAAAATAAGACACTGGAACCTACCTTTGGTGGCTTTACCAATGCCTCTACTGAGCAGTGATAGTGGGGAGGAGTTTTGGGAGTGGAAGAAGGAGTGGGGATGGGGTGTAGGAGGTATAGAATAAGGATGAGATAAAAAATGGTAGTGGGTGTTGGGAATAGGGGCAGAAGTAGGGGTGAGGAGTGGTGGTGGGGCATGGAAGTGGGAGGTGGGGAGTGAAGGTAAGGAGTAAGGGTGAGGGGTGGAAGTGAGAGTAGGGGTGATGAGTGGGGTGAGAGGTGAGGAATGAGAGTGGTGACGGGGTGGGGTGTGGGGAGTGGGAGTAGGAGGTGGGAAATGGAGGCAGGGAGTGGGAATGGGGAGAGACGGTAGGAGTGAGAAATGTGAGATGGGAATGGTGAAGTGGGATGCAGTCTGTTATGTCACCTCTGAAATTAGGATTGGGTCAGGCCAAGCCCAGGATGGGAGTGGGAACTGCAGGTCACTTTCACACTAATAAAGGATCCTTGAATGGCCATGGGAGAGAAGCTCCCTAAAGAGGTGAGCAAAGCCTGAGAGAAACAGCATTCATCCAAGGGGAGCAAAAGGATCTCACCAGGTTTGCATCACACAGTGATCGTTCAGTGAAAGAGAGACTGACTTGGCAGAGAAGGAAGCACAGGTTTAGAACCCACAAGAGAATGAGGGTTTCCTGTGACATCGTTGGCTTGCAGAGTGACAGTGAGGATAGTCAGCATTGTCCATAGTTTTTGGAAAAGGGATGACATGGACTTGGGGGAGTCAGTTACTGGGACTGACTTTATCATTACTAGCTCATCAGTCAAGAGACTTTTATTGAGTTCCTACTCATTGGCACTTACTGTGTTGCTGGTGTAGATTCAAAACTGACAGAGACTCAAATGCTTTCAAACAACCCAATAGTAAGAGAATAGATAACCACACAAATTCATTTTTTTAGGAGTATCTATAGAATATTGTCTACCACTTGTCTTGTCAGTTCATTGTACTGTGGTGGCTTGTGTGTTGCTGAAATGCTATAACTTATGCTACTGATATTTCAAATACCAAGAAGTTCAAACCCACACACAAGATAGGCCTTCAGTTATAACACTGAAGGATTCTGTGGGCTACATATTGAATGATGCAGGAAGCAGCAAAAGAAGATGGAAGGAATACACAAAATCATTGTATCAAAACAAATTAGTTGATGTTCAACTATTTCAGGAGGTGGCAAATGACCAACCACTGATTATATTAAAGAAAGAAAACCAACCTCTACTGAAGTAATTGGTGAAAAACAAGGTTTCAGAAATTGATGGAATACCAATTGAGATGTTTCAACAAATGGATGAATGCTGGTGGTGCTCACTCATCTATTCCAAGAAATTTGAAGGACAACTACCTGGTCAACTGACTGGGAGCGACTCATATTCATGTCCATTCTAAAGAAAGATGATCCCATACAAGGGAGAAATTGTCAAACAATATCCTTAATATTTCATATAAGTAAAATTTTGTTGAAGATAATTAGAAAATGGTTGCCGCAGTATATTGACAGAGAATTTCCAGAAACATAAGCTGGATTCAGAAGAGGATGTGGAATGCAGAATATCATTGCTGATGTCAGATGCACCTAAGCTGAAAGCAAGGAAAACAAGAAAGATGTTAACCTATGTTTTATTGACTATGCAAAGGAATTGACTATGTGGATCATAATAAATTATGAATAACATTTTGAAGAATGGAAATTCCAGAACAGTTAATTGTGCTCATGAGGAACCTTAACATAGAAAAAGAGAGAGTTGTTTGGACAGAAGAAGGGGATACTGCATGGCTTAAAATTAGGAAAGGTGTGTCAAGGTTCTATCCTTTCACCATACTCAATCAACATGTATGCTTAACAAATAATCTGAGAAGCTAGAGTATATGAAGGAGAACATGGTATCAGGATTGGAGGAAGACTCATTAGCAACCTGCAATATGCAGATGACACAACCTTGTTTGTTGAAACCAAAGTGGACTTGAAGCACTTACTGATGAAGATCAAACACTACAGTCATAAGCATGGATTACACCTCAACATAAAGAAATTAAAAAATCCTCACAACTGGACTAATAAGAAACTTTGTGATAAATGGAGAAAATACTGGAGTTGTCAAGGATTTCATTTTACTTGGATCCACAATAAGTGTCCATGGAAGCAGCAGCCAAGAAATCAAATGGCATATTGCATTGGACAAATCTGCTGCAAAAGATCTCTTTAAAAGGTAGCAAGCAAATATGTCATTTAGAGGGCTATGGTGCACATGACCCAAGCCATATTATTTTCAATCACCTCACCATATGTCTAAGGTACTTGATTGCTAACCAGAAGGCTGGTGGTTCAAACCCACCAGCCACTCCTTGGTAGGAAGTTTGGGCAATCTACTTCCATAGTGATACTTCCTTGGAAACCCAAGGAGGGGTCGCTTTGAGTTGGGTCTGACTTGATGGCACATAACAACAACAACAACAACATAGGCAAAATTAACTGGCAATGCATATGGAAGACTGAAGAAGATTTGATGTCTTTAGGTTATGGTGTTGATAAAGAATATTAAATGTACCATGGACTGCCAGAAGAGTGAATAAATCTGTCTTGGAGGAAGTATAGCCAGAAAGTTTCTTTGAAACAAATATGGTGAGACTTCATCTCACATACTTTAGACATGTTGTCAGGAGAGAACAGTTCATGGAGAAGCACATCATGTTTGGTAAAGTAGAGGGACCGTGAAAAAGAGGAAGACTCTCAATGAGATGGATTGACACAGAGATTGCAACAATGGGCTCAAGTATAGCAACAATTGTGAGGATAGTGCAGGACCAGGCAGTGTTTTGTTCTGCTGAATATTGTGTCACTATGAGTTGGAACTGACTCAATGGCATGCAACACCAACAACAACAGAATATTGATATATAGATAATTTTAAATATATACAAAAATAGAGCAAATGGTATAATGAACTTCTATGTATACACCTCCCATCTCCCATTTTAATAGTTATCAACATAATTCCAAAAGTTTCTTCATCCTTACTCCACATATTGTTCCACACCTTTGTGTTCCCCCACTACTTTGAATTATTTTATTTATTTATTTATTTATTTATTTTTATTAGGATTTGGGTGAAGATTTACAGAGTAAATTCACTTTTCATACAGCAGTTCA
>NW_006922036.1:440267-459183 GCF_000298275.1 Orycteropus afer afer | reverse complement strand
CTATTACTAAAGGTGCATGGTAATGTACCAAACAGTGTTTCTTTGCTATTCATAAGGTTTTCCCTGGCCAATTCTTTGAGAAGTGAACGGCCTCTTCTTCTTCCTAGTCTGTCACAGTCTATAAGCTGGGCTGTTACCTGTGCACCAGGTGCATCTCGCTGGGTTTTAAACAGCAGAGACTCAGCCTCAAAACTCACATCTACATATCACCACAGTAGGACAAACCGACAGACAAGTTTGTCTTGCTGTTGGAGACCTCTCATATCACCTCCACCTGGGTCCCTTGGATAACTGTTCCTCTGTCCGGCTTCCTGGCTTTTAATCCTCTTTCTCCTGCTCTTCTGGCCTGTGGCTTTGGGTGTCCCTTGCCTTGTCTCTCCTCACCTGTATCCCTGGGGCTGACTGCTCTTCTGTCCGGGTTCCTGGCTTTTAATCCCTTTTCTCCTGCTCTTCCAGCCTACTGCTTTGGGCGTCCCTGAGTTGTCTCTTCTCACCTGTATCCCAGGGACTGAATACTCTTCTGTCTGGGTTCCTGGCTTTTATCCCCTTTCTCCTGCTCTTCCGACTTGCTGCTCTGGGAGCGCCTGAGTTTCCTCTCCTCACCTAATCCCTTCAGCTGATTGCTCTTCTCTCTGGCTTCCTGGCTTTTAATCCCCTTTCTCCTACTCTTCCGGCCTGCTGCTTTAGACGTCCCTGAGTTGTCTCTCCTCACCTGTCTCCCTGGGGATGACTGCTCTTCTGTCCAGTTTCTGGCTTTTATCTCCTTTCTCCTTCTCTCCCAGCCTGCTGCTTTGGGTGAGCCTGAGTTTCCTCTCCTCACCTAATCCCTTCAGCTGATTGCTCTTCTCTCTGGCTTCTTGGCTTTTAATCCCCTTTCTCCTGCTCTTCCGGCCTGCTGCTTTAGACGTCCCTGAGTTGTCTCTCCTCACCTGTATCACTGGGGCTGAATGTTCTTCTGTCCAGGTTCCTGGCTTTTATCTCCTTTCTCCTGCTCTTCCGGCCTGCTGCTTTGGGCACCCCTGAGTTGTCTCTCCTCACCTGTATTCCTGGGGCTGACATTAGTAATAATTAACAATAATTCCTTAGTATCATTGTATATTATATTATGATAATAAAGGATCTTCCCCTAGAGCCTTCAGAGTGTGATATCTTCAAGGACCAGTCATTACTCAGATTTTTCTGATTGTTCTATGAATACATATGCATTTTTCACAGTTGATTTGTTTGAATCAGAATCAAAACAAGTATAGACAGGCTGAATGTTGAAGCAGCAGTGTGCTTGGGTGTGAACCTTCATTCCTGAGAGCATTAGGAAGGCTCCCTGGATCTTTCTGCCATAGGTTTTATTGTAGTTATGGGCATGTGCTTCAGAATTCCACTGGTGTGAATTCCACTCCATGTCTCAGTTCCTTGTCTGCATAATTCATGGGTTGCTGTAAATATTAAATGGGATAATGCAAATATAGTGTTTAGCTCATAGGCTGACCATCAATAAGTGCTTGATACATTCTGAAAATAATTTTAATAATAATAAAAACAAAGAAGTGACATTCAATTTAAATCTTTAAGTAAGAACTTAAATCTTGTGCAAGGTAAGAAAGAAGTAAAGATTATTGTAGACAAGCAATGCACAGCTTTGCATAAAGGCAAGAATTTGAAACCTGGAGTACTTAATTGTTAGGAAGAGGTATCACAGCTGGGATGTCAGGAGATGAGACTGGGGGAGTGGGTGGTAACAAGACCATGAAGAGTCTCTGCAGAGCTAGGAAATTAAGACTTCATCTTGTAGGCACAAAGGTAGGAAAAGCTTACTAGGATTTGTGGGTAAGTGAGTGTGTACAATTCCTCTTGCAGCAGTGTGGAGGGGCATATCATGGATGCAGGAGGCCAGGCAAGAGCCCTGGAAGGGGACAATGACACCCTGAGCAAACCAGTGAGTGTGAGGATGAAGAAGAAGCACTCACTCAGGCAGTCTGTACAGGGTGTAGTGGAAGAGTAAATGTTGGCAAGTAAGGAGGGAGGAAGATACACAAACTACTCTAGAATTTATGGTTTAGCTGATAAAGAGAAAGAGTTATTGCTCACTGTGATTATAAACACAGAGTCTGAGCAGGTTTCAATGATGAGGATAAAGAATACTATTTGTGATATGTTTGATAAGAGCTGCCTGCAGGACAGATGGCTAAAATTCTGCTCTTACTTTTTCATCTTCATATGCCTGAGGAATCACTTAGAAGAATATTGAGGGGGGATTAAAAATGGAGTCTCATAAGTAATCACCACACTATTTCCTTCTAGCATCTTAGTGCTTGAAAAACTAGGTACAGCAGTTTGAATTGGGGATTTTGGTGATCTGAAGAGCTCACTGAGTCAGAGTGCACCAAACTCAGAGAAGTAGAATTATAGAGAAGAAAGGTACAGGGAAAAAAAAAAAAAGATCCATGCTGTGGGGTGTGGACAGGCAGCCAAGAAAGGTCATCAGACACTTCCCTGGGGGAGTGATTGGCAGGCAAGAACAGCCATCTGAGACCTCCCTGGGTTAAGGCAGAAGACATACCATACCAGAATACCAGTGACCACACCAGCATACCAGCGATCATTCCAAGGATCTACCTTCAGCACCTGATTTTATTGGTCACTTGGGTCAGCTAGGTGCAAACTGGCACATCCAGCACCACTGAAATCCAAACAGAGAGTCCATTGGTGCTCCAAGAGGGTGGGCCCACTCCCACCACAGTGAAGGACTAGTAGGCTTGGGTCAGCTTAGTGGCACTGAGAGGTCTGTGTTTGACTTTTTCAGTAATATTGGGACCACAGATTACTAGCAGGCTGTCTCCTGATTCCAGTGCCACTGAAACTGAGTGGATATTTGGCACCGTGGGTGGGTGGACTCACAGAGGAACTCCCAAGTGGATCGTGGTCTGGGTGGGTTGGGCTAGTGCTGCAGGGGAGCAGGGCCAGAAAGAAAAACCCCAGTGGATCGTGGAGCTGGGAAGTTGCCTTGGGTCAGTTTTTTGGTGTCAAGGGGCCTTGGGAGCAGGGTTTTGCATGTATCTGAGCCTGCTGGAAAGTGGCAACCCCCTAACAGCTGAAGTCTTTGATGAAATTGAGCTGCAGGCTTGTAAATAATAGTATGTCACTGGTAGCAGCCCGCTCAAAGCCCTAGAAACTGCCCCTAGCAAAAGTGAACTTTCCTTCTTCTGCTCCCACCTTCTCTGCCAATAACTTCACTCATGCAATAGAAGAAACCACATTCAGTCACCATAAAACCTCCCAGTTTGAACTCTAAACCCTCTTTATGACAAATAGAAACACATATCCACATTCCACACAGTGATTCCACCATTACAAAGAAAACTGGAGAGCAACCCAGCATACCTGAATTAATAACTAAAAATAAATAAATAAAATACACCAGCTTGACCTTTTCAAAATATTAAACCATAAAACGAAAACAAAACAAATGAATACATAACCAACAGTTAAAGACAACCTCAAAATGTCTAGGAAACAACGAGCAACCTCAAATCAAACAAACAAACAAACAAACAAAAAACAGGATAAGACATTAGAAGCAAAACAACGAAGTTCTCATTAAACATGGAGGAAGAGGAAGCAATAGAATTACCTGAGAAAGAATTTAGAAGATATTTTTATAGAGCTTTACAAGAGCCTAAGGAAACCCAAACAGAAACAAGGAAAACACAGACAGTTCCCTGGAAGAACACAGGAAAATCATTCAAGAACGAAATAACAAGATTAATGTACAATCAGAACTCATACAAAAACAGAAGTTAGAAATCCAGAAGATGAATAACAAAATTAAAGAATTACACAACACAGAAGAAGCACAAAAGAGTAGGTTAGAACTGGCTGAAGAATGCATATCCCAACTAGAAGACAAATCCCTGGACACCAGCTTGTATGAAGAAAAATCAGAACAATGATTTAAGAGAAATGAAGATAACTTAAGAATTATATGAGATGACATGAAAAGGAACAACATAAGACTCATTGGTTGTCAAAGAATTCACGTTGCTTGGTTCTACAATCGATGCCAACGGAAGCAGCAGTCAGGACATTAGACAACATGTAGCATTGGAAAAGTCAACTGTGAAGGAACTGTTTCAAGTGCTGAGGAGCAAGGATATCTCATTGAGGACTAAGGTGCACCTGACACAAGCCATGATATTTCCAATTGCCTGGTATGCATGTGAGAGCTGGACAATGAATAAGGAAGACCGAAGAAGAGTTGATGCTTTTGAGTTGTGGTGCTGGTGGAGAATGCTGAAAATACCATGGACTGCTAAAAGAACTAACAGATCTGTCCTGGAGGAAGTGCAGCCAGAATGCTTCTTGGAAGCAAGAATGGCCAGACTTCGTCTCACCTATTTTGGTCATGTTGTAAGAAGGGACCATTCCCTGGAGAAGGATGTCATGCTTGGTAGGGTGGAGGGTCGACGAAAGAGGGGGAGGCCTTCAACGAGATGGATTGACACAGCAGTTGCGATGATGGGCTCAAGTATAGCAGGGATTGTGGGGCTGGCGCGGGATCGGGCAGTGTTTCATTCTGCTGTGCATGTGGTCGCTATGAGTCGGAAACTACTCGACGGCACTTAACAACAAGAACAACAACAACAAGACTCATTGGAATTCCTGAACAAAGAAGAAGTAAAAAAAAAAAAAAAACACCAAGAAAATTGTGGAAGACCTGCTAACAGAAAACTTCCTCCATATCATGAAAGAAGAAAAGATATTTGTCAAAGAAGCTCATAGACCCATACCAAGATAGATCTCAAGCAGAAAACACTGAGGCATATTATAATCACACTCTCCAAAACCAAAGACAAAGAACAATTTTGAGAGCTGTCTGGGACAAAATAAATATTACTTATAATAACAAAACTGTTAGGCTGAGCTCCAATTACTCAGCACAAACCATGCAGGCAAGAAGGCAACCAGACAGCATATATAAAACACTGATGGGAAAGAATTTCCAACCAAAAATCCTATATCTAGCCAAATTATCCATCAAATATGAGGGTGAAATCAAGGCATTTTCAGACAAACAGAAATTAAGAGATTTTGTAAAAACCAGACCAACTCTACAAGAAATGCTTAACAAAGTTCTTCCAATAGAGAACCCACAAGAGAGATCAACAAAATCAGGATACGTGGCATAAATACTAAAACCAAATCAGAAATAAAAACTCAAAATAAGACCATAAAACATTATACTCTAAAAACCAAGGAAGTCAATCAACACACAACAATAGCAACTAACCTATCAGAGGGAATAAATCTTCTAGGTAAAAACTTCCAAATGGAGAGGAAAACAGGACAATGTCTTCACAGAATGCACTGTTCTAAAAATGTAGAGACAAGAATACTCCAAGGTAATCACAGAGAAAAATAACAAACCCCCTAAGCAAATCCAGAAGGGAGGAAAACATATTGGTATAATAAGCACAAAACCAACTATAAAGAAGAAAAGGGAGAAAGCAGTAGCCAACAAACCAAACTCAGCACAGAAAAGTATATGGACCAAGGAAACACCAACAACATGATAAAAAATAGAATGACAGCAATCAATTCATACCTATAACTAATTACACTCAATGTGAATCAACTAAATGCACCTATCAAGAGAAAGAGAGTGGCAGACTGGATAAGAAAAGAAGACCCATCGATATGCTGCCTACAAGAGATCCACCTTAGACACAAAGATAAAAACAAATTAAGAGATAAGGGATGAAAAAAAAAAAATACCAAGCCAATAGAAACCAAAAAAGAGCAGGAATAGCAATATTGATTTCTGCTAAAATAAACATTAAGGTGAAAAACATCATAAGAGATAAGGAGGCACTTTATATGATGCAGAAAGGGTTAATTGACAAAGAAGATGTTACAATGATAAATATTTTGCACCCAATGAAAGTGCTCCAAAATATGTGAAGCAAATATTAATTGAATTAAAAGGGATAATAGACAACTCTACAATAGTAGTAGGAGACTTTAACACACCAATATCAAATAGGGATGGGTCAACTAGAAAAAAATCTCAAAAATGATACAGAAGAACTCAACAATACAATCAACCAACTCGACCTCATAGACATATACAGAGCATTTCACCCAACAAAAGCACAATTCACATTATTCTTCTCCAGTGCACATGGATCCCTCTCCGGAATAGACCATATTTCAGGACATAAAACAAGCCTCAATAAATTCAAAAGCATTGAAATACTGCAAAGCATCTTCTCTGACCAAAATGCTATAAAATTAGAAATTAATAATATGAAGAGCAATGAAAAAGCATCAAACATATGGAAGCTGAACAGCTCACTGCTCAAAAACTATTGGGTAACAGAACATTTAAAAACAGAAATAAAAAATTCCTAGAAACAAATGAGAATGAAGATACATCATACACCTGAGATGATCAGATGGGGATCAGTGAATAGAAGTATACTCTAGACCAAGGATAGATTCAGCAGAGGCTAATCTTGCACAGACACCAGTGATACGAAATACCTGCAGTCTTTACAGAAATTGTAGAAGACAGACACAGAGTAATCCCTCATAGACAACCAGACACTATGGGATAGAGATCCAATAGATCTACTGCCTCAGGATTGTAGTACTGGGTGACACCAGACTCAATTGGCACAATAAATACATAAAAGCCTTACTCCACATCCTACATTGGTGAGTAGTGACTGGGGTCTTAAAAGCTTTCAAGTGGCCCTCTATGATGCAGCTAATGGTCTCCTAGACTCAGAAGTGAAGAACAATGCAATAAAAAAAGGGCATTTAGGTGCAATAAGCCATAGGACACAATGGCCCTTGAGACAAGAGGAACTAGATGGTGCCCAGCTACCAATGCCAACCACTCAGGAAAGGATCAAATCTGGAGATCCTGGATAGAGTGGGAGGGAAAACGTGGAACAAAATCCAAAAACCCAATAGTGACCAGAATTACTGGTCAGATGAAATTTGGTGAGACCCTCAATACTATGGCCCTGGAGTACATTCTGCACTTGGAATAAAATGCACCCCCAGGGGCTGGTTCTCAGCCCAATAGTTAAGAAGATGGACATGCAGATCACTCAACTCAGGATGAAGCACCCACATACTCTATGGTAATACATCGCTTAGAGCAATAGACCATGGGACACCAGAGGACGAACATTCAAATTGCGGAAATGCAGGACACACAGCAGTGCATACATATGAGGAGCCAGGGGGAGGGTTCCAGGGTAGGGAGGGGAGGAGACTGGGTTAGGGTTGGACATGGTAAATGCGGAATGAAACTAAATGTCCACGTTATGTTGAATGTAAAACAAGTTCTTAAAAAGGAAAAAACAAACAAACAAACTGAAGATTGAGGTTTATACCTGATATATCTCCCCTGCATGTTCCAGACCCTCCTAGGAAATCAGATCACTCCTTGCCCTGAGAAGATTCTAGGAGGCACTGATGACTTTTTTAAAGACTAAGTCATATGTCCAGCATTGAGGACAAACAAATAAAATGCAGGCTAATTTAATTAACATATATTTGGTCACTGAGATAGTGGTTTTCTCAGAGATGCAGGACCCTAGAATCCACCAAAGCACAACTCTTAAATGTCCATATGCTTTGTGCATCAAGTGAAGCTGATTAAGCCTCCTATCATCATGTGTCATGTTCCCATTTCCCAGCCTCAGTTCAGAACAAAATGTCCCAATCTGAGGCAAAAGATTTTGATTCAATAAAGACCATTTTTGTTAAACATTTTTCTAAATGCAGAATAGTTGTTTAATGAAGGGAGGGATCTTCCTGTCATTGGAGGCTGGGTAGCCATATTGATAGTAGTATTTGTAAAGGGGAGTTCTTGGATGGTGCAAACAATAAAACACTCAACTACTATCTAAAATGTTGACAGTTCAAACCCACACACAAGACAGGCCTGGGGATCTGCTTATGAAAAGTCATAGCCTTGAGAACTCTATGGAGCAGTCATACTCTGCACACAGGGGGTCAGCATGAGTTAGAATTGATTTGATGGTAACCAACAACAATGATGTTTGTAAAGGAATTGACATCTTGAATTGTTGTAGGTGGGAGGATGAGTTAGATAACTGTAGCCTATACTAATTTTTTGCAGACCCAACATCCACTTTCCCCTTCCTCTTTGATGTAAAACCTTTATTTTGTTTAGTTCCTGTCCCACCTATCAAGGTACTTCCATTCTCTTTTATCGAGAATTAGTTTAGAAGTGTATTTAAAACATTTAGAACTTCAATTTTTATATATTCTTCCCATCAAGTGGTAAGGGTTCTATTCTTTCCCCTTGTATCTGGGAGCTTGTGACCACTTTGACTAACAGAATATGGAGACAATGATATTATGTGACTTCTGAAGTTAGGTCATAAGAGAGCATGTAACATCTACCAGGAGCTCTGGTAACATAATGCCTAAGGCAGTGACACTGCCTCGGAAACCCAAGGAGGGGTCGCTATGAGTCGGGTCCAACTCAATGGCACACAACAACAACAACAACAAAGGCACTTGACTGCTAACCAGAAGGCTGAAGGTTCAAACCCACCAGTCACTCCTCGAAAGGAAGGTTGGGCAATCTACTTCCATAGTGATATCACCTCAGAAACCCAAGAAGGGGTCATTATGAGTCGAGTCTGACTCCATTGCACATAACAACAACAACAACATCTACCTGATTCACTTGAAATGTTTTTGCTGAATGCTGCCTCTCTGTAACTAGTCACCGTTCAGGGTAAGAGGAAGTTCAAGTGACATGGAATAGGTGCATGTAGGTTCTCTGGTCAACACTTCCAGCTGAGCCCAAGTTTTAAGTCCTTCCAGCCCAGATCCCAGACATGTGTGTGATGATTCCAGCCCCAGCTATTGAGACAGCCACAGCCAATGAAATCTTTCAAGCTGAGGCTCCATATAGCATATATGTACCATATATTATAGATGTGCCCTGTCACAGTTCACTATCCAAGTAATCTGTGAGTGGTAAAATATTTGTTTTCCTATGTCACTAAGTTCAGTGACTGCAGTGATGGTCTCAAGTATAGCAAGGATTGTAAGGATGGTGCATGAACAGGCAGTGTTTTGTTCTGTTGTACATAGGATCTCTGTGAGTCAGAGCTGACTCAATGGCACCTAACAATAAGAACAACATGTGTTGGGGTGGTTGATTATGTAGCAACAGGTATTAGAACAGCAGGCAACCAGTTCTGAGCAATGGCACATAAATGATAGTCCACTGGGGAACTCCTGGGAAAGATTTTCCTCCCTAAAAAAAGCAAGAGTGGTATGAAAATGTCCCTTTCTTCTCACCTTTGATATTATTAGGGCTTGATGTTTGATAGGTTTACAGCCATCTTGAGCCCAGGAAGGCAAAGTCAAGAGAATGGTACATAAGCCTTTCACAGTCCTGACAGTATTTAGCTGCTGGAACTTCCTTCTTTTCTTGTTAGGTAAGAGAGGAAATATTCTTTGTGTTTATACCTCATATATATGAGTATTCAATTACTCAGAGCTGAAAATACCCTGACAGAATTAATGACCTTTAAAGTTCCTTCCAATCCAGAGACTCTGGGTGCGCCTGCATTTCTGCTTCTTCACTGCTTGTATCCCAAAATCCTACCTCATCCCAGCTCTATGTATTGGAATTCTTCCCACTCTTTAAGAGATACCTTTTCATGAAGACTTCTGTAATCACATCTTTGTTTACTTTAGTAACCTATGAATTAATTTGTGTAGTTGCCTGTACACATATTTTCTCTCCTATTAATTGGCATCTGTACAACACTGAGCCTTCCAATTTGGCATGTCTCTGCATTTATTCAACTCTATGTTTATTTTATATATCTTGTTAAGTTTTGTAGTTTTCTTCACGTTGTTGTTGATAGGTGCTGTCGTGTGGGCTCTGACTCATAGTAACCCTATGTACAACAGAAAGAATATTGTCCAGTTGTGCACCATCCTCACAATCTTTGTTTTGCTTCAGCCCATCATCACAGCCACTGTGTCAATCTATCTTGTTGGAGGTCTTCCTCTTTTTCACTGACCCCCTAATTTATAAAACATGATATCCTTCTGCAGGGAATGGTCCCTTCTGACAATACCAGAGTAGGTGAGATGAAGTCTGGCCATTCTCACTTCCAAGGAGTATTCTGGCTGCATTTCTTCCAGGACAGATTTGTTTGTTCTCCTGGCCATCCATAGTATTTTCAGTATTCTTCACCAACACCACAATTCAAAGGTGTCAACTCTTCCATATTCATTGTCTGGTTTTCACATGCATATGAGGTGCATGGGTCGGGTTAAAATAAACATCATGGCCTGGGTTAGATGCAGCTTAGTCTTCAAAGTGATATCATTGTTTCTTAACACTTTGAATAAGTCTTTTGCAGCACATTTGCCCAGTGTAACACAACATCTGATCTCTTGACTGCTGCTTCCATGAGCGTTGATTGTGGATCCAAGTAGAATTCCTGACAACTTCAATCTTTGCTTCATTTATCATAATGTTGCTTAGTTGTGAGGATTTTTATTTTCTTTATGTTGAGGTGTAATCCATACTGAAGACTGTAATCTTTATCTTCATTAGTAAGTAGTTCAAGTCATCTTCACTTTCAGCAAACAAGGTTGTGTTATCTGCATATCACAAGTTGTTGATGTGTCTTCTTCCAATGCTGATGTCACTTTCTTCTTTATATAGTCCAGCTTCTCAGATTATTTGCTTAGCATACAGACTGAATAAATATGGTGAAAATACACAACCCTGACACACAACCTTCCTGATTTTAAACCATGCAGTATCCCCTTGTTTTGTTCAAACAACACCCTCTTGGTCTATGTACTTGTTCCTCGTGAGCACAATTAAGCATTCTGGAATTTCCATTATTCATGATGTTATCCATAACATGTAATGATCCACACAATCAAATGCCTTTGCATGGTCAACAAAACACAAGTAAACATCTTGATCCATCTGACATCCACAATGATATCCCTCTTTCCATGTCTTTTTCTGAATCTAGCTTGCATTTCTGGAAGTTCCCTATCAATAATATATTGCTGCAACTGTTTTTGAATTATCTTTAGCAAAATTTTACTTGTGTATGATGTTAATGATATTGTTTTATAATTTCCACATTCTGTTAGATCAGTTTTCTTTGCAATGGGCACAAATATGGATCTCATCCAGTCCATTGACCAGGTAGCTGGCTTCCAATTTTCTTGGCATAAATTAGTAATTGCCCCTAGAGCTGCATCCATTTGTTGAAACATCTCAATGGGTATTCTGTCAATTTCTGGATCCTTGTTTTTTGCCACTTCCTTCAGTGCAGATTAGACTTCTTTCAATATCAGTGGCTCCTGATCATATGCTACCTCCTGAAATAGTTGAACATTGACCATTTTTTTTTTTGATACAGTGACTATGACTCATTTCATCTTCTTTTGATGCTTCCTGCATCACTTAATATTTTGTCCTTAGAATCCTTCAGTATTGCAACTTGAGGCTTGAAGTTTTCCTTCAGTTCTTTTGGCTTGAGAAATGCCTAATGTGTTCTTCTCTTTCAGTTTTCTAACTCCAGATCTTTGCAATTTCATTATCAAACTATTTTGTCTTCTTGTGCTGCTCTTTAAAATTTTCTGTTAAGCTCTTTTATTTTAGCATTTATTTCTGTTGTTTTGGCCACTCTCCATTCAAGAGGAAAGTTTTCTTCATATAGATACTTTATTATCAATATTTTGATTTTACACATGCACACATTTTTTGTTGTTGTTTTTACTACTCTCTCTCATGGGTAACACCACGAATTGTGATTTATTCTTTTAATCACCATTCTTTATATTCAATAAGTGACTAATATATGTTAAAAAAGGAGCTCTCATGGTGTAGTGGGTAAGACATTTTACTGCTAACTGTAAGATTGGTGGCTCAAACTTGCCAGCTGCTCCACAGGAGGAAGATGAGGCAATCTACTTCCATAAAGATTTACAGTCTTGGAAACTCAAGACTATGAGTTGGAATCGATTCAATAGCAGTGGATATGCTAAAAGCAAAATCCTTCATATTTACTCTGACACTATAAGACAAAAATGATAATAGCTAACATTCTTCAGCATTTACTATGTGTCAGACATGTGCTAATAGCTTTATGTGGAGTAGCTCACAGAATCCATGTGACAGTATTATCTCTGTGCCATTATATTTTTATCATCTTACAGGTAAGAAAACTGAGGTAAAGAGAATTTAAATACTTTGATGATGATCACATTGCCAATGAGTTCTAGAGCTGGTTTCTAAACTCAGAGGTCTGGCTCCAGAACCTGGTGTTCTTACCCACTACACTATAATACCTTAATGGACAGAGGCTTCCATCTTAGAGTCAAAGAAATATATTAAGCAAACAACTACAGAAATAACTATTTTAGGATAATTATGGTAAGTGTAATGAAGAAAAATTATAAGGTGTTAGGGGTGTCTGATAATTCCATTGACCTGGCCTAAGAGGGATGAGAGAAGCTCCCCAGGAGACGTGGCATTTGGGCTGTGACATTAGGGATGAGCAGGAAATGACCAAGTAAACACATCAGGAAGGGAGCACTTTAGGCAGAAACACCAGAGGAGTCTAAGGAACCTGAGGTAGAAGCATATCCAAGTGTTCAGAGAAAGCAAAAGGAACAATGAAGATCACACTAGTGAGTCTGGAGAGGTTGAGCCTAATAGGTCATCTGAAGATTTTGTACTTTCTTCTAGGAGCAATGGGAACCATTGATCAATTGAGAGAGGGGTTCAATAACATATTCAGTTTTTGAACAGAAGATGGTGTGCAGGGAGACAAGAGTATATGTGGGTTAGAGAGCTGTTCCAAGAGCCCAGGCAAGAGACAGTGATGATTTGAGCTACAGCAGTGGTTAGGGATTTGGGCAGCTGTAGTTAGGTATTACATATTATTATTATGGTAGGATATGGAAAACTGATGATGACTCAGAGATAAATATTGAGGGAGAAAGGTGTGTCAAGGATGACTTTGTGGTTTTTTGTTCTGCAACTAGCTGCTTGAGATTGGTGTCATTTGCTAGGTTGAGAAATAGATTTCAGATGCACCAATTCAACAAATTGCAGCCAATATTTAATCATCACTTATTGTAAATGATTTTACTCAACCTTGAGAAAACAGATGAGAACAAGGCTGCATTGTTTCTGCTATTACTGTGCTTATATGCTATTTGGAGAAGGAAGAATTAAAAGCTAATCATGAAATAATTTAAATGGAAAAAAAATCTAAAATCACTGACACTATGAACATGCATAGTTGGAGGCTTGACTTGGTCAGGGAGGATAACATTCACTTTGGTATGTGCAAATCCATTGATTTTCTAGGCTTAGGAAACTGGACATAGGGCACGTAGGAACATATTGCAAGGTAAGGGTCCAGGGTGTTATTTGTAGAAATGGAGAGAAGTGGATGAATTGGAGAGCTATTGTTTTTCAAAATTGACATGAATTGTGAGGAAGAGGGAGGTGTCAAGAATATCTCTAAAGTTTTTTTTTTTTTTTTGCAGGAGCAGATAGATGGCTGTTTGTGATATAGGGATACTGGAGGAGGAGCAGATTTTAGGGGAAAATATTGTTTTAGGTGCCCGTGAAATAACCAAGTAAAGATGGCTATTTATTTGAGTCTAGAACTAGAGTATTTTAGGCTACAGCTATAAATGGGGTACACAAAAAAGATGTTTAAACCAAAGAAACAGATGAAGACTACTATGGAGGGACTATGAAAGGAGAAGAGCAGAGAACCTGGGAAAGTCCAGAGGAAGTTGAAACTTTAAAGAGGGATCCACGAGAAGGATCTGGTGTAGTTGTGGTTCAGTGGTGGAATTCTCACTTTCCATGCAGGAGACTTGGGTTTAATTCCCATTCAATACATTTCATGCAATCACCACACATTTGTCAATGGGGGCTTGAGTGTTTCTATGATACTGAACAAGGTTCAGTGGAGCTCCAGACTGAAATGAACCAGAAAGAAAGGCCTGGTTATCTACTTTTGAAAAAATTTAAAAAAAGAAAAGCCTGTTGTTGTTGTTGTTGTTATGTGCGGTCAAGTCGGCCCCAACTCATAGCGACCCCTCCTTGGGTTTCCGAGGCAGTATCACTACAGAAGTAGGATTGCCCAACCTTCCTTCTGAGGAGTGGCTGGTGGGTTTGAACCGCCAGCCTTCTGGTTAGCAGTCAAGTGCTTTAGCCACTATGCTACCAGAGCTTCCTAGCAGAAAGAAAAGCCTATAGATTACAATTGTCCCATCCCCAACCAACCATGGAGATGGCAGAGAACTGTGCAACGTTTTCTTTGCTTGTGTATGAGATACCCATGAGGTGGTGGCAACTGAATGACAGCTAATAACATCAATAATGAAAAAGATATAGAAAATAATGAAAAGGATTGGCTGGTGAGGTAGAAGTAATGTGTCAGGAAGCCAAAGAAAGAGGACCTTTGTGCCTAATGTTGATGGAAGACCAATTAAGATGAAGACTATAAAATGTCCACTGACACTGTAGAAAACCTTTTATTTGAATCTACTGACTTTTTTTTTTTTTTTTTAAATAAAACTGAGAAGAGGGACCTTGTTTTCCTTATTTAGTGTTATAGCTCTTCTTCTTAGAACAGTGTCTGCCACTGATACTGGGTGCTCAATAATTACTTGTTGAAAGAATAAATTAAAAAAAAAAAAAAACTCAACTAAAGCCAGAGTCATTTTAGTGATCCAGTAAACACAGATACAAATGATTTATGTGTACATAGGAGATAAAGAAATTGAACTAGAGCTTGTAAGAATATATTTTTAAAAGTTTGGCTTAGAAATAGAGATGAGGAGAAAATTAGAAGGGAGAAGTGAGGTCCAGGCTAAGTTTCTTTAAAAAAAAAAAAAAAAAATTAGGGACTAAAATATGTCTTAAAGCAGTTTTAAACAATCCAGTAGAGCTGAATTAAGTAAAAATGCAGAAGAAAAAGGGGGCTAATAATTGGAATGAAGTACTAGAAGAAGCAGGAATGGTGATATGCAGGGCATGTATTGGGATTGGCATTTACCAGGTAGAGAGACTGTCTTTCCAATGTCACAATACAATAACAATGGAGGGAAAAAAATGAAAATGGGAACAAATGCGTGTATATTTGGAAGTGAAACATGGAGGAGGTTTGGTCTGATATATTCTATGTAGGTATGTGATGGGGAGAGGAATGTCAAATTTTTCAGGATGGTGAGAATGTGAATTCTCTGAGAGGTGTAAAGCAGTTGGTCTAATGGAATTGAGGGCTCCTGTAAGATTGGTGATCAATTATTTACCACGATATCAATTTGCAAAAGTTGTATTTATTTACCAGCATGTGCTAATCATCATTACTTAATTTAAAAAATTGTTTTTGAGTGCCTGCTTTGTGTCACGATGACAGAATATAACTCACTGCCATTGAATTGATTCCAACTCATAGCAATCCCCATTTGGTTTCCAAGGCTATAAATCTTTACAGAAACAGATTGCCTCCTCTTTCTTCAGAGAAGCTGGTAGGTTTGAACCACTGACATTTTAGTTTTTAGTTAACAGCTAAATGCCTTAACCATTATACCACCAGAGTCCCTATAGTAGACATGATACTTAAAGATCATTGGGAGAGAAAGACATTCGTAATAAAACCGCACATGTAGATGCAAAATTCAACTGCAATAAGTGCTTGAAAGAAAAGTTGACAGAATTTCTGGAAAGGTCGAGTGAGGACCCCATAAATCCACTCCTCTATAAAAATAACAAAAAACATTGATAAAATTATCAAAATCAACTTTGACAGAATTCCAGGTGTTCATCTGAGGTTACCAAGCATTGGAGAAATGTTTCTTTGGGAAAAATGTTAGAATTTCAGTAAGAAGAGTGAAACTTTGTTGCTTTTTACTTTGTCCTCTTCCATACCCCTTTGCCTATTTTCATAGAATATTTTCAAGAGGCCTTGTAATCATGGTAGCTATAAAAACAAGCAGTCTAATTGTTGCTGGAAATGTCTGACTGAGTTTGAACCTCCTCAAAAAGTCCCACCCACAGATAATTGTCTCTGTCTGTTAAACCAAAAACCAAATAAAACTCACTGCGGTTGAGTCAATTCGACTCATAGCGATGCTTCCTTGAGTTTCCAAAGCTGGAAAGTCTCTATGGAAGTAGATTTCCCTGTCTTCATTTGAGGAGTGGCTGGTGAGTTTGAGCCACTAGCCTCTGGTTAGAAGTCAAATGCCTGAGGCACTACACCACCAGAGCACCTGTCTGGTAGCTCTCTGGAAAACCAAGCACACAAAAAAACAAATAATCATTCACATAGCTTGTTGTTATTTGACCTAATTCAATCTCACTCACTGGGTCAGGCCGTATCCTCAAGACATTTGTCAAAAACAATCAGCAACAATTATTTATTATTGCAGCTGCCTATAGTAGTGATACCAGTTGGGCAAACAATTGGCTAACTAAATATGTAAAAGAAAAATCCAGGGAATTAGATGGGTATAATGGACTTTGAAAAGCTCCAACATATCTCTGGGGATCTAGAAGGCCATGAGCAGGTATAGGGTTGTGTACATGCCCTGTAAATCTGTGAGATTTCCCCAATCTTTCACATCTAGATGACCCTGAAGCTCTGGACAATCAGAAAGTTAATGCTAAACTAGAATTGTAAATAACTGGAGTTTTGAAGGCATGCCCCTAGACACACAAATTGCTTTTTAGCAAGAGGTAGAAGACTTACTGGTTCAAGCTCTTTGAAGAAATCTCTGTTAAATCAGTGACAACTTAGCTAAACAAGCAGAGACTTCAATGAACACAGACTATAGGGAATGTTGACTTCACAGGAGCAGGAAAATCACTAAACAAATAGCTACAACAACAACAATATCCAAAAAAAAAACATTAACAGAAAACCCTGGGGAGATGTGGCAATCAGGGCAGGTTCTTTTTATAAAATTGCTACATTATTTAAAATGTCCAGTGTTCAACAAAAAGTTATGAGACATGCAAACAAATAAGAAAGTATGGTTCTTACTTGGGGTGGGGGGCAGTCCTGTGAACTGTTCCATTAACTGTCCCAATAAAAACTATGTCTATAAATTAGAAGAAAGCATGAATACAATGCTTCAGTGAAAGAGAATATCAGCAAAAATATGCTGTAAAAAATAATCAATTAGAAATTGTTCCATTAAAAACATAATAACTGAAATGAAAAAATTATTACAAGGATTCAACAATATATTTGATCTGGCTGAAGAAAGAATTTGTATAGTATAGCTCTGGTAGCATAGCGCCTAAGGCATTTGACTGCTAACCAGAAGGCTGGCGGTTCAAACCCACCAGCCACTCCTCGGAAGGAAGATGGGGCAATCTACTTCCATACTGATACTGCCTTGGAAACACAAGGAAGGGTCGCTATGAGTCAGGTTCAACTTGGTGACACATAACAACAACAACAACAATCTGAGGAAAATAAGGAAAAGATAATGAAGGAAAATGAAGAAAATCCCAGAAACCTGTAGAACACCAACAAACATATCAACATATGCATATTAGGAGTCCAAGAAGGAAAGGACAAAGAGAAAGGGCAAAAAATATATTTGAAAAATTACCTAAATTTGATGAGGAACATTAATTTATGCAACTGAGCAGCTCAATAAATTCCAAATGAAATACAAAGAGAGCCAAACCTAGACACAACATATTCAAACTGTTGAAGTCAAAGACAAGTTCAACAAGGTTCTAGGACACATGATAATATACAAAAAGTAGTTGATTTCTATACAAAAACAATGGACAATCTGAAAATGAAATTAAGAAAACAATTTTATTTACATAACATTGAAAATAATGACATAAATATAAATAAACAAAATATGTGCAAGGCTTCCACATAAATAACTCCAAAACATTGTTGAATGAAATTGTAAAAGATTTAAATAAATGGAAATACATCCCATGTTCTTGGATCAGAAGGCATAATATTGTTAAGATGGCAACATTTCTAAACTGATCTATAGATTCAATGCAATAGCTATCAAATATATAACTGCTTTGTTTTGTAGAAATTAACAAGATAATTTTAACTTAATATGAAAATTCAAGGAGACCCCCTAAAAAGCAAAACACAAGCTTGAAAAAGAACAAAATTTAAAGATTTACATTTCTCAATCTTGAAAATTACTACCAATATTTAATAATCAAGAAAGTGTGGTTCTGGCATAAGCATAGACATAGTGCCTAAGGCACTTGACTGCTAACCAGAAGGCTGGCGGTTCAAACGCACCAACCACTCCTTAGAAAGAAGGTTGGGCAATCTACTTCCATAGTGATACCGCCTCAGAAACTGAAGGAGGGGTTGCTATGAGTCGGGTCCAACTTGATGGAACATAACAGCAACAACAATGTTGTTGTTGTTGTTGTTAGGTGTTGTAGAGTCGCTTACAACTCATAGTGACCCCATGCACAGCAGAACAAAACACCACCTGATCATGCATCAGCTCCATGATCCTTGCTATACTTGAGCCCATTGTTGCAGCCACCATGTTAATCCATCTTATCGAAAGCCTTCCCCTCTTTCCTTGACCCTCCACCCTACCAGACACGACATCCTTCTCCAGGGAATGTTCCCCTCTGACAACATGACCAAAGTAGGTGAGATGAAGTCTGGCCATCCTCACTTCCAAGGAGCATCTTGGCTGCACTTCCTCCAGGACAGATCTCTTAGTTCTTTTGGCAGTCCATGGTACCTTCAGCATTCTTCGCCAGCACCACAACTCAAAAGCATCAACTCTTTGGTCTTCCTTATTCATTGTCCAGCTCTCACATGCATACGAGGCT
>NW_006922036.1:438973-439954 GCF_000298275.1 Orycteropus afer afer | reverse complement strand
TGTTAATGATTCTTCCTCCAATCCTGATGCCATGTTTTTCTTCATATAGTCCAGTTTCTCAGATTATTTGCTCAGCATATAGATTGAATAAGTATGGGAAAAGGATACAACTCTGACACACTCCCTTCCTGATTTTAAACCACGCAATGTCTCCTTGTTCCTTTCAAAGGACAGCTTCCTGTTCAAGGTAAAGGTTCCTCATAAGTACAATCTAGGGTTCAGGAATTCCCATTCTTCTCAATGTTATCCATAATTTGTCATGATCCACACAATCAAATGCCTTTGCATAGTCAATAAAACACAAGTAAACATTGTCCTTGTATTTTTTGCCTTGAGCCAAGATCCATCTGACAGCAGCTATGATATCCCTTGTGGCAGATCCTCTTCTGAATCCAGCTTGCACCTCTGGAAGTTGTCTGTCAATATACCGCTGTAACTGTTTTTGAATGATTTTCAGCAAGATCTTACTTGAGTATGATATTAATGATATTGTTCTATAATTTCCACATTCTGTGGGATCACCTTTCTTTGGAATGGGTACAAATATGGATGTTTTCCAGTCAGTTGGCCAGGTAGCTGTCTTCCAAATCTCTTGGCATAACTGAGTGGGTTCCTCCAGTGAGGCATCCATTGGTTGAAACATCTCAATGGGTATTCCATCAATTCCTGGAGCCTTGTTCTTCGCCAAATACTTCATTGCAGCTTCGACTTCCTCCTTCAGTACCATTGTTTCTAGATCATATGCCACCTCCTGAAATGGATGAAGAATGACCAGTTCTTTTTGATACAGTAACTCTGTGTATTCCTGCCATCTTCTCTTGATGTTTCCTGCATCATTCAATATTTTGCCCATAGAATCTCTCAATATTGCAACTCGAAGCTTAAATTTTTTTCCTCAGTTCTTTCAGCTTGAGAAATGCTGAGCGTTTCCTTCCCTTTTGGTTTTCTAACTCCAGGTCTTTGCACATTTCATTATAGTAA
>NW_006922036.1:433414-438643 GCF_000298275.1 Orycteropus afer afer | reverse complement strand
TTTGGCTGAAGATATTGAGGTTTTCCACTGCCTCTTGCCACAGATGTAGTCAATCTGATTCCTGTGTGTTCCATCTGGTGAAGTCCTTGTGTAGAGCCGCCATTTGTGTTGTTGAAAAAAGGTGTTTACAATGAACAAGTTGTTGGTCTTGCAAAATTCTACCATGTGAGTTCCAGCATTATTTCTGTCACCAATGCCAAACTTTCCAACTATTGGTGATTCTTCTTTGTTTCCAATTTTTGCATTCCAGTCACCAGTGATAATTAACACATCCTGATTGTGTGTTTGGTCAATTTCAGACTGCAGAAGTTGATAAAAATCTTCAATTTCCTCATCTTTGGCTTAGGTGGTTGGGGCATAAATTTGAATAATAGTTGTATTAATGGGTTTTCCTTGTAGGTGTATGGATATTATCCTATCACTGACAGCATTGTACTTCAGGACAGATCTTGAAACATCCGTTGTGAGGATGAATGCCAGGACATTCTTTTTTAAACTGTCGTTCCCAGCATAGTAAATCACACAGTTGTCTGATCCAAAATGGCCAAAACCAGTCCATTTCAGCTCACTAATGTCCAGGATATCAATCTTTATGCATTCCATTTCATTTTTGACAACTTCTAATTTTCCTAGATTCATACTTTGTACATTCCATGTTCTTATTATTAATGGGTATTTGCTGCTGTTTCTCCTCAATTTGAATGGTGCCACATCAACAAATGGAGGTCTTGAAAGCTTTACCTTATCCATATGAGTAAGGCTGATTTTACTCTGATAATGCAGCTCTTTCCAAGTGCTACTTTGAGAACTTTCTAAGCTAAGTGACTCATCTTCCCCCTCTGTATTGGACAATGTTTCTAGACTATTCATAAAATTGCACAGTGATGTATCAGACAGTGTTTCTCTGCTATTCATAAGGTTTTCCTTGGCCAATTCTTTGAGAAGTTGATGACCTCCTCCTTCTTCCTAGTCTATGTCTGTCTGCAAGCCGAACTGATACCTGTGCATCAGGTGCACCCCACTGGGTTTGAAACACCAGTGGCACAGCCTCAAGACTCATAGCAACACGTCACCACAGTGGGACAAAACAACAGACAAGTTTGTCTCCCTTAGCTGTTGGAAACCCCTCCAACCACACTTTCCTGGATCCCTGTGGATGACTCCTCAATCTGTTCCAGTCCCCTTTGTCTTTTCTGTCCTCTCCCTGCCTTCTGGCTTTGCTGTTTCTTGGGGATGGCCTGGGTTCCCTCTTCTCACCTGGGTCCCTGCAGCTGACTCCTCCAGGGCAAGTAGGAGTTGGTGTAAATTGGATGTTCTACTTGGATGTTCAAAACCTGGGGACTGCCTGTAGTCCCTTCTGTGCTTCAACACAGACACACACACACACAATTGGAAGCAAACAACCCACATCTACCCAGTCACATTCTATGAGTTTTCATAGTCTGAATTTGCTGACCTTCAGACATCTAGATCTATGTGAGTGAGAAGAAAGAAGGTAGGCAGGAAAAAAAGAAGGAAGGAAAGAAGGTAGGAAGAGAAGAACATAGGAAGGAAAGGAAGAAGGAAGGGAAGGAATAAGGGAGGGAGAGAAGAAGGAAGAAAGGTGGTGAAGAAAGAAGAAAGGGAGGAAGGAAGGAAGGCAGGAAGGAAGGACAAAGGAAAGGAAGGAAGAAAAAAGGAAAGGAAAGAGACAAAAAGAGAGAGAGAAAAAAAAAGAAGGATGGAAGAGAGGGAGGTAAATATAACCAGAAAGGGAGAGAGAGAGACAAATGGAAGAATGTGAGTTTACACAAGCATTGGTTTACCAAACCTCTAAGTAGTGTGTGAAGGACAACAATAAGTCATTGAAATAGAATTGAGAGTCCAGAAATAAACTCATACATCTATGATCAAATGATTTTTGACAAATGTATCAAGGTAATTCAATGGGGGAAAAAAGAATCTTTTCAACAATTGGATAGCCACATGCAAAACAATGCAGTTGGATCCTTATCTCATATTATACATAAAACGTAAGTCAAAAGGAACCATAGACTTAAATGTAAAACATAAAACTACAAAGCTCTTACATAAAAACATAACAGTAAGTTTTGGTAGTTGAATTAGGGAATGGTTTCTTAAATATGGCCCTTAAAATATACTCAACAAAAGAAAAGTATAGATAAATAAGTCCATTGCCATTGAGTCAATTCCAACTCATAGTGACCATATAGGACAGAATAGAATTGCCCCATAGAGTTTCCAAAACTGTAGTTGTTACCCAAACAGACTGCTACATCTTTCTTCTGCAGAGCCACTATGAGTTTCAACTACTGACCTTTTGGTTAGCAGCTAAGTGTTTAACCACTGTGCAACCAGGTCTCCTTTTAGATAGATAAATAAATAGAACTTCATTAAAATTAAAAATTCTTGGTTCTGCAAATGATATTATTAAAGCAGTTAATAGCTAATCTGTAGAATGGAAAAATATTAGCAAGTTATACGCTGCTACCCAAAACTTGGAGGTTTGTGTCCATCCAGAGGCACCTTAAAAGAAAGGCCTTGTGATCTAATTCTGAAAAATCAACCATTTAAAACCTTATGAAGCACAGTTATACTCTGACACACATGTCATCTCTATGAGTCGATGTAGATTCTCTCTCAACTAACATTCAGAATATATATAAACTCTCACAAGGCATCCAGGTCCAAGATGGTGGCCTAGGAAGACTCACAACAACAAGGAATTGAAAAAACAAAGGAAATAGCTACAGACAACAATCCTCGATCACAGAGTTTCAAAGGAAAAGATAAAGAAGTAAATGAAATACTTATGACAGGAGTAAACTGAATGAAAACAGAGCAGTAAACTGCTAACTGGCATAGAGTGGCCATTTTAAATTATTACAAGCAGTGTTCTGATCAGATCAGGGACAAAATAACTGGCTCCATTTGTCCAAGACTTCACTGGCACCCACATTGGTGATCAGATGACAAGAGAGGTGTGTCTTCCCCCCTTACCTTGCAAACCTTGCAGTGACCAGATATGTGGCTCTCCCTACTCTCACCTACCCTGTGGTTGGTCAAACTTCCTCCACTGCTAATTCTGGGCTGCTTTTTTTTTTTTTGTAAGTCTTTCTGCTTCTCAGATCTCCTCTCTTCTCCCACCTCATGTTTTTAATTTTTTCCCCCTTTCTTTTCTTTTTTCCCTCTCACCTCCCCCCTTTACCCTTTTTCCCCTTTTCTTTATATATTTCGTCAGTAGCTTGGAGCCAGTGACCTTACCCAACCATACCCAACTGCATCTGCTGCCCCACCTACTCAGAAAATGTCACTACCTGTTCTAGCACTACTGGACAAATGACTGACAGTGGCAAACACTCACCCAAACTTCCATCAGCTGCTATGCATGATCAATGATCAGAGACTCATGCCTATACTCCCACCTGCTACTAAATCTGCCCAGAGTCAGGGAGTAAGTCCCTCAGTGCTGCCAAATTAGCAACCAGAGAAACATGACCACCTTGTTGCCTGGGCATATTAAAGCAAAACAAAAGAAAATCAGGATGAATTAAACCAAAATATAATCAATGAATTAAAACAATAAAACTACAATGTCTTACAGATAATGTTGTTGTTGTTGTTAAGTGCCATTGAGTGGTCTCTGACTCATAGCAGAATGAAGCAATGTTTGGCATCTTGTTGGCTCAATGATCCTTGCTATACTGGAGCCCATTGTTGCAGCCACTGTGTCAATCCATCTCGTTGAGGGTCTTCCCCTCTTTTGTCGACCCTTCACCTTACCAAGCATGACATCCTTCTCCAGGGAATGGTCTCTACTGATAATTTGAAATCACACACAAAAACAGAACATGATGCCTCTAACAAGGGAGCAAATTACAGGAGCAGAAAATCTTCAGAAAGAAGAAATGCTGATAGAGAATTCAAAAGAATTATATTTAGGTGCCTCCAATGGATTGAGAGGAAGTCTGAGGAAACTTCAGACAAAATCAAGAAATACACAGACAAAACTCTAGATTTTTTTTTGTAAAGAAAAAGACAAATTGACTAAATAGAAACTTAGAAACCACACAAAAACAGCAAATAAAAATCCAAGAGATTAGTACTAAAATTTCAGAAATGGATAATATGTGGGAAGGTCAAAGGAGTAGAATTGAACCAATGGACCACAGATTAGCAAGATTGAAGACAAATCTCTCAATACCAACCTGTTGGAGGAACAATCAGAAAATAGAATTAAACAAAATGAAGAAAACTTAAGATTTATTTGGGACACTATGAAGAAGACTGATTTACGTGTGACTGAATTTCCAGAATAGAAAGAGAAAAAAAAAAAAAAAAAATCAAGAAAATTGTCAAAGATTTGTTTGAAGAAAAATTCCCTAATATCATGTATGACAAAAAGATATGCATTCAAGAAGCTCAATATAACCCAAACAGAATAGACCCCAAAAGAAGCTCACCAAGACATATCATAATCAAAGACAAAGAGATTATTGGAGTTCCAGTAAGATGGCGGAATAGGCAGAATACTGCACAGATCCTCTTCTACAAAGAAAAGGGAAACCAACTAACACAGACACAGAAGATAATCCTGGACCCCTGAGCCTTGAAGGGAAGGATATACAAGTGGACTAAACCTCAACCAGCAGAAGAATCTGCACGAAAATACCAAAAAAAGAGACAGAGAGAGTTGCGGTCTGGCAGCGATCCTGAGCAATTCTGACGGCATGGCACAGACAGCTTAGAGATTCCCGAGTGGTGGTAGGACCTAAGAATTAACCTAAAAATCAGCCTTGCTAACCAGGGACTGCATGGAGGACTGCTCTGGTGGCTGGGGAATAAACGGAGAAGGTGAAGAGAAAAGTGGGCTGAGCTGGGGACTTTTGCCAATGAGAAGGGTGCCACCATTTTGAAGGTTTAAAAAGCGGCTTGACTATTTTGGATATTTAAAGAGACAGCGATCTCGCAGATTCTTGGGGCTTAAGAAGACAGTTCTGCTTGCCAGCAACCCCAAGGACACTATGGATCTGCAAGACTGAAAAGGTGTGACATTCCTCTTGTGACTCTTATCCCCCACACCCGCCTGGTGAACGGAGGTGCAACCATCCCCCACTCCCACCTCTGGGCCCACAGAAACTTCATCACAGTCTGTGTGCTCAGACGGAGCCTTGGTGCCCTGTCCTATGCTCCACCTATTTTTTTTCTTTCTTTCTTTTTTTTTTTTTT
>NW_006922036.1:430529-431960 GCF_000298275.1 Orycteropus afer afer | reverse complement strand
AGAAACCATGCAAGTGAGAAGGCAATGGGATGGTATATATAAAAGCCTGAAAGAGAAAAATTTTCAACCAAGAATTATATATCCGGCAAAATTGTCCCTCAGATATGATGGTGAAATTAGGAGATTTCCAGATAAGCAGAAACTAAGGGAGTTTGTTAAAACCAGACCAACCTTACAAGAGATGATAAAGGAAGTCCTTTGAACAGAGAACCAAAAATAGCAAATAACAGCCAACCATTAATACAGAAGATGATGTAACCCAGAAACCACAGCTATGGACATATCCAAAGTAAAATGAGCTTACAAGATTGTAAACAGCAAACCAGAGACATCAATTGGCAAGTGAGGACAATTACAAACAAAAAGAGGGACAACGCTGTGTTGTTACAGAACTTCTAATTGGTGAGGAAATTAAGAGAGTTGAAAGATAGAATGGACTGTTCTAAACTCTGGGATAAAATTATAAATCATAGGGTAACCTCAAAGAAAAGTGATAAACCTTCACATCACAATAAAAAGGAGGAGAAGCACAAATATTCAGCATACACTAAAACAACAGCAACAAAGGAAATGATAACAGGATTCATAAATATAATGAGCTAAGCACAGAAAATAATATGGAACAAAGAAACCAGGGACACCATGAGAAAACACATAACAAAATGACAACAACAAATTCAAAGTTATCAATAATTACACTGAATGTTAATGGATTAAATGCACCACTCTAGAGATGGAGAGTTGCAGATTGGATAAGAAAACAAAACCTAAAAATATGCTGCCTATAAGAGACACACCTTAGAGATAAAGACAAAAATAAAGTAAAAATCAAAGGTTGGAAAAAGATATATCAAGCAAATGGCAACTGTAAGAGAGCAGGAATGACAACATTAACTTGTGATCAAATTGTCTTTAAGACAAAAACTACTATACGAGACATGGAAGGACATTATATAATGATTAAAGGATCAATTGAACATGAAGATATAAGCATAATAAATAACTATGGACCCAATGAAAGAGCCCCAAAATACACTAATCAGACTTTAAAAGAATTGAAAAGCCAAATAGATGACTCCACACTCATAGTGGGAGACATTAATACACTACTTTCTTTGAAAGATAGAACAACTGAAAAGAAACTCAACAAAGATGCAGAAGAGCTAAACAATACAATCCAACAACTGGACCTTATAGACATCTACAGAGCACTTCACTAAACAGCAGCACAATATACATTCTTGTCCAGTGCACCTGGAACATTTTCCATGATAGACCATATGTTAGGCCATATAGCAAGCCTTAATAAATTTAAAAACATTGAAATACAGCAAAGTATCTTCTCAGATCATAATAGTATTAAATTAGAAATCAACAATAGGAAGATCAACAGGAAAAGAGTTATCACATGGAAACTGAACAACACCCTCC
>NW_006922036.1:389912-426673 GCF_000298275.1 Orycteropus afer afer | reverse complement strand
ATCTAGATGCAACAATGGGTCTTTCCTCATCCCAAGCAAAGAAGAATGAAGAAAACCAAAATTCATGGAAACAATTAGTCCTAGCAACTGGTACACCATCCGATCTGCAGCCTATATGACTATGAGACCAGAAGAACTAGATGGTACCCAGCTATCACTGTCAACCACTTGGAAGGGGATCTATGTAGGAGATTCTTGATAGAGAGGGAGACCAATGTGGAACAAAACTCAAAATCATTTGGAGAAAAAAAAGTGTGGGGGGGCAGGTTTGCTGGTCTGATAGAGCCTGTTGGAACCACTGAGACTATGGCCCCTAGCTGTCCTTCTGGTCTGGAATTGGACCCCCACCTGTGGTTTCCAGCCAAACAAAAGACAGGCATATGAGTTGAACATTTACCTTAAGTAGATACACTCCTTGGAGAGAACAATCATAGGAGAAAGAAAGGCTGCTTATGCATAGGGAGACAGCTCAGGGGGCAGGAGTGCATGGAGGAATGGACACAGGGAAGAAGTAACTATGGGGAGGAAGTGGGAAGGGAGATGTTGCATTGTGGTAAACTGTGGTCAATTTCATGAGACAAAGTGTATGTGAACCACTGTATGAAAAGTGACTTTTCTCTGTAAATCTTCACCCAAATCACACACACACACACACACACACACACAGAATATTGTAAGCGCTCAGCAAAAACAAAATCACTAGCAAAGGAAAACCAGTAAGACTAAGCTCTAATTTCTTAGCAGAAACCATGCAGACAAAAAGTCAATGGATGATATATAAAACCCTAAAAGAAAAAAAAAAACAAAAAAAAACCAAGAATTATATATTCAACAAAATTGTCTCTCAAATATAGTGGCAAAATTAAGATATTCTTGGGTAAATAGACATTCAAAGAATTTGCAAAACCCAGACAAAAATTACAAGAAATGCTAAAGAGAGTCCTCCAGACCCAGGACCACCAATGGCAAACAATAACCAGAGATTAAGCCATATGGCAACATCATCTGGTAATCAACCTAGAAAAAGAAGTGTCAAAAATAAAATAAACCTACAAGATGGAAAATAGAAAACCAGAGATACCAATTTCTAAATGATAACTACAGAACCAAACCACCACTCCTCTGTCAGTTTGTTGCACAGTGGTGGCTTGTTTGTTGCAGTGAAGCTGAAGACTATGCCACCAATATTTTCAATACCAATAGGGTAACCCATGGTGGACAGGTTTCAACAGAGCTTCCAGACTAAAACAGACTGTGAAGGATAGGATCATCTACCTCTGAAAGAATTGGCCATGGAAAACTTTATGAACAGCAGTCAAACGCTGTCTGATATATCAATAGAAAACTTTTTGAAGACCGGTGAAACATTGTCTGGTATAGTGCTGGAAAATGAGCCCTTCATGTTGGAAGGCACTCAAAAGCACAGGAGAAAAACTGCCTCCTCGAAGTAAGATCAACATTGATGATGTAGATAGAGTAAAGCTTTTAGGACTTTCGTTTGTTGCTGGGAGCAATGCAGAATCAATTCAGTCACATTGACAAAAGAGAGAAGAAAGAGTTTAATAACTTGTGCATAAATGGGTAATGGTCAGAATTTCAGTATACTCCAAAAGTTGGCTAGCCTCCAGTGAGCAAATAGAAGGTTAATATAGGTTAAGCTGAAGCTTATGATCATGTGTCCACATTTCAATTCCAAGAACCAGGTCTTTTTAACCCATGAAAAGTATGAAAAGAGGCTGCTAAGAAATGACTATGAGACTCATTTTAGTTCTGGATGGCATCAACACCAGGTGGATTCTGTTTTGCTTCCAATGCTGACATCTCTGGAATATCTCAGGTTATATTCTTGGCATCTTTTGATTTTGTGCCTCAGGGTTTGAATGCTCTTTCTGAGGCTATTTTGTAAATTAAGTTATCAATCCCCCCCCCTCTTTTTTTTTTTTTTTTTTTTTTATCAAGTTAGGGTAAGGAACTCTGGTGGTGTAGTGGTTAAGGCATTTGACTGCTAAACAGAGGGTTGGTGGTTCAAATCCACAAGCCACGCTGTGGAAGAAAAATGAGTAGTCTACTTCCATAAATATTTACAGCATTTCAAACCCAATGAAGAGTCACTATGAGTTGGAATCGACTCAATGGCAGTGAGTTTGGTTTGGTTTTGGTACTCTCACACAAGTGTGAGAGTATCAGAACTTCACCTTGGTGTGCTAACTTTCGAAATCTCTTTGCTTTATTCTGATTTGGAGCTTGCAGTCTGTCTTGCAACCTAGGTTTTGTGGGTCTACAGAGAGTTAAACACATAGGACAGAGTTTAATGAAACAGGTTCCTGTATCAGTAAACAGAAACAAGAGGATACTTATAATCAATTGCTTTAGCCATCTTAAATTAGGGAGCCAAGAGGTTAGCACGAGAATTAAAGGCAATAAAGTTGAATACTATTGCATACACAGTCTTGCAATAATAGTAATGACAATAATTTACAAATGAATAGATAGACACTTAAGCTGGAATAGGGATGGAAAAGTGAATTGGCTACATGCACAAGTATATATAGGTTTGACAGAGGCTACCTCTACCCATATATTTATATGTGCTGCAAATATATCCATGAGCATATAGGGGACAAAGTTATGAAAACATTTAAGTCATAACCTTGAGGGAATGAGTAGCTGGGCATGCAGAGTTAGCGCCATAGTCTTGGGGGACACTAAGGTCAATTGGCATGACATAATCCACAAAGACATCCTACTTTCTGGAGCAATGGCTAGGGTCTTAAAAGCTTGTGAGCAGCCATCTAAGATGAAACTATTGGTCTCTCCCTATCAGGAGCAATGAAGAGTGAAGAATATCAAAGATACAGGAAATAATTAGTCCAAAGGACGAATGAAGCAGGTAAACCCCAGCCTCCATGACCCTGAGACCAGAACTAGATGGTGCCTCTGAAAGGGAGCACAATAAGAGATCCCTGACACTGTAGGGGAAAAATAAAAAAGACCAGTCTTACTGGTCTGATGAAACTGATAGAGTCCCTGAGACTATGGCCCTTAGAATCCTTTCAAGCTAGAAACTGAACTTAATACCGTCACTCAACTGACAGTCAAACAAAAGACAGACCTATATGGTGAACAGTAATATCAGGTGGATATGCACTCATTACAACAATCAAGCATATGAGATCAAGAGGACAGCATTTGCCCAGGGATAGAGCCAAGAAGATGGGAGGGAAAGGAAAGGAAGAATGAAGGGAAGGGGTAGGTGCCGGGAGGCAGTGCAAAGCATGTTGTTATAGTGTGGGGATTGCAGTAAATGGCACAAAACATAATGTGTATGGATTGTTGAATGGAAAACCAATTTTCTCTGAAAAGTTTTGCTGAAACAATTAAAACAAACAAATAAAAACTTTTAACTCAACAATAAAATGACACATTATCTAATTTAAAAAATGGACAAAATCAAACAAAAGACAGTCATATGAGGTGAACATTTACATTAGGTAGGTACAGTCCTTGGAGAGAACAATCATGTGAGAATAGAAGGGCTGTGTATGCACAGGGAGACAGCTCATGGAGCAGGAGTGCATGGAGGGAAGAACACAGGGAAGATGTAACTAAAGGAAGGAAGTGGGAGTGGAGCTGTTGCATTGTGATAAATTGTAGTCCATGTCATGAGACAAAGTGTATGTGAGCTGCTGCATAGAAAGTGAATTTGCTCTGTAAACTTTCACCCAAATCACAATTAAAAAAAAAAGACCAAAATATTTTAATAGACATTTACCCAAAGAAGATGTACAAATGCCCAATAAGCACATGAAAAGATGCTAAACATTGTTAGATATTGGGGAAATGCATATCGAGACCACAATCAGATACCACTTCATACATAATAGAATGGCTGAAATAAAAAACACAAACCAAACAATAACAGGTGTTGTCAAAGTTCTGAAGACAATGGAACCTTCATATATTGCTGATGGGAATGTAAAATTGTGCAGACCCTTGGAAAACAGTTAGTCAGTTCCTTAAAATGTTATACTGTATATCCAGTACACAAGAGAAATCAAAAGGTATGTCTGTACTAAAACTTGTAGCTGAATGTTTATAGAAGCATTATTCATAATAAACAAAAGGTGAAAACGACTCAAATGCCCATCAACTGATGAATAAAAAAAACGTGTGATTACACACACACACACACACACATACTATGGTGATGCAGTGGTTAAAGCATTCAGCTGCTAACAAAAAGGCCAGTGGTTCAAAACCACCAGCTTCTCCATGGGAGAAAGATGAGGCAGTCTGCTTCCGTAAAGACTTATAGCCTTGGAAACCCTATGTGGTAGTTCTAGTCTGTCCTATATGCTTGTTATGCATAGGAATCAACTTGATAGCAGTGGGATATATATACAATGGATGTTACTTGGCAATCAAAAACGACGAAGAACTGACACATTCTACAATGGATGAACCTTAAAATAATTGTACTGAGAGGGATATGTCACAGAAGACCACTTCACATGTTGTATGAAATGTCCACAATTGACAAATCTATAGAGATAGAAAGTATAGTATTTGTTGCTTTGGAACAGGGTGTGTGGGAATGGAGAATGACTATTTAATGTGTATGGGATTTCTTTTTGGGGTGATGAATTGTTCTCAAATTAGATTCTGATAATGATTATGCAACTCATCAAAAGACCATTGCATTCTACATTTTAAATGGGTGAATTTTATGACACGTGTTGTTGTTATGTGCCGTGGAGTCAGGAGTCAGAGCTGACTCATAGCAACCCCTCCTTGGGTTTCCGAGGCAGTATCACTACGGAAGTAGCTTGCCCAGTCTTCCTTCTGAGGAGTGGTTGGTGGATTTGAACCACCAGCCTTCTGTTAGCAGTCAAGTGCCTTAGGCACTACACTACAGCCGTTCTGAAAATAAAAGTTGTATGGTATTTTAAGCAGGTTTTATGAGATTTTATTTTTTTCTTACATGGGTCAATGCATTTTTTTTGTTTTTGTTTTGCAGTGTTCCCTCTCCTCCTCTCCCACCCCTGGCAACCAACAAAGAAAATTCCCTCCATATATAAACCTTTCTTTGACCCACCACAACACTAACTAATACTGTATTTGTCCTTCTGTGACTGACTTATTTCACTTAACATAATGTCATCCAAGTTCATCCATATTATGTGGGTTTTTGCAGACTCTACATTATTCTTTAGTGCTGCATAGCATTCCATTGTGTGTATGTACGTACCATAGTTTGGTCATCCACTCTTCCGCTGATGGGCATGTAGGCTGTTTCCATCTTTTTGCTATTGTAAATAGTGCTGTGATGAACATGACTGTGCATGTATTTGTTCCTATCCTGGCTCTCACCTCTCTACGATATATACCTTGTAATGGGATTGCTGGGTCAAATGGTATCTCCAATTCCAGCTTTCTAAGGAATTGCAATATTGCTTTCCACAGTGGTTGTGTCACTTCACAGTCACACAAGCAGTGTATGAGAGTCCCAACCTCTGCACATCCCCACCAGTATTTGTTATTTTCTTTCTCATTGAACCTTGCCATCAGTGCTGGGGTGAGGTGGTATATCTCATTGTTGTTTTGATTTACATCTCTCTGAAGGCCAATGATTATGAGCATCTTTTCATGTATTAGCTGACCACCTGAATATTCTCCTTGGTGAAGTGTCTGTTCATGTCTTCTGACCATTTTTCAATTGGATTGTTAATTCTTTTGGTGTTGAGGCTTTGGAGTTTTCCATCAATCTTAGAGATAAGTCCCTTGCCACATATGTAATTATCAGCAAATATGACTTTGTTGCTGTCATTTTTGTCATGTGCTTTTTCGTTGTGTCGATTTCTTTGTTCCATATAATATTCTATGCTGAGCTTGTTTTGTTTATGAATAATGTTATCACTTCCTTCATTGCTATTGTTTTAGTATTTGCTGAATATTTATGCTGGTCCTCTTTTTTGATATGAAGGTTTATCATTTTTCTTTGAGGTTACCCTGTGATTTATAGTTTTCTTCTTTTATGGGAATTTTGACATCATGTAACATTCACAAACCCCTGCTCAGTGCTATTTTCCAGAAACTTTGTTTTTATTTATTTTATTTCTTTATTCCTTTCTTTCTTCCCTTCTTTCATTTTCTATCTTTTAAATTATATTTTCTTTTAAAATTCATTTTGAAATATTTTCAATATTCACAAAATAATACAAAATTATATACTGAAGACCTGTGTGGCCAGCACCTAGCTTACATAATCAAATATTACCCATTTTTTTGAAAATCCCTGTGAGGTTTTCTTTCCATAGTGAAGTTTTTACCTTCCAGAGTGTTTATATTTTGGCTAATCTAAACTGGATTTTTTGATATCTATCTCAAATTTTAGCTGATTGCCCCCTCAGTCTATGTGGAATGTCTCTGAGAAACATGCTCTTTCCAAAATATCAAGTGCCTTCCTTTCAGCATTTTAACTAAGTGCTTAAGAAAACGAAATCCAGCCTATTGTACCGTTCAAATATCAGCCATTTACTTCCTAATGGACTGATTTCTTTTTCTGGTGGACTGTGAAGGAACAGAGAAATTACTAGCATTACTCCCTGATCTCTGTAACTTAATCAGTGTTATGAATCTCTCCAAGAAACACCTCAGGTTCCTTTTCCATATCCAGGAAATTAGATGACTAGAAGATGATAGGTGAGAGGATACAGAGGCCTACACAACACTAATCTACTAAGACTGGTTCCTAGGCCTGGTATCAGCAGTCTTGTACTTATATGAGCAAAATTCCTGAGAATGACATTAAAGATTGTTGTAAAAAATGTGTCCTCAAAATCAACCATGTTCAACCATTATGCACTCATTAGACCTTCCCAATGCTTCACTAAAATCCTTTCTGAAAAGCCATTTATGAATGCAGAGTTAGGAAGTTGGAACTCCTGTGGTGTTTGTACACAGAGAATGTAGATGTTATAGGCAGTAATATGCACACTAACTTGGGCCTCAAGTGGACAACTCTAAGTATTTCCCTTTTGTTGACAGTCTTCAGGTGCTTTATGGATTATTGTTCCATAATTGCCTACTTTTATCTTACAATTGTGTTTTATGCTCCTCTGAGATGACATCCTTCTGTCTCATTACAAGGCCCTGACTGCTTGAGAGCATGATTCCAACTTTTTGCTGTTGATGTTAGACTGTATCAAGTTGACTCCAGACTCATGGCAACTCCATGCACAACCAAATGAAACACTGCTTGGTCCTGCACCATTGCCGTGACTGGTTGTGGATCAGACTGTTGTGATCCATAGGGCTTTTATTGGCTGATGCATAGGCCTTTCTTAGTTGGGAATCTCTGTTGAAACCCATCTACCATGGATGACCCTGCTGGTATGTAAAATATTGATGACATTGGTTGAAGCATCTTAGCAACATGCAAGCCATCACAGAATAATAAACTGACAGATGTCTAGTGGAAATAGTAAATAATGTTTGCCATAGTGTGAGGATTGACCTTATCCTATTATTATTGGAATTTGGGAACTTCAGGAAATGTCCAGCTTTGGATGTGGGCTCAAGGCTGGCTATACATGGCAAATTGGGAATTTCTTGAAACCATCAGAAATGACAGTTGTCTTTGCTTATGGCTGGGAGCAAGTGCTATCCCAGTTTATTAGGAGCTTACATTCTAGTAGGGAATTCAGGACATCACTCTTGATTCTGTTCCAGCCAAGAATCTCAGGGAGCTTGAAGGTGAACTGTCACAGCTACACTCTGCTATGCATCTAGACCTTGTCATAGACTCTCCAGAACCACTATAACAGGAAGTTCATTACATCACAAAATAATTGTCACAACTCAGGTAAGCAAGGCTTGAGATATCCTGGAATCTCCACCTAAAAGGCCTGTAGGGAAGAAACAGTTGAACCAATGAAGGGGCTACAATACACAGCATGAAAAGATGAAGTGAACAATGGGGAGGCAGAAGTTCATTTCAAGCTGTGGGGACTTTGGTTTGAATTCTGGTTCTGCAGCACAAGCAGCTTTGAAGTAGTAGAATCAAGCTGCCCACTAAATTCTATGCCTTCCACTGCTTGCTTCTATTAACCTTGGATTCTAGTCTCTGTGAGACAGTAGAAACATGTTTGTTTTGTGATAGCCAGGCAAGAAGCTATAGCTGAATATACTACTCAGAGGCAAAAGGTCTTTCTTAAAAGCCTACTTTCTCTGGGAAGAACTGGTAAATGACTTTGAATAATCAGGGAATAATACAGAATCCCAAACTGTGAAGACAATTCTACCGGTTTCCAGATGTTGGTTTATTTTAGCTGATAACCATTAGATGAGCACATGCTGCAGGCCTGGCCCTTGGTGAGTTAATGAGGGGTTCACAGGTGTGAAGAAATGACATCTCAAAGCTATGTAATGGCAGCAGGAACATGCTTTAGATGTCACCTTAGTGGACAGACATCAGGATGGTGGTTGGAAAGTGAGCAAAGAAATGGTAGAGGAGTGAGAATGATGGATATGGCCTATTAGGGAAAGAGTAGAAGAGCCTTTCAGAAGCAGAAATAACACCAGAACTTTCTCATCTAGGGATCTGACAGAACATTTCTGGGAATAGTAAGACCTGTTCAGCAGATGTAAAAGAGAGAGGAAATAGGAGAGGAAATTGGGGTCAGATGGGGAGTGCTTTGCAAGCCACATGAAAGAGTATGCATTTTATCTTCAGCTACTGGGGCATCTTCCTCCTACCTACTCATACTCGAAAGTGGATTCTAGCTTCAGATGAACTAAAGAAAGGCCTTCACACCTCATATGTCTCTGACTCTTGTGCTATCCCTTTGTCACCCTCTTCCCTACAAGGCAATGGCCTTCAGATCCTGGGTTCTTCCTTGAGGATAGCAGGATGCTCTGTGCAGTTCTGGAATTTGGCTGACACAGGCTCTCATTAGCTGCTAGACTTTAAGTAAGTGTCTTCACTGTTCCTACCTCAGTTTTCTCATCTTTAAAATGAGGAATTAGCACCTACCTACAACACAATTTCACCACCCATCTGTCCATTGTACTGTGGTAGCTCATGTGTTTCTGTGATGCCAGAAGCTATGCTACCAGCATTTCAAACACCAGCAGGATCACCCATGGTGAACACATTTCAGCAGAGCTTTTAGGTAAGACAGACTAGGAAGAAAGGACTGGTAAGTCTATTTCTAAAAATTAGCCAAATCTATGGATGTCAATAGAATATTGTGCAATATAGAACATGAGTCCCCTAGGTTGGAAAGCATTCAAAATACACAGTGGTTGTGCAACAAACTTGAACATACCAATGATTATGAAGAAGGTGCAGGACTAAGCAATGCTTCATTCTTTTGTACATGAGGTTATATGAGTTGAAGCTGACTTGTTGACAATTAACAACACAATGTGACTCCTGGCAGACTAGACCATTCCCCTTTATGCATATCTGTGGAACTCCTACAGTTATTGCCCAGGCTTTGGTGTGAAATCAACAACTCATCTTGAACTCGGAATTCATGCTTTTTTCCCTACTATCTTGGCCAGAATCCCAATCATAAGGAAAGGAAGCTCAAACAGGGAAATCATCTAGGAAGTTTGAATTCACAGAGGGAAAATAATGCAAACATCTGAGTGCCATGTATGCAATATAAATTCATAAGGTATATTGCACATTTCAGAAATACATTGCCACACTATATATTCTAAATGTTACATAATGGGCTCAGTTTTCTGATATATCAAATACATATTTCAGACTGTCAAGTATATTTTAAGAATGAATATCTTTTTAATGGCATGATGGGAAACCTCTGCAGAACAGGAGAACATTCATTATTTCTCCCAATGCTAAATGACCTGTACATCCAGAAGTAGTTAGGGACAGTGAAAAAGCAAACAGTTCTGCTTAGTCTAGGGCTTAGTAGGGGTTGGGAAGGTGAGGTGTGTTCACAGAATACTGTATAAATTGCCTGGATGGTAATGAAAACTATGATAAATAATGGCAGGGAGGGCAGAGGGATGATGGTGTTGTGGTTATCTAGTGCCTCTTTAACAGAAAACACAAGTGGAGATGGCTTGAACAAAAGAGATTTATTCTCTTACTGTTTGGGAGGCTAAAAGTCTGTTCAAAGTGCTAGCACTAGGGGCTGGGTGAAAGTCCTTCAACCATGAGTTTCAGCTGTGTCTCTTGCTCCCAGCCCACTGGAGCTGGAGGTGTCTCTTCACTCAGGCAGCTGCTGACTGCCGAGGCTGACAAACCCAAGGTCAACAAGTAAAATGGCACAGTCCCGAAATTATCTAACCACATGGCAGGCCACTTATTTAAGTCCATTAACAGTCCCAAGATCAGCAGATAACATGGCAGGCTGTTGAACGATGACTCAGCTATATGCAGGATTCAAGCATGCTAAAACCTAGAGACCTTCCTCAAAGCTGCTTCTTATATACTGGAAGCACACCACATCACTAAGGCAGCTACTCAGCTGCCCACAGTAGATTCCACCATGGAGTTGATTCCCGGTCTCATCTTGGGGAAGAACTACATCCAGCTACCCAGCCATTCAAAACTAGGCCCAGTGAAATTGATACACTACTACCACAGGTGGGAACAGCTCTTGAGCCAGATGAGTAACATGGCTGTTGAAATACCAGCCAGCAGGAGCCTGAGGTGCTGCTTAAAATTCCAGCACCATGGTCTCATCTGAAGTTGAAGGAAAGTATTTGTTGTTCTTGCAATGGGGGAAGGGATTAGAAGACAGAAGGGAGGAAAAGACCCTATCTTGGGCACCAACTGCAGGATAGACACTTCATCTAGGCTATCTTATTTTATCCTCAAATCTTAGGGGGTAGCATTTTTATCTCCATTTTTCTGACAAAGTTATAGGCTCTGTGAAGCTAAGTAACATGCTCAAGGTCATAAGCTTGGGTTGGGTACTCAGGGCTGTGTGACTCCAAATCTTACCCCACTGGCTGAGGAAGCAAGGTTGGCTCCTTTGCATTTGCTAGTGACTGGGCTGAGTTTCTGCTCCAAGGGCTCTGCTGCCAGCTAGGCTTTTCCAAATTTTCTTCTAGCAATACTGGCCTTATGACCTTCAAGAACTCTTGCCCCTGAGGTCATTTATCATCATCATCATAATCATCATCAGCAGCAGTATTAGCTCAGCCAGGGAAAATTCAACTTAATTCAGTCAGAGAAAAATGCCAAGGCATTTTTGTGTTCTTTCCTCTTTGACAGATCTCAGTCCCCTCTGAAATAAATGGAACTCTCAGTTAGAACAAAAGGAAAGGATGTGGAGGACAAAGTTCCTGGGACCAGGGAAGCATTGAGGGAATTCTGACTAACAAGGAGGATTTTGCTCAACCTCATCCAAAATGGGCACCTGGGTACCCCTCTTGGCATGTTGCTGGTTCATCAGTCTGTTGGCCTCACATGGCAGAACCCACTGAGGCATCTGAGGGTCTCTAACTCCATTATTTTAATATGAGAGTCAAATAGAATTGAGGGACAAGGCAGTGTGCAGAGCCTTGCCTTAAAGGGGAAGACCAAAGAGTTTGAGATTGATTATCCATTAGGTTAGGAGTTAATAGGATGAGGGACAGTGGTGGTTCAGTGGTAGAAATCTTGCCTTCTATGCTGGGACCATGGTTCAGTTCCCCACCAGTTCACATCATGGACAGTCACTACTCTATCAGTGGAGACTTGTGTGTTGCTTTAATGCTGAACAAGTTTCCTAGAGGTTACAGACTTAGTTTAGGAAAAACAGGCTAGTGATATACTTTTTAAAATCAGCCAACAAAAATCTGATGGATCACAATAGAATATTGTGAACTCCATGGATTGGAAGGTACTAAAAGTAAATTGTGGCCACGAAAATGAATCTGAACATATTAGTGAGCATAAAGATGGTGCATGATTGGTCAGTGTTTTGTTCTGGTGTACATGGGATCACTGTGAGTTGGAGTCAACTCACAGTGCAGCTTACAAAAGCAATCATAACAACAGGTGATAATGGAAGTTGAAGGTTGATGGAGGGAGAAGGAAGGCTCATAGATGGAGAGGGAAAATAAATTAGATTAGTCCTGTATTGTAGTGCAGACAGTTTATGCTCTTTTACCCCTCAGTGTATGCTTTCACCTGGGAATATTGGGTTTATTAGCCCAGAGGAGGAAGGAAAGACATGGTGGGCCCAGTCCTTGCTATGCTGAGTGACCATGGTCTCTACCTGTGGCAGCATTGGCAGTCTCAGGTAACTCCTCAGAGGGGAAGATCCAGTAACTCTCACAAGCCTCTTTCTTCTATGGCTTTCCAGCCCTTGAAGCCCACTCCTGCCTTGCACTCCTCAAACCCTGACAGTCTGTAGGCCCGGCCATCCCCATGCTCCTGAGCTGGTGCAGATCCCAGCCAGACAGGCTAAAGGAGCCACCATCTCTTGTGGCCTCATCTCTGGTTCCCATTTGGCATGGCCTCAGCCATGTTCCCAGTCCCAGATCCACCAGGGAATGGCATTGGGTCAGTGGATCCCATCTTGTTCTAAGGCTTCCATCCTTTCCCTGGGAAGGGTCTATGTCTTGGACATCTGTCCCCGGGCACGGGTGGTATGTGCGCACTCTTTCAATAGCATGCCCATGTACTTCGTTGGTCTGCACTGCTTCTTGTGTAGCTCATTTTGCCGTAGCCAATTGTGTTCTGGGATAAGATACTCTTCATCTGTCCGTGAGAGACAGGATGGAGCCCAGCCTATAATAATTGTCATAATTAAAATTTATTAAGTACTTTTTGAGTGCCTGACACTCTTTTCTAAACACTCCCTATCTTTTAAGTAATCTAAGCTTCAAAAACAACTCTCTGTGGTAGGACTAATGATGATTCCTATTTTACATATGAGAAAACTGCCCAAATTCACCCAGCTAAGTTCAGCCAACACTTTTAACTATTCCATTACCCTGCTCATCAGTCACAAATAAAAGCAGAACCATAGGTCAGAACAACCAGCATTCCTGGAGTTTGGATGAGAATCCTAACCCAGAGCAGCCTTTTAAAGACGAGGAGGGGTACATTTGAGAATGTGGGCTTTGAAGTGAAACAGATATGCTTTAGAATCACCAGCCTCATGACTCTGGGAAAGTTACTCTACTTTGAAACCTAGTGTCCAAAATACCAAACCAAGCTCACTGCCATTGAGTCCATTCTGATTCATAGTAATCCCGTTTGGGTTTCCAAGGTAATAAATCTTTATGGAAGTAGATTGCCCAGTCTTCCTTCCATGGAGTGGCTAGTGGGTTTGAACTGACAACCTTCTGGTTACCCGACAAATGCCTTAGGCACTACACTACCAGAGCCATAAAATAGACTCAATAACTGCTACCCTGTGGGGTTGTTGTGTGTGGGCTTCAATGAAATAATAAACATCAAGCCTAGTCCCTGGAATATTTATTTTGAAGGCTCAATCAGTGCAAGCTATTAGAATGCAGATGAAGCTACGTTGGAGGCACAGACTTTGTGGAGAGTTGCTCTCCCAGGCTACTTGTGCTTTTGCTCTAGGCAACCCTGGGAAAATGCCATGGAGATGTCTCTCCTTGTTAATTATAATAAATACCCACCTGGCTGTGGCAGAGGACTCAGGAAAACATTGTTACTGAGAGCCTTTTTCTTATGACTCTTTGAAAAGGACTCTGGCTTCTGTAGTACCTCTTGCCTGCCTGCAGACAGCTAGACAACAAACCCAATGTTTGGGGGACAAGGAGGGATAAGACCTGTTTTCAAGGGGCTTTTTTCACAGCAGAGAAAGAGTACTGTACGTGTTGTTACACTGATGGTCCCTGATGAGTCATATTTTTCTGTATCCATGCCTGCTATAGACCCCTCCCATGCTGACTGGAGCAGGCCCATGGCTTTCCTTCAGCCAATGGGACACCAACAACTGTGATGTGAGCAGAGACCTGATCAGTACATGGGCCTCAGGCCTTGCCATTTCAGAATCCATCTAGGCCATGCTAGCCAAGGTAGCCATGTGGAGGAGCTAGAGAGAGAACCAAGGAACCTACCAGTCAGCTATAAGTGGCAGACCTGTGAGCGAGGCCACCAGCCACCTGCTGTCTGACTCCAAATGCATGGTGATTTCCTCTCTAAAGTTAGAGCAGGACTAAAGTTTCCCCATCTGCCTTCTAAGAGCTATTGGCCAGGCTTTATCACATTCTCATTTCCCAAAGGTGGGTATCCTTTTAATCTACTTTGACCTGGCTCTACCATGATTTGTCTGCATACCATAGGGCTTGATGGTTTGCATACCAGCCATATCTATGCAATCTGCAGTGTTGAACATGCCATTCTTGAAGCATGCCCCAGGATAGTCCTGTATCCCTATGTTTCTCTTGTACCTTAGGCTCCATCCCATACAATAGCCATCACAACTGCCCAGTTGTTCCCACTTTCATACAGAGTCAGTTTTGTGCATCAATATATATTGTACATATGCACACACCAGGCCCTGGTCAGCTTTGCAGCAGCTCATCTTGGTGTGTGTCTGTGTGTGTGAGAGAGAAAGACAATACTTGCACTTGAAAGTACGTATCTCATTCATTCCTCCACTCCAGAGGCAGACTTATTAAGAATGCACACCCTGGCCAATACCCCTGGCCATGAAGGTTGTTAAATACACACAGAACGTAGTTCTGCCAACGAGTGGGGATAAATATGGCAGACATGAAATGGGTCTAAATTACCCTTGATGGCTCTATTCAGTAATGTTGGTCTTTTCCTTACAGTGCTATATAACAATAGTCATTTTCAAAATGGGGTGCTGCAGTTGTTTTTCAGGATGAATTGACAATTTTGACCCACAGAGTAGTAATTTGCAAAATGTTCTTTCTTTAAGTCATTCACTGAGAAATACAGGAAGCCCATAATTGCTGGACTTGAAGAAAAATGGCTGTAACTAATGACAGCCTTAAGTGCAGAGAGAGTGCATTCATGGTGGTGATGTTCTGGAGTCAGAGCAGAGTCCAGGGAGAGGTAGAAATGAGCACTTCATCACAGACAATTGGGCTCAGAAGTCCCTGAATAAACCTTTTTTTTACTTCACTTTGCAAGCACATTTTACATTGTTGGCTCTGTACTTCACAGCCTGGATATAGAATTCAATCCAGGGAAGTAACTGCCTTAGACAAAGGGACAGTGGCTTCTAGAAGCACTTATCAGAGGTACCTGTTAAATGGTCTGAATCTTCCAGATCAACTGCTGAGTAGTTACATGTGTATATATGTATGTATGTAAATGCGTGCTCAGCAGATGATCTGGTGTATATATATATATATATAGATAGATAGATATAGATATACACAGAGAGAGAAAAAAAACCCTACGATTATTAGTGCTTATCAGTGGTAGGAGGGAGGGGGGAAGGGGAAGCTTTTGTTTACAGGACATTAATTTTTGTTTCTCTTTGCATGTCTCCAACTTTGCATACCAATCCATGAAGATAGACAATCTCTTATGTCCCCTACCTTGGTTGGAGGATTTGGGAAGAGGGGGAGATAATGTGATACAGCATCTAAAGCAAAAGTGGCTTTTAAGACATTGTCCTTCCTGGCTTTGACTTCTTTGAAGCCGAATCACAGAAAATATTTGAAGAGCCTTCCAATACAACAAGAGGAGAGGGAGTGATTTTTGCAACCCAAGAAAAGAGATCATAGGACAGGGTGAAAATGTTGGTAATAGTAGGGACCCTCAAAATGCTAATGGGAGCTCAGTAGAAGGAGCAAGACATCATGGGTAGTGATTGCTTCGAATTCCCAGAGGTGATGGCATAAAATTTCCTTTTGTCCTGGAATTCTCAGCTTTAGACTAAACTCCTGGACCCTTCAATCTGCTATGGAAATGAGTATTTCTGGGTGCTATGGACCCACTGTTGCCTTAAGCAGTGAAGGTGTCAGTCGCTGTTAAGTGTTGTTAAATAAGGTTCTACTCGTAGCAACCCTATGTGCAACAGATCAAGACATTGCCCAGTCTGACACCATCCTCATAATCCTTGCTAGGCTTGATCGCATTGTTGCAGCCATGATGTCAATCTATTTCATTGAGGGTCTTGACTTTTTTTCAGATCCTCTACTATATCCTTCTCCAGGTAGTGTTCCTTGTGACCACATGCCAAAGTAGGTAAGACGAAGTCTGGCCATTCTTGCTTCTAAGGAGCACTCCAGCTGCACTTCTTCCAAGACAGATTTGTTCATTCTTCTGGTAGTCCATGATATTTTATTTTTCTTTTTTATTTTTCTTTTGATGAAAACATAGGCAAGACATTTGCCAAAATAACAACTTCCCCATTTACAGATCAGGGAGACTGATAGCATTTTTCATGTTGTACCACCATTATTGCTATTCTTTTCCAAAATATTCCACCACCATTAGCATAAACTCAATGCCCTGCAAACGAAAGCTTTCCCTTTGTCCCTCCTTCCTACCTCTGATAACCACTAATAATTTTTGATATATATATATATATATATATATATATATATATATATATATATATGTGTGTGTGTGTGTGTGTGTGTGTCTGTGTGTGTCTGCGTGTGTAACCTATCTAGGAATTTAGCCTCCTCTCCCCTCCCATCCCTGGTAACCAATGAAGAAATTTTCCTTCCATGTATAAAGCTTTCCTTGAATTTGAACTAATACAGTATTTGTCCTTCTGTGATTGACTTATATCACTCAGCATAATGTCCTCCAAATTTATCCACATTATGCAGCATTTTGCAGATTCTACATTATTCTTTAGTGTTGCATAGTATTCATTTGTGTGTATGTAACGACTGTTTGTTTATTCATTCCTCAGTTTATGGCCACTTAGATTGTTTCCATGTCCCTGCTATTGTGAACAGTGCTGCAATGAATATGCATGTGATGTGCATCTGTTCACATCCTGCCTCAAACTTCTTTAGGATATATACCTAGCAATGGGATTGCTGGATCAAATGGTGTTTCTATCAATTTTCACAATGACTGTATCATGTTATAGTCCCACCAGCAGTGTATGGGAGTCCCAATCTCTCCAAATCCTCACCAGCATTTGTTTTTTCTGTTTTATTGAACTTTGCTACTAATGCTGGTATAAGATGCTATCTCATGGTTGTTTTGATTTACATCTAACAGCTAATGGGAGCTTTGGTAGCATAGTTCCTAAGGCACCTGACTGCTAACTAGAAGGTTGGCAGTTCAAACCCACCAGCCACTTCTTGGAAGGAAGGTTGGGCAATCTACTTTCGTAGTGATTGTTGTTGTTGTTGTTATGTGCCTTCGAGTCGGCCCCGACTCATAGCGACCCCTCCTTGTGTTTCCGAGGCAGTATCGCTACGGAAGTAGCATTGCCCAACCTTCCTTCCAAGGAGTGGCTGGTGGGTTTGAACCGCCAGCCTTCTGGTTAGCAGTCAAGTGCTTTAGCCACTATGCTACCAGAGCTCCTGTGATACTGCCTCAGAAACCCAAAGAGGGGCTGCTATGAGTCGGGTCTGACTTGATAACAACATAACAACAACAACAGCAGCTAATGAGGAGCTCTGGGGCATAGTGTCTAAGGCATTTAACTGTTTGCCATTCAAACCCATAAGCCAGTCCTCAGCAGGAAGATTGGGCAATATACTTCCGTGGAGATACCGCCTGGAAAACCCAAGAAAAGATAGCTATGAGTCAGAAATGACTCGATGGTAGTGAGGTTTTTTTTTTTTTTTTGGTTAATGGCTAATGATCACAAACATTTCTTCATGTGTTTGTTGGTTGCCTCAATATTTTCTTTGGTGAAGTGTATGTTCATATCTTCTGCTCATTTTTTAACTGGACTCTTTGTCTTTTTGATGTTGAGGTGTTAGAATTTTCTATACATTTTAGAGATAAGTGCTTTGTCTGATATGTCATTGCTGAATATTTTTTTCCCATTCTGTAAATTCTTTTTTTATTCCCTTAGAGAAGCCTTTTCATGTCCATAGGAATTTAATTTTTAGAAAGTCCTAATCATCTAGTTTATCTTCTGAAGTTTTTGCATTTTGGGTTATACTTCTGCCATAAATTAGGATCCCTAAGTTTGCCCCTATTTTTTCTTTGATGAACTTTATAGTTTTAGGTTTCACATTTAAGTCTTTGACCCACCTGGAGTTAGTTTTTGGGTATGGTGTGAGGTACAGATCTTGTTTTATTTTTCTGGAAATAGATATCCAGTTCTGCCAGTGGCATTTGTGAAAGAGACTCTCTCTTCCCTATGGAATGAATTTCACTCCTTTGTTAAAGATCAGCTGACCATAATTCGATGGATCTATTTCTGGGTTCTTAATTCTGTTCCATTGGTCTATGTGTCTGTCATTGTACCAGTGTCAGGCTGTTTTGACTACTGTGTATGTATGGTTTGGAGATCTGGGGGTGTGAGACCTTCTATTTTGTTCTTCTTCTTCAGTAGTGGTTTGTTTATCAAAGATTTCTTTCCTTTCCATATTAAATTAGTGATTTGTTTATCCATATCTTTAAAGAATGGTGGAATCTGGATTGGGAATGCGTTGAATGAATAGATTGCTTTGGGTAGGATTGACATTTTCACAATGTTCAATCTTCCTATCCATGAGCATGGTATGTTCTTCCATTTATGTAGATCTCTTATGGTTTCTTGAAGTAGTGTTTTGTAGCTTTCTTTGTATGAGAGTTTTGTATTCCTGGAAAGATTTATTCACAAGTATTTATCTTTTCTTTTAGCTATTGTAAATGGTATTGATTTCCTTATTTTCTTTTCTTTGCTTGTATAGAGAAATCCCAATGATTTTTGTATGTTGATCTTGTACCCTGCCACTATGCTAAATCTTTCAATAAGTTCCAGTAGTTTTCTTGCTGAATCTATTGGGTTCTTTACATAGGATCACATCATCAGAAAATAGTGATAATTTTACTTCTTCCTTACCAATTTGGATGCATTTGGTTTCCCTTTCTTGCCTTATTGCCAGCTAAGACTTCCAATACAATGTTGAATAGAAGTAGAGATAGAAGGTATCCTTTTCTGGTTCCTGTTTGCAAGGGGAATGGTTTCTGTCTCTCTCCATTGAGAATATAATGCTTGCTGTTGGTTTTGCATATAAACCCCTTATTATGTTGAGGAATTTCCATTCTACTTCTATTTTTCTGAGAGTTTTTGTTCAGGATGGATTTTGGATTTTATCAAATGCCTTTTCTGCATTTATTGATACAATCTTGTGGTTCTTTTCCTTTATTTTACTTATGCAATGGATGACATTGATTGTTTTTATAATGTTGAACTGTACTTGCATATCTGATATGAATCCCACTTGATCATGATGTATTACTTTTTATATGTTGTTGTAGTTTATGGCTAAGATTTTGTTGAAGATTTTTTTTTTTTTTAATCTATATTCATGAGAGATATTGGTCTGTAGTTTTCTTTTCTAGAGGTGTCTTTGCCTGATTTTGGTATCAGGGTTATTCTTGCTTCATAAAATGAATTTGGGAGAATTCCATCATTTCTGTCTTCTGGAATAATTTGAGTAGGATTGTTGTCAACTCTTCCCTGAATGATTGGTAGAAGTCTCCAGTAAAACCATCCAGGCCAAGACTGTTTTGGTTGGTAAGTTTTTTTTTTTTTTTATGACCTGTTCAATTTCTTCTTTTGTTATGGATCTGTTCAAATACTCTACCTCAGTATATGTTAGCTTAGGTAAATAGTATATTTCTAGAAATCTGTTCATTTCTTTTAGTTTTTCAAATTTGTTGGAATATAGTGCTTCATAATATTCTCTTATTATTTCTTTTATTTCTGTTGGTTCTGTTGTTACATCACCCCTTTCATTTCTTTTTTTTTTTTTTTTTTTGGTGTGTGTGTGTGTGTGTGTGTAATTTGCATCTTCTCTTTCTTTTCCTTTGTTAAGTTTGCCATTTTTTCAATTTTATTAATCTTTTCAAATGACCAACTTCAAATCTTGTTGATTTTTTCTATTATCTTTCTGTTTCATTTATTTCTGCTTGAATATTTATTATTTCCTTTCTTCTGGTGACTGTTGTTGTTGTTGTTATATGCCGTCAAATTGGCCCCGACTCATAGCAACCGCTCCTTGGGTTTCCGAGGCAGTATCACTATGGAAGTAGGGTTGCCCAACCTTCCTTCCGAGGAGTGGCTGGTGGGTTTGAACCACCAGTCTTCTGGTTAGCAGTCAAGTGCCTTAGGCACTATGTGACTGTAGCTTTTTTTTTTTGCTGTTCTTATTCTGATTGTTCAAGATGTTGGATTATGGTGTTGATTTTGGCTCTTTATTTATGTATGCATTTATTACTATAAATCAACCTCTGATCACTGCTTTTGCTGTATTTTAAAGATTTTGGTATGTTGTGTTTTCATTCTCATTTGATTCAAAGGATTTTTTAACTTCATTTTTAATATTTTCCTGTTACCCAGTCATTTTTGAGGAAGGTGTTAATGAGTTTCCATGTGTTTACTCTTTTTCTATTGGTCTTCCTAGTGCTGATTTTTAATTTTGTAGCATTGTGATCTGAGAAGATGTTTTGCAGTTTCTCTATGTTTTTTAAATTTATTGATGCTTGCTTTGTGCCTTAGCATATTGTCTATCCTGGAGAATATTCCATGTGTGCTGTAAAAGAATGTATATTTTACTGTTGTTGGGTGGCGTGCTCTGTAGATGTCTATAAGGTCAAGTTAGTTGATCATATTGTTTAGTTCTTCATCTTTGCTTGGTTTCTTTCCAGTTGTTCTATCCTTTATTGAAAGTAGTATATTAAAGTATCCTAGCATTAGTGTGGGGTCATCTATTTGTCTTTTAAATTTCTGTTAACGTATGATATATGTATTTTGGGGCTCTTTCATTGAGCGTGTAGATATTTATTATGATTATGTCCTCTTGTTCAATTGATCCTTTAATCATTATATAATGTCCTTCCTTGTCTCTCATGGTGGTTTTTGCCTTAAAGTCAATTTGATCAGAAATTGATATTGCTACTCCTGCTCTCTTTTGGTTGCCATTTTATTTGTATATCTTTTTCCAATCTTTGATTTTTAGTTTATTTTTGTCTTTCTATCTAAAGTGTGTTTCTTGTAGATAGCATATTGATGGGTTATGTTTTCTTATCCAGTGTGAAATTCTGTGTGTCTTGAGTGGTGCATTCAATTCATTGACATTCCCTGTCATTATCAACAAGTATGAATATATTGATGTCATTTTGGTATTTGTGTGTGTGTGTGTGTGTGTGTGTGTGGTGTGTTTCTGGTTTTTGATCCACATAATCTTCTGTGTTGAGCTCCTTTTGTTCATGGGTCATGTTATCATCTCCTTCATTTCAATTGTTTTAGTATTTCCTAAATATTTGTGCTTGTCCTCTTTTTTAGTTGATGAAAAGTTTTATTATATAGTCTTTTGAGGTTACCCTGTCTTTATAATTTTCTTCCCAACTTTAAAACAATCTGTTCTACCTTGCAATTGTCTTGATTTCATTATCACTTAGAAGTTCTGTAATTACACTATTCATTCCTTCTTTTTGGTTTGTGGTTGTCCTCATTTATCAATTGATGTCTCTTGTTCCCTGTTTATAGTCTTGTAATCTTATTTTACTTTGGATAATTCCATAACTGGGTTGGTTTCTGGGTTATGTCATCATGTGTGTTAATGGTCAATTTTTTGCTGTTGTTGATTCTCTGTCCAAAGGACTCTCTTAAGCCTCTCATGTAAGGTTGGTCTGTTTTTAGCAAATTCCCTTAATTTTTGCTTTTCTGAAAATCTCCTAACTTTACCCTTATATTTGGGAGACAATTTTGCTGGGTATATAATTCTTGGTTGAATTTTTTTTTTTCCAGGGTTTTATATATATCACTCCTTCTCACTTGCATGGTTTATACCAAGAAATCAGGGCTGAGTCTTATTGGTTGCCCTTTATGGGCGACTTTTTGTTTTTCCCATGCTGCTGTCAGGATTCTTCTTTGTCTTTGGTTTTGTTGAGTTGACAGTGATATGTCTTGGTGATTTTCTTTTGAGGTCTTTCCTATTTGGGGTTCATTGAACTTCTCAAATGGATATATTCTTATCTTTCATCATATTAGGGAAATTATCTTCCAATAAATCTTCCACAATTTTCTCTGCGGATTTTTCTGTCTCTTCCTGTTGGAATTCAATTACACATAGGTTATTCCTTGTGATAGTATCTCACATGAATCTTGGGCTTTCATTCTGGTTTGATCTTTTATTTGAATAATCACTTAACAAAGTAGTATTGAGGCATTTTTCTCCAATATCATTAGTTCTGTTTTCCATTGATTTGATTCTACTCCTTTGCATATTCAATGTGTTATGTGTTTCTGAAATCTTAGTATTAATCTTCTGGATTTCTATTTGTTGTTTTTATAGCATTTCTATTTTTTTTTTTTGTTTGTTTATTTGATCAGTTTGTTCATGTATTGTTTTCCTACATTGTTCTCGAGTTTTGTCTGTGTTTGCCTTAAGTTTGTCATTGTTTTTCTTGATCTGTCTCTCAATTCATTGAAGTCATCCAAGCATAATTCTTTTGAATTCCTTATCAGGGAGTTCCAATGCTGCTTCTTCCTCAGGGATGTTTTCTGAGTTTGTATCCTGGTCCTTTTATTCTTCTACTTTATCTTGCTTTTTTTGTGTGTGCATTGTGATGGTCTGTTTTCTCAGAAACATTGTGATGTTGTTATATTTACGTTGTATTTGTGATTGTTTTTTGGTGTGATTCACACAATTTTTTTTTCTTTATTTATTGATATGGCTTGTGAGCAGGGTACTGTGCTCCTCTATGTGCTAGTTGTTAGCACTTAGGCACTCACTACCCATCTCTTGGTGTGTGATAGAGAATGAGAGTGTTTGAACAGATCTTTGTTAGCTATTCATAGAGAGCAGTTGAGGGCGAGTTGAACTGATTTTGGCTGCTTTCTATCATTGTTCAGTTGGTGTAAAGCCAGTGGTTGCCTTCACTCAGTATGTGAAGCTGAAGGAGGTGCAGGTGTGGTTGGGTTGTTAGTTGCTGTTTCCCACTCAGTTAGATTAATAATAATAATAATAAGAAGAAGAAGAAGAACCATCACAAAACAAAACAAAAATAAAAAGAAGAGAACAAAACTCAAACTGCATAAACAAACAGGAAAAAATGCAAAAAAAAAAAAAAATCAATAAATAGGAAGAAAAATTTTCAAAATATTTTAAATAAAGATAAAAGAAAGATAATGAGGAAATGTGGGGTCAAAATATCTTAGGAGTGAGGAATGAGAGAAAGGAGGAAGAGTAAAAGAATAAGGAATACTGTCAAAAGAAAAAAAAAAACAAGGGATGGGGAGAACAAAAAGAAAGACAAAAGAAGGGAAGCAGGAAAAGGGAAAAGAAAAATAAAAGAAAACAAGAAGAAAGGAGGAAGATGAAAAGAATAATTTTAAAACAAACAAACAAAAACAAAACTGTGGGGGTGGAAAATGACACTAGGCTTTACCAGGGCACATACTGTGATGGAATCCCTACAAGCCATGAAGGTGGGTGGAAACAGGGGATGGTCACATCACAGTTCACCAAGAAGGCACAGAACACAAGAATCACAAGTAGAGGGGGGTTCTGGTAAGAGGGCAGAATAAGCAGACAAGCTACAAAGACCCTCTTCAACAAGGAAAAGGGGAACAAATTAACCCAGCTACAGAAGATAATCTTGGAGTTCTGAGCTTTGAAAGGAAGGATATTGAATTGGACTAAACTCCAACTATTAGAAGAACCTGCACAGAAACACTAAAAAAGAAGACTTACAGAGCTGTGGTCTGTCAGTGATCCTGACAGCATGGACAGCTTGGATATTGCCAAGTGGTGTTAGGACCTAAGAATTAACCTAAAAATCAGCCCTGTTACCCAGGGGCTACACAGAGGAATGCATTGGTGAATAAAAGGGAAAGCAGCAAAGCGGGAGACAGGCTGAGCTGTGGACTTTTGTCTGTCTGGAGGGTGCAGACATTTTGAATGTATAGAAATAGTCTGACCATTTTGGAAATTTAAAGGGAAAAATTTCTCTCAGATTCCAGGGACCTAACAATAGACTCCACTTGCTAGGAACTGCAAGGATATTCTGGACATGAATGACTGAAAAGGTGTGATATTCCTGTTGTTATTCTTATACCTCACACCCTCTTGGTGAATGGAGGTACAGCCATTCCTCACTCCCACCTGCCTTCTGGGCCTCCAGTAGCTACATTCCAGTCTGTGCATTCTGATGTTGCCTGAATGCTCTGGCCCACCCTGGCAAGATATGTTTTCTTTTTCTTTTTTTTTTTTAGTTTGTTTGTTTCTGTCTGTTTTAAAATTATTACTATTATTATTATTCATTTTTTGTTCATCTGTTTTATTATTATTATGTATTCTTCCCTTCCCAGGTTCTATTTCAGCTTTTTCTCTCTTCCCTCTTCCTGGTACTCACCTAGTCTACCTCTTTTCTCTAATTGCGCTTACCCAGATATTGCAGGTTTTGTCTTTCTTTCTTTGTTTTCTTTTTTTGGTAATTGCTCCTGTGTTTTGTTTATATGGTGTGTTTTTTGTCTGCTTGCTTTGACTTTTTGATGTTTTTTTGATCACTGTTTTTGTCTGAGTGACTGGGAGACAGCAGCTGTGTGCACATAATGCAACCACACCCACATCTCCTCTAGCTCCACTATTGAGTGAGAGCCACCACTTCCTTCTCCACCAACTTGCCAATGATAAATGACAACCAAAAAGAGCTGAATCACTCTTAACTGCTCTTCACAAACAGTTAGCAGAGATCTAAATAAAAAAAAACATCACAATGTCTCAGAGACAGCAGACCATTAATGTCCACATAGAGAAGCAAGATAAACAGTAGAAACAAGGGAGCAGGATACAGACCCAGAACATATTACTGAAGAAGCAGCAGCATTGGAATTCTCTGATAAGTAATTCAAAAGAATTACATATAGGTACCTTCAATAGATCAAGGAAAACACTGACAAAATTAAGGAAAACACAGACAAAACCCCAGAACAATTTCAGAAGAAAATACAAGAACAAAAGGACAAAATAAATAAAAAATTAGAAATGATACAAAATCTACAGATAGAAATTCAGAAGACTAATACTAAATTTTCAGAAATAGATGACACATTGAAAGGCCAAAGAGTAGAATTGAATCAATGGAAGATAGAATTCATGAAATTGAAGACAGACACCTGAATACTTCTTTGGAAAGAGATCAATCAGAAAAAAAGATAAAAACAAAATGAAGAAAGCATAAGGTTCATGTGGGATACAATCAAATGGAATAAGCTACTTGTAATTGGAATTCCAGAACAGGAATAGAAAAAGAAAAGCACTAGGAAAATTGTCCAAGATATGTTGGAAGAGAACTTCTCTGATAATGATGAAAGATGAGAATATATCCATTCAGAATTCCAATGAACCCCAAACAGGATAGACCCCAAAAGAAAATCACCAAGACATAATCATCAAACTCATCAAAACAAAAGACAAAGACAGAATCCTGAAAACAGCACAGGAAAAACAAAAAGTTACCTACAAAGGACAACCAATAAGAATAAGCTCTGATTTCTCAGAAGAAACCAAACAAGCAAGAAGGCAATTGGATGGTATATATAAAACCTTGAAAGAGAAAAATTTCCAACCAAAAATTATACACCCAGCAAAACTGTCTCTCAACTATGATGAAATTAGGCAAATTCAAAATAAGCAGAAATTATGGGAGTTTGTTAAAACAAGACAAACCTTACAAGAGATACTAAAGGGAGTCCTTTGAACAGAGAACCAATAATGGCAAACAACAACCAGACATTAATACACAAGATGACATAACCAGAAACTAACACTGCTATGGTGTCCAAAGTAAAATAAGCTTACAAGATTGTGAATAGGGAACCAAGGACATCAATTGACAAATGAGGACAACTACAAACCAAAAAGAGGGGAAAAAAAAATAGTGTAGTTACAGAACTTCTAAATGGCAAGGAATTCAAGAGAGTCACAAGATCGAATGGACTGTCTATACTCAGGGAGAAAATTAAAATCACAGGGTAACCTCAATCAAAGAAAACTGAAAAACCTTCACATCATAATAATAAAAAAAGAGGAGCACAACTATTTAGCAAACACTAAAACAATAGCAACAAAGAAATAATAATATGTTTCATAAACATAATGAGCTCAGCACAGAAAATTATATGGAACAAAGAAATCAGGAACACCATATAAAACACAAAACAAAATGACAGCAACCAATGCATACTTGTGGATAATTACACTGAATGTCAATGGATTAAATGTACCACTCAGGAGACGGAGACTTGCAGGTTGGATAAGAAAACAAAACCCATTAATACATTGTCTACAAGAGACACACCTTAGAGAGAAAGACAAAAACAGACTAAAATTTAAAGTTTGAAAAAAAAATTATTAAGCAAATGGCAACCAAAAAAGAGCAGGAGTGGCAATATTAATTTCTGATCAAATTGACTTTAAGACAAAAACCACCATAAGAGACAAGGAAGGTGATTATATAATGATTAAAGGATTAATTGAACAAGAAGATATACCCATAATAAATACCTATGGGCCCAATAAGAGAATCCTAAAATACAGAAAGCAGACTTTAGCAGAATTGAAAAGGTAAATAGATGACTCCACAGTCATAGTAAGAGAATTTAATACATCACTTTCAATGAAAGATAGAACAACTGGAAAGAAACTCAACAAAGATGCAGAAGAGCTAAGCAATACAATCCACAAATTTTACCTTATAGACATCTACAGAGTCTTCACACAACAATACCCCAACATATATTCTTTTCCAGTGCACATGGAACATTCCCCATAATGGATCATATGTTAGGCCATAAAGCAAGTCTTAATAAATTTAAAAACATTGAAATACTGCAAAGCATCTTCTCAGATCACAATGCTATCAAACTAAAAATCAACAATAGGATGATCAATGGGAAAAGAGTAAGCACATAGAAACTGAAAAAACCCTAGATAAGAATGACTGGGTAATAGAAAAAGTAAAAAATGAAATTAAAAAATTCCTTGAATCAAACAAGAATGAAAACACAACATACAAAAATCTTTGGGACACAACAAAAGCAATGATCAGAGGTAAATTTATAACAATAAATTTACACATCAAAAAAGAAGAAAGCTAAAATCAACATCTTAAACCAACATGTTCAACAGTTAGGAAAAAGAAGAGCAAGAAAAGCCTACAGTCACCAGAAGAAGGAAATAACAAAGATTCAAGCAGAAATAAATGAAATAGAAAATAGTAAGACAATCAACAGGACTAGAAGGTAGTTTTTTGAAAGATTAATAAAATCAACAAATCACGGCAAATATAACAAAGGAATAAAGGAAGAGAATACAAATAACAAGAATAAGAAACGAAATGGAAGACATCACAAATGAACCAACTGAAATAAAAGGGATAATATTCAGATACTATGAATAATTGTGCTCCAACAAATTTGGAAATGTGGAAGAAATATTTAAATCTCTAGGAACACACTACTTACCTAAACTAACACAGACTGAGGTGGAAAAGTTGAACAGACCCATAACAAAAGAATAAATTGAACAGGTTATATTAAAAAAAAAAAAAAAATTGCCAACAAAAGAAAGTCCTGGCCCAGATGGTTTCATTGGAGAATTCTACAAAACATTCAGAGAAGAACAGACACCAATTCTACTGAAACTATTCCAAAACATAGAAAAGGATAGAATCCTCCCAAATTCATTTTATAAAGCAAGCATAATCTTGATACCAAAACCAGGCAAAGACATCACTCAAAAAGAAAACTACACAGCAATATCCCTCATGAATAGATGCAAAAATCCTTAGTCAGTAGACTACTACATATCAAAAAATAATTCATTATGACCAAATGGGATTCATACCAGGTACACAAGGATGATTCAACATTAGAAAAACAATCAATGTCGTCCACCACATAAATAATACAAAGGAAAAGAACCATTGGATCATATTAGTCAATGCAGAAAAGGCGTTTGGTAAGATCCAACACCCATTCCTGATCAAAACTCTCAGCAAAATAAGAATAGAAGGAACATTTCTCAACATAAGAAAGAGCAGATATGCAAAACCAACAATCAACATTATTCTCAATGGAGAGAAACTGAAAGCATTCCCCTTGTGAATTGGAACCAGATAAGGATGCCCTCTATAATCACTTCTATTTGACATTGTATTGGGAGTCCTAGCCAGGGCAATAACACAAGAAAGGGAAATCAAAGACATTCAAATTGGTAAGGAAGAAGTCAAACTATCCTTATTTGCTGATGATATGATCCTATACATACACAACCCAAGAGACTCAATAAAAAACTACTGAAACTAAGTGAGAGATTTAGCATTGTGGCAGGTACAAGATCAACATCCAAAAATCAGTTGGATTCTTCTACACCAGCAAAGAGATTGCTGAAAAATAAATAAGGAAATCAATGCCATTTACAATGTTGTGTTATTGTTGTTATGTGCTGTTGAGTCAGACCCAACTCATAATGACCCTTCTTTGGGTTTCCAAGGCAGTATCACTACAGAAGTAGATTGCCCAACCTTCCTTCCAAAGAGTGGCTGGTGGGTTTGAACTGCCAGCCTTCTGGTTAGCAGTCAAGTGCCTTAGACACTACACTGCCAGAGCTGCTACCATAGCTAAAATAATAATAAAATAAAAATAATAAAACAAAATAAAATACTTGGGAATAAATCTTACCAGGGACACCAAAGACCTGTATAAATGAAACTATAGAACACTACTTCAAGACACCATAAGAGATCTACATAAATGGAAGAAGTACCATGCTGGTGGGTAGGAAGATTGAACACTATGAAAATACCAATATTACTGAAAGCAATCTATACATTCAATGCAATCCCAATCCAGATCACACCAACATTCTTTAAGGATATGGGAAAACAAATCACTAACTTTATATGGAAAGGAAAGAGACCTTAGATAAGCAAAGCCTTATTGAAAAAGAGGAAAAAAGTAAGCGGTCCCACACTCCCAAATCTTAAAACTTACTATACAGCCACAGTAGTCAAAACTCCCTCATAATGGAACAATGACAGACACATAGACCAGTGGAATAGAATTAAGAACCCAGAAATAGATCCATCAACCTAAGGTCAGCTGATTTTTGACAAAGGGCTGAAATCCATTCAATGGGGAAGGGATCGTCTGTTTAACAAATGGTGTTGGTAAAACTGGATATTCATTTGCAGAAAAAATGAAACGAGGTCTGTGCCTCACACCATACACAAAAACTAACTCCAGATGGATCAAAGACTTCAACATGATACCTAAAACTATAAACTTCCTCAAGGAAAAACTAGGGGCAAATTTAGGGACCCGAATATGTGGTGTAAATAGACTATTAACCATAACCCCAAATGCACAAACAGCAGAAGAGAAACTAGATGAATGGGACCTTCTAAAAATCAAATTTTTATGTGCTTCCAAAGATTTTGCCAAGAGTCCAAAGAGAACCTACATATTGGGAAAAAAAAAAATTATTTGGCAATTACATATCTGACAAGGGACTCATCTCTAGAATTTGTAGAAAACTCCAACACCTCAACAACAAAAAGACAAATAATCCAATTAAAAAATGGGCAGAAGACATGAATAGACACTTCACCAAAGAGGATACTCAGGCAGCCAACAAACATATGAAGAACTACTCATGATCATTAGCCATTAGAGAGATGCAAATCAAAACAACAATTAGATATCATCTTGCCCCCAACACTTGTAGCAAAGTTCAACAAGACAGAAAATAACAAATGCTGGTGAGGATGTGGAGAGATTGGGATTCTCATACACTGATGGTGGTACTGTAAAATGATATGAGCACTGTGGAAAGCAGTATGGCCATTCCTTAAAATGTTGGGATTAGAAATACCATTTGACCCAGCCATTCCATTACTAGGTATATATATCCTAAAGAAGTGATAGCCAGAACAAGAACAGATATATGCACACTGTTGTTCATCAGATAGAAACACAGTTTGATATATTACTGAAAAATGGCCTTGAAACATTGTCTGATATAGTGCCAGAGGATGGGCCCCTCAGGTCAGAAGGTACTCAAAATATGAGTAGGAAAGAGCTGCCTCCTCAGAATAGAGCTGACCTTAATGATATGGACTGAGTAAAGCTTTCAGGACCTCCTTTTGCTGATGTGGACAAGTCAAGATAAGAAGAAATAGCTGCAAATATCCATTAACAATCAAAACATGGAATGTATGAAGTATGAATCTAGGAAAATCAGAAGTTTTCAAAAAAGAAATGCAACACAAAAAGATCTAAATCCTAGGCATTAGTGAGCTGAAATGGACTGGTTTTGGACATTTTGAATCAGACAACCATAGGATCTACTCTGCCGGGAATGACAGTTTGAAAAGGAATGGCGTGGCATTCATCATCACAAAGAATGTTTCAAGGTCTATCCTGAAGTATAGTGCTTTCAGTGACAGGATAATATCCATACACTACAGGGAAGGCCAGTTAATATTACTATTATTCAGATTTACACACCAACTACCAAAGTCAAAGATGAGGAAATTGAAGATTTTTACCATCTTCTGCAGTCTGAAATTGACTGAACATGCAGTTAAGATATGTTAATTATGACTGGTGATTGGAATGCAAAAGTTGGAAACAAAGAAGAACCACCACTGGAAAATATTGTCTTGATGATAGAAATGATGCTGGAGATCACATGATAGAATTCTGCAAGAACAACGATTTATTCATTGAAAATACCTTTTTCAACAACACAAACAGTGATTATATACGTGGACTTTGCCAGACATTGTATATAGGAATCAGATTGACTACATCTGTGGGAAGAGGTGATAGAGAAGCTCAATATCTTCAGCCAAAATAAATCCGGGAGATGATTGTGGAACAGACCATCAACTGCTCATATGCAAGTTCAAGTTGAAACTGAAGACAATTAAAACAAGTCATCGAGAGCCAAAATATGACCTTGAATATATCCTTCCTGAATTTAGAGACCATCTAAAGAGATTTGATGCATTGAATACCAGTAACTGAAAACCAGAAGAATTTTTGGATGACATCAAGAACATCATTCATGAAGAAATCAAAAGGTCATCAAAAAGACAGGAAAGGAAGAAAAAACCAAAGTGGATGTCAAAGGAGATTCTGAAACTTGCCCTAGAATGGCTAAAGCAAAAGGGAGAATTGATAGGATAAAAGATCTGACCAGAAGATTTCAAAGAGCAGCTCAAGAAGACAAAGTCAATTCTTATAATGAAATATGCCAAGAGTTGGAGTTAGAAAACCAAAAGGGAAGAACACATTTGGCATTTCTCAAGCTGAAAGAACTGAGGAAAAAATCGTAAGCCTCAAATTGCAATATTGAAAGATTTCATGGGCAATATGTTGGATGATGCAGGAAACATGAAAAGAAGATGGATGGAATACACAAAGTCACTATACCAAAAAGAATTTGTAGATGATCATCCATTTCAGAAGGTGGCATATGATCAAGAACCAATGGTATTGAAGGAAGAAGTCAAAGCTGCACTGAACAACTGGTGAAAATGCAGCTCCTGGAATTAATGGAATACTATTGATATGTTTCAACAAATGGGTGCCTCACTGTAGGCACTCACTCACTTAGTTATGCCAAGAGATTTGGAAGACAGGCCTGGCCAACTGGTTGGAAGAGATCCATATTGGTACCTTTTCCAAAAAGAGGTGATCCCACAGAATGTGGAAATTATTGAACAATATTATTGATATCACAAGCAAGTATAATCTTACTGAAGATAATTCAAATATGATTGCAGCAGTATATTGACAGAGAACTTCCAGAAATGCCAACTGGATTCAGAAGGCGTAGTGGAGTGAGGGATATCATTGCTGATGTAAGATGGATCTTGGCTGAAAGCAAAGAATACCAGAAAGATGTTTACTTGTGTTTTATTGACTATGCAAAGGCATTCGATTGTGTTGATCATAACAAATTATGGATAACTTTGAGAAGAATGGGTATTCCAGAACACTTAATTGTACTTATGAGGAACCTGTGCATAGATCAGGAGTCTGTCATTTGAACAGAACAAGGGTATACTGCATGGTTTAAAATCAGGAAGGGAGTGCATCAGGGTTGTATCCTTTCACCATACTTACTCAATTTGTATGCTGAGCAAATAATCCAAGAACCTGGATTATATGAAGAAGAAAGTGGCATCATGATTGGAAGAAGACTTATTAACAACCTGCGATAGGCAGATGACACAACTTTGCTTGCTGAAAGTGAGGATGAGTTAGAGCACTTACGGATGAAAATTAAAGACTGAAATCTACAGTATGGATTATACGTCAACATAAAGAAAACAAAAATCCTCACAACTGGACCAGTAAGAAACATTGCAATAGATGGAGAAAAAAATGAAAGTTGTTAAAAACTTCATATTACTTGGTTCTACAATCAATGCCAATGGAAGCAGCAGTCAAGACATCAAAAGATGTATTGCATTGGGCAAATCTGTTGCAAAAGACCTCTTTTGAGTGCTGAAGAGCAAATATATGTCCTTGAAGACTAAGATGCACCTAACCCAAGCCATGGTATTTTCAATCACCTCATATGCACATGAGAGCTGGACAATGAATAAGGAAGATTGAAGAAGAGTTGATGCTTTTGAGTTGTGGTGTTGGAGAAGAATGCTGAAAGTACTGTGGATTGCTAAAAGGACTAGCAAATCTGTCCTGGAAGAAATACAGCTGGAATACTCCTTGAAAGTGAGAATGGCCAGACTTCATCTCACCTATTTTGGTCATGTTGTCAGAAGGGACCATTCTCTGGAGTAGGTCGTCATACTAGGTAAAGTAGAGAGTTGATGAAAGAGGGGAAGGCCCTTAATGAGATGGATAGAGATGGTGGCTACAGTGATGGGCTCAGGTATAGTAGGGATAGTGAGGTTGGCAGAAGACCAGACAGTGTTTTGTTCTGTTGTACATAAGGTCACTATGAGTCAGAGATGACTTGATGGCATACAACAAGAACAGCAACAACATGTTCATCGCAGCACTATTTACAATAGCCAAAAGATGGAAACAACCTAGGTGCCCATCAACTGAAGGATGGATAACCAAACTATGGTACATATCAACAATGGAATACTATGCAACCCTAAAGAATAACATAGAATCAACAAAACACCGCATAACGTGGATGAACTTGGAGGACACTATGTTAAGTGAAATAAGTCAATCACAGAAGGACAAATATTGTATTGGTCCATTATTGTAAAAGCTCAAGAAAAAGTTTTTATATGGAAGGAAATTTCCTTTGTTGGTTACCAGGGGTGAGAGGGGAGGGGAGGGAAAAGGAGGGGATGGAGCACTGTTAGTTAGGTAGAGAAAAATATTGAATAGGGTGAAGAGAAGGGCAATTTATATGAAATGCGAGTAATCAACATGGTGGTATTGAGGAAGAGGAAGACATAGAGAGTTGCGTAGGAGGTACAGACAGCAAAGATGAACCCTTTTGCACATACAGTACTGCACTGTCAGTGAAGGCAAACATTGATATACAGGCAGATAGATGGGTGGACAGGCTGAACTATTAAGTATATCCATGCAGGGAGGAGTGTGCCCAAGACCATGTATAGGGTTGGCAGACGATGTTTCTACAAGTGTATTTGTATATTCTGTAGGAATTCTCAGGTATATAGTAGAGCTGACAAGGGGTAAGGTTATAGTCACTTCTTGACCACAGAATACCAGAGGGAGCGAGTAGTGGGACCTGTGGGCTTGGTACCATAGTCACAGGGGGCATCAAGGTCAATTGGCATAGCATACTACACAAAAACATTGTTCCACATCCTACTTTGGTGGGTAGCAACTGGGATCTTAAAAGATTGCAAGTGGCCATCTAGATGCAACAATGGGTCTCTCCTTGTCCAGAGCAAAGAAGAATGAAGAAAACCCAAGACACATGGAAACAATTAGTGCAAGCTACTGGTACACCATGCAATCCTCAGCCTATATGGCTATGAGACCACAAGAACTAGATGGTGTCTGGCTACCACTATCAACTACTCAGAGGGGGATCTCTGTAGGATATCTTGGATAGAGTAGGAGAACAATGTGGAACAAAAACTCAAAATAATTAAAAAAAAAAAAAAACACAGGTTTGCTGCTCTGATAGAGCCTGATGGAACCACTGAGACTTTGGCTGCTAGTTGCCCTTTAGGTCTGGAACTGAACCCACTCCTGTGGCTTCCAGCCATACAAAAGGCAGGCATATGAGCTGAACATTTACAATAGGTAGATACACTCCTTGGAGTGATCAATCATGGGACAATAGAAGGGCTGTGTATTGCACAATGAAACAGTTCAGGTGACAGGATTGCATGGGAGGGAAGGATACAGGGAAGAGGTAACTATGAAGAGGAAGTGGGAGGGGAGCTGTTGCATTGTGGTAAATTGTAGTCAATGTCATGAGACAAATTATATGTGAGCTGCTGTATGGAAAATGAATTTGCTCTGTAAACTTTCACTGAAATTACAATAAAATTTAGGAAAATAATAATAATAATAATAAAGAGTAACAAGTGGAATAATGCAACTCTCTAGTTCTCAGCTTCCAGTGTGGTTGCCAGCGCTGTCCTTGGTAGATATAGCTCACTCCCAGGTCATAGTCCAGGCAAGAACGCCAACAGCACACACTCAAAAGGCTTGCAAACATCTAAAATGGCTACACCCTCAGGACAGCTGTCAGCAGTCCACAGTTGCTCCTATCCCTTTCTTCACTGTTCTCCCTTCTGGGGTCAGGCACCAGTGAAGTCTGTGCCCATGCAGCCCTTGGTGAGTGGAGCTGATTTTCAGATTGCTATTGGGAAATATTCAAACTGGCTGTCTCATCAGGACAGCCAGCAGTATGCAGCTCTGTTTGTCTACTCAGTCACTATTTTATTTTGGTTCTTTTACTCAAACAAAAACAAAAAAAGATAAACAACAAACTCACTGCCATGGAATCGATTCCAACTCATTGCAACTCCCTTTGGGTTTCTGAGATGGTAAATATTTATGGAAGTAGATTGCCCAGTCTTCCTTCTGCAGAGTGGCTTGTAGTTCTTCTACTAGTTGCTGTTTAATCCACTTCTTTATCCTTCCCTTCAAAGCTCAAGGTTCTAGGATCATCTTCTGTATCAGTTTCAACTGGTTTTTCATTGTTTTTTGTTGCAGAGGGTCTGTGTAGCTTGTCTGCCTATTCTGCCATCTTGCTGGAACTCTGGACCATGATATTTTTAGTATTCTTTGACAACACCACAAATCAAAGACATCAATTCTTCTTGAGTCTTCTTTTATTCATGGTCCAGCTTTCACATGTGTATGAGGTGATTTAAATGACCATAGTTGAGTCAGGCACACCTTAGTCTTCAAAGTGACACCTTTGCTCTTTAACATTTTGAAGAGGTCTTTTGCACCAGATTTTCCCAGTACAATATGATGTCTGATTTCTTGACTGCTTCTTGCATTGGTGTTGATTGTGAATCCAAGTAAAATGAATTCCTCGACAACTTTTCTCTATTTATCATTATGTTGCTTATTGGTTCAGTTGTGAGGATTTTTGTTTAATTTATGTTGATGTCTAATCCATACTGAAGAATGCAGTCTTTGAACATCATCAGTTAGTGCTTCAAGTCTTTTCACTTTCAGTAACCTAAGTTATGTAGCTACATAACACAAGTTATTAATGAGTCTTCCTCCAAGACTGATGCTGCATTTTGTCTCATATAGTCTAGTTTCTTGGATTATTTGCTCAGCATACAGATTGAATAAATATAGTGAAAGATAGAACTCCAGTGCACACTCTTCCTGATTTTAATCCATGCTCCATCCCCTTGTTCTGTTAGAAAGACTTTCTATTGGTCTGTGAACAGATTACTCACAAACACAATTAAGTTTTCTGGAATTCCTCTTCTTCTTGATGTTACACATAATTTGTTATGGTCCACACATTAAATACCTTTGCATAGTCAATAAAATACAGGTAAACATCTTTTTTTGGTGCTCTTTGCTTTCAGCCAAGATTCATCTGACATCAGCAATGATATCCCTCATTCCATGTGCTCTTCTGAATCCAGCTTGAATTTGTGGAAGTTCCCTGTCAATATATCGCCACAACCATTTTTTAATTATCTTCAGCAAGATTTAATTCTGTGTGATATTAATGATTTGTTTCATAATTTCCCTATTCTTTTGAGTCATCTTTCTTTGGAATGGGCACAAATATGGATCTCTTCCAGTCAGTGGGTCAGGTGGCTATCTTCCAAATTTCTTGGCATAAAAAAGTAAGGAACTCCAGCACTGCATACATTTTTTGAAACATCTCAGTGGACATTCTGTTAATTCCTGAAGCTTTGTTTTTTGCTGATTCCTTTAGTGCAACTTAGTTCTTTGGTTCTTCCTTCAGTAACATTGGTTCTTAATCAAATCATATGCTACTCCTGAAATGGTTGAATATCAATTAATTCTTTTTTGTACAGTGACCCTCTGTACTCCTTCCATCTTCTTTTGATGTTTCCTGCATTGTTAAATGGGAGTTCTGGTAGCGTAGTGCCCAAGGCACTTGCTGCTAACCAGAAGGCTGGTGGTTCAAACCCACCAGCCACTCCT